>NW_015166417.1:4144513-4176652 GCF_001447785.1 Gekko japonicus | reverse complement strand
CGACCAATTGTAAGCCACACTGTATAAATACAGCAGCAACGATGCCCTCCAGAATAGTTCCTGGTGTACACCAACTCTCCCTCCTCAAAACTCCTAGTCCGGTCAGTGGACTCACTGTGTGGGGGTCTGGATGTGGTTAGGTCCGGCTGCATGTGGTCAAGGAGAGTTGTAAGACGCCGACCCATCAGTATTTCTGCTGGGCTCCGCCCCGCCACAGAGTGTGGTGTGATGTGCTGGTGCAGGAGGAACGACGCCACCTTTTGGCTCCAGTTTCCCTGCACCAGGTGGCTCAAAGTTTCCTTAGTGGTCCGCACCATTCTTTCGGCTTGGCTGTTGGTAGCCGGGTGGAATGGTGCGGACATGCTGTGCTGGATGAGATTTGCCGGCAAAAAATCCTGGAACTCAGAGGCGGTAAAACAGATCCCGTTATTAGACACGAGTGTGCCAGGCAACCCATGCATTGCAAAAATGTGGCGCAGCGCATTAATTACAGTTAGGGCCATCATTTTGAAGTTGGAACCACCTCTAACCATTTCGAGTATGCATTGACAATGATTAAAAATATCTGCCCCTGAAATGGCCCCGCAAAGTCGATGTGGACTCGTGACTAAGACCGGTGACATTTCTCCCATTGCTGTACCGGGGCATGTGGGGGATCAGGCCGGGACAGCTGGCACTCGTGACACCTCTGCACCCAACTCTCAATGTCCGAGTCTATTTTAGGCCACCAAAAATAACCTCGGGCCAGTCCCTTCATCCGCACTATGCCGGAGTGATATTTGTGCAGCGCTTCCAAAACCTGGTTTCTCAGTTTGGGGGGGACCACCACCCTGTTTCCCCACAGTAAACATCCTCTGTGGACAGAGAGTTCGCATTGCCATGATGCAAACGGCTTGAATTCGTCTGCGGCGCGCCCCACCAGCCACCCCCCTCCACACCCAGTTGAGCACCCTGGCAATGGAGTCTCTGGCAGAGGCGGTCGCAATGTCCGATGCGTGCACTGGAGGCTTGGCCAGTTCCTCGAGGGCCACCACCTCGAATGCCGGTGCAGGGTCAGAGTCCAATCCTGAAGAAGTCAAAATGTGTAGGATGAGGATTAACTGGTCCCAGGAACTGAATAGGGGTACAGAAAATCTTACCTTTAAGGGATTATCTTTTTATTTGCCCTTTGATAAAATGATTTTATCCTGTGTGTGTGTGTTTCACAAACATTTGATTTTAATCTTTTTTTGGTAATGTTTTTTTGATTCCAGAGATAAATGTGGAAAACTGCCATTATCCCCAAAGCAAAGGGCAATGTTCTCTCGATGGGTGCGGCCAGATGAAATATCAAATAATCCTACAATGATCTATACCGTTTCAAGTTTCAGCATCAAACAGGTATGGGTCTCTTGGGTCTGATATCTCTGAAATAGTTGAGGGGCTTTTAAATTAATTTTTTTTTAAACTTGGCAGCTGTCTTTTCCCCCTCCCTTCTGCGTTTTTATAATTTTTTGAGAAACTGCAGGCAGATTTAAACCTGTTTACCCAAAACTGAATTCCATTGGACCCAAACTGGGCCCTGCAGCAGTGGGGAAAATATGTTTCCTGCAGGGAAAACTTGCAGCCAAACATTTTGTGTAGTTTATTCCTTTATTTATAATATGATTTTTGGAGAGACAAAACTATGGCATGTTTTCCTTTCTCTCTTATGTGTGTGAGTTGTTGTTTTTTGCACCGGGTGATTAGAAAGCGGCATATCCTTGTAACTGTCTTTTGTTCTCAGACAATTGTATCCGATTGTTCCTTTGTGGCCTCACTTGCCATCAGTGCAGCATATGAAAGACGATATAACAAGAAATTGATTACCAGGTATGCTCTGTTTGGGTCAGAAGTTGTGCAGACTTTCTTGTAAATGGTCTTGGTGTTGGAAGGTAATGTACAACTAGAGAGGGCAAAGGCTTTAACTTGGTCTGGCAACCTGCAGCCAGAGCTTTGGCCGGCAGTTTCTAATCAAAATGTGAAATTCAGCCCCATCCAACACTCCCTCTAAGCCATGAAGTCTTGTGAGCAAAACTTCTACTCTGTGAGCGACTGGCATTAAAGTTGTGAGCAGGCGATTTGGCTGCTGCATAGATTAGTTTGCTCTGGAGCCATCCTCCCTGAGCGAAGACAAAAATGTGTGAGCCACAGGGGCTAAAAAAACATGAGCCAGCTCACACTAACTCAGCTTAGAGGGGACACTGGCCCCATCACTCTGTTTTCTCTTTGGTCTGCCTGACCCATTGGCCTCCATCCTCCAAGTTTTTGTGTCTGTTGGCTTGCCCACCACAGAAAGCCATTTCTCTCTCTCTCTAGGCTTGTATGACTTATCTCTCTCTCACACACGCCCTTCCCCAGTTCTGGACCTCCACCCTTCTTTGAGTCTCCATTCCTTCTGGTCACCATCAGTCCTCACAAGCTTGCGTTTCTTTTGGAATGTTTAAGGCCTCCATCCTAGCAGTTCAGACAATAGCCAGATCCCAGGCAGGTGACCCTCTTTTTTCCTCTCCTGCATAATCTACATGATTTTGTAATTGGATATTTCAGCACATGAGTCTAGAAGGTTGCGTTTGTCAAGATGCAGTGGTTGAGCTAAATTCTTCACTATTGAGTAAATGTTCTTAAATGTAACAGACGTAAAGTGTACTGGCTTGGAAAGCCTGGGAAGGGCAGCCCTCTTTTCTCCTTTCTTTTGTGGACCCTTAAGCATGAGGCCTTAAAGTTAAAGCTGTGCGAGCTGCACTGGCCTCCAGTGGATGAGGTCCCAGGCAATGTTCCCTCTAAGCTATGAAGCCCTGTGAGCAAAAATTCTACTTTGTGAGCTACTAGCATTAAAGTTGTGAGCAGGTGATTTGGCTACTGCATAAATTAGTTTGATATGGAGCTATCCTTCCTGAGCTAAGACAAAAATGAGTGAGCCTTGTGAGTGAGCGATTTGGCTACTACATAAATTAGTTTGCTCTGGAGCCCTCCTTCCTGAGCTAAGACAAAAATGAGTGAGCCAGAGGCTAAAAAACTGCGAGCTAGCTCACACTAACTCAGCTTAGAGGGAACACTGGGACTCCCAGTTGCTAGTTTTGACCTTAGGCCCCTAGCAGTCAGGGACCCACATACCTTCAGGACCACCTCTCTCAGTATGCCCCAAGAAGGGCGCTACACTTGGGAAGTAGGAACCTCCTGATGATCCCCGACCCAGAGAGATCGGGCTGTCCTTAACCAGGCCCCTGCCTGGTGTTCTGCCAAAGAACATCCATGCCCTGCGGGATTTGTTACCTTTCCGCAGGGCATGTAAGGCAGAGATGTTCTGCCAGGCATGTGTTTCAGGGCAGCAACGGGGCAATACATAGTCTGACACTCTCACAGCCTCCATTCTCCTCCCCCCCCGGAGGCTTGTGGTAGCTGAAATTTTTCCGCCATCTTGGATGGATTGTTTTATTTGTTGATATATGTATTATGTATTTTATTGCCAGTTTCAACTAAAAATCTAATTAAATAAGTACGTAAGAGTGTTAGTTTAAGTTCTAGCCATGGAAAACTATTTTGCTTATAATTTTAGCACCACATTACCTGGGTGCTGTTCTTAATGCATGACTCTTTTAATTTGACTGCTGCTACTCCATCAAGCGCCCCCCCCCCAAGCCGTGTTAACCTTAAACCCCTCCAGGCCAGCACCACTCTTCACCCAAACTCTTAGGTTGACAGCTCTGACCCTTTTTCCCCTCGCTTTTCTTCCAAATAGCATCATTTACCCTCAAAATAAAAAAGGAGAACCAGAATATAATCCGTGTGGAAAGTACACAGTCAAACTGCACATTAATGGCGTTCCTCGGAAGGTAAAGGACTTTTATGTTTGTTGTAAGAGTTGCAACCTGATGCATTTTGATATTTGTAGGTTAAAAACCTTGAACCAATAAAACAGGACCAATAATTCAGTATGTCTTGGTTGATAACTTTGAACCACGTTAAAACAGGACCAACCGTGCTTTGGCCCTCAAGGCCTTCCTCAGTGGTCATATTTTTGTATATACATTAGGGTTGCCAACCCCCCCCCCCCCCCCCTTTTCCGGGGGCCCCCCTTTCAGCTGCTCTTAAAGGGGAAACGCCGGCTCCTTTAAGTGCAGAGAACTGCCGTTTCTGGAGATCCAGTGGGCGGGTGGGGAGCGGCGGACGTCCCTGACGTGACGTCATCACGTCGGGGATGCCCCGCCCCCTCCAGGAACGCCCCCAAAGTCCCCCGCTGGGGGTGGAAGATGGACTTGACAACCCTAATATACATGCACACTATGACACATAAACATGTTAGTGCCAAGGCAGGTTAATTATAAGGCCTGAAGACGAATGAAAATATAATTATTCAATCATTTATATATGATAAATAAACAGTTTAATTGCAAAAAAACTTTTAAAAAATATTTTTTTGGAATTAGTTACATTCCAGATATCCTATGTGGCAAAAGAATCAGGGTTTTTCCCCGTTCGGTTTTGGTTTGCTGTTCTAAGAGTTGCTCCATTATAGCACAAGTCTGGCTTACCGCATAGCAAATGTGAAATTGATCAGTTTGATCCCAAGAACCTTCTTCATAGTCTGCCAGAGGCCTTGATGCCAAGATAGAGCTGCTGTCCTCCCCCTTGTTTCTCTTGTAAATGCGTGCTCTCTCTCTGTCTCCCCACCCCCCAATCCCCGTTTTTGTCTAGGTGATCATTGACGACTTCTTACCAGTAGATCACAGTGGAGAACTTCTGTGCTCTTACTCAAATAATAAAAACGAACTCTGGGTATCCCTGATAGAAAAAGCTTACATGAAAGTCATGGGAGGTTATGATTTCCCAGGATCAAATTCTGTGAGTACCTCCTTATTCTTGGCAAGGAGTGACGTCTGTGCAGGCAGGATTCCTTGGTGAACAACACGGCTTGTTGGAGAAGTTGAAATGGATTGTTTGAGACCAGTGAAAAAAAATTCTTAAGAATGCTTTCTATATCGCTTGCGTTTTGTGGAGCACATGCTTTTTCCAGCATGGCCAATGGATGAACTAACATTAGAAGTGCGTTCTTGAAAGATGAGACACCTTGATCGAGCCCTGATATTGACATTTTGGGGATGTGTTGCATTTTGGAATTTTGCTTTCTAGTTTCTGAGCCTTTGGTGAAGATTGCTGTTTTCCAGTTCAGTCTCTGCATCCATGAAGACATGGTGGAGGGGACTGGGTTGGATCCAGAGAACTGCAGGTGGATCTTTCCCAATTCCCCTTTTTCAATGCAGCTCCCTGTGTTTTCTCAGGCGTAAGGGAGCTCTTGCACATGTAGTGAAACAATGTGGAGAAGTAGGAAGGAAAAATCAGAAAGTTCTCTATCTTATGCCAGTGGAAGTGTCCTCCTGCTCGGGAAAGGAGGAGTTTCAAACCAACCCGTAATATTTTTTTACTTGCTACCAAAGTTAGGGGAAAAGGAATTTTGTGTGTGTGTCAAATATTTCATATCTTGATCTTCTGAATTCTGCTTTGAAAGTTCTGTTGATTGTTCCAAAAACTGTGATGCTTTAAATGGGGCTTGCAAGCTGCTGTTTATGACTTAACCTTCGGCACTAATGTTGTTACTGTATTTCATCCTTTGTGCCAAATCCTCTGTATTCTGTGCGTTAACCTTTTCATGCCAGAGCATTTTCATTCTTGCAGAAGAAACATACATGCACAAGCTACTATTTTTGTGCACTAAAACCCACAAAACCTGTGTTGCGGTGCAACTTTAATTAAAGCTATGTGCACAGAAGCTTCTGAAGCCTCTGCTTAAAGCACGTAATTGATAGTACTGAATGAACTGATGCATAGCTGGAACGTCCTGTTATTAAAATAAGCTTCCAACTTTTTGTATGTGTTCAAAATCAGGAAATGTAAAATGCAATTCCTCATTCATACCTGCTCTTACAAGAAGTGAAGTCTGGAACTGTGAGAACTGAAGCCATTATTAGTAAAAGTTTCTGCTTGCAGAGATTGATATTTTTAATGTAGTGTGCTTTAATGCAGGTATGAATATAATGGGGCTTATTTGCTGATGAAATCTGTTTGTTTCAGAACATTGATCTTCATGCGTTGACCGGTTGGATACCTGAAAGGATTGCTATGCACTCTGACAATCAGGCTTTTAACAAAGACAGTTCATTCAGAATGCTTTACCAGAGGTAACTTCCAGCTTGTTTCAGACATGCTCCAGGCACCTTGTTCCTTACAGTTCTGCAGGGCCTGTAAAGCGGAGCTGTTCCGCCAGGCTTTTGATTGGAGCAGCGGACGTTCAGCAATTGTGGCCTCCCCTGTTCATGGCCCCTTCCCAGTGTCCTGCTGCTCTAGACAATAGTGTTTGGGCACTGGAGCTTCTTGGGGGTGCCTGTATCCACCTGACATGAGGCACGGGTCTTTTCTGTTATTGTATATTGTGCCAGCTATTGTTTTTATTGTTTTGTGGATTTTATGTTATAAGCCACCCTGAGCCCACACTTGGGATAGGGCAGGGGATAAATTAAATAAAGAAAATAATAATAACAATAATAATAACAATAATAACAATAAACAACAATAATAATAACAACAACAACAACTTTTTAATATTGTTGTAGGTGTTGTTGTTGGATTTGCCTGATTTTCATTAGAACTGCTTTTTAACAGAAGTTTTGGGGTTTTTTTGTTTTTCGAGAGACATGAAAGTGATTGTGGACTATGTTATTTTTGTTTGGATTTTAGGGTAGGATTAAAACATGTTCCAAAGCCCCAGAAATATTATGAAATGTTGATGGGTCTGTGATTGTTAGTTGTACTCATTTACAGTTCTTTATGATTTCTGGTCATTCTTCCACTCCAGCCCCAGAATTCACTAAGTTTGCCATCAGTTTGTTGATCTCCCCAGAATGCCATCTGTCCTGACTCTGATATGGGTTCCTCTTCCTGGAGGTCAGCTCTGAAGGGAAAATGTCTTGTTTTTATGGGCAGGTTTCACAAAGGGGATGTGCTCATTACTACAGCTACAGGAGTGATGACGGAAGAAGAAGGAGAGAAATGGGGCTTAGTGCCAACGCACGCCTACGCGGTTTTGGATATTAGGGAATACAAGGTATTCTGTGGAATACTTATTTTTCCTCTAGAACCTTTGGAAGTCCTTTTTTTTAATGGACATTTAAAAAAAATTCCGTGGCCCTTGTGATTGTGCTCAAAATCTTGGTGAGGGTGTTTGCACAGCTTAGAAATACCTTTGTCAAATGAGATTTATCCAAATGTTCTAAAACGTTTGTGGTGGGTTGGACCCAGTCAGCTTTCCTGCAGGTGAAAAGGGAAAGTGGTCCCCTTTGACACCCCCTCCCACCCAAAGGCAATGCAGGAATGAGGGTTGTAACAGGGAGGGGAATTATTTATTTATTTATTTACATTATTTACTGTCCGCCTTTCTCGCTGGGACTCAGGGCAGATTGCGTAGAATAAGTCAGTACAATCAATAGAGTGGGGCATCCAAAAGACAATGCAGTAGGTGTGATTCATGGGAAAGTGGGCAGGATCCGACCTAGAATTTGGTTCCCTGAATCCTTGGAAAGAAATCTGCTGATGAAGTAATCCAGGTAACTTTCCTATATTTTTTGCTTCTCCTAGGGGCAACGTTTTCTCCAGTTGAAAAATCCCTGGAGCCACCTGCGTTGGAAAGGAAGATACAGTGAAAATGATCTGAAAAACTGGACTCCTGACCTCCAGAAATATTTAAACTTTGATCCCAGAACAGCCCAGAAAATAGACAATGGTACAAAAGCAGATAGATCCCCCCCCCGCCCGCCATCTTATCTAAGTCCCCTTCACAGAAATTGACTTTGAGGGAAAGGAGCGTATTCCATCCTAGCAAGACACATGGGAGATAAGAAGGCACCGAGGTCCTTAGCGGAATCTTTGCATGCCAGTGATTTGCAAGCTTGAAGCCTGCACGTAGACATGGCTTGTGCCGCATAGATGGCAACAAGAAAATTCGTAAATATGGGAGTTGATGAAATTGAGTTGTAGATGGTGTGGGTGAGGTCAGTCACTTCGGTTGTTGGTGTTTGCACACTCAGATCTTTGCAGAACAGAATCAGAGAAATTTCTCTAAAACCAGACTATATAAATCAGTGTTTAAATATGGAAACAAAACTGTAAATGTAGACGCTATTCATTTGTGAAAACATAATTGGGTTTCTATTGAGTTAATTTCTCTTGGTAATGGTCAGTAACTGCCTATGGTGTGGGTGAGGTCAGTCACTTCCGTTGTTGGTGTTTGCACGCTCAAATCTTTGCAGAACAGAATCAGAGAAATTTCTCTAAAACCAGACTATATAAATCGGTGTTTAAATATGGAAACAAAACTGTAATTGTAGACACTATTCATTTGTAAAAACATAATTGGGTTTCTATTGAGTTCGTTTCTCTTGGTAATGGTCAGTAACTGCCTTCTGCTAAGTGTGTGTCTTCCTGCTGTTGGAAGAAGGTTTTCACTCAGCAGAAGGGAGTCTTGGATGGCAGCCCAATATATTCAGTTTTCAAAATAACACTCACAAGATAAAGAGAAGAAACCTAGTGCTGCTTACTAGTAGGCAGTATCATGTGGACAAGTTTGGAGTCAGGCCACGTATTAAAATGTGACCTGGCTTCCAATCCTGTGCTCATCTTCCTGAGAAGAAGTCCAGTGAACTCCAGTAGTTCTCTGGGAGTGTATTTGTGAACGGTATACAAACAAGGTCATACAGTCTTACCATCTCAGTGCTTTTCTTCCCAATCTAAACGCATTGAATTTGTGTCAACATATGGCTACCAAGATAACTTTTTCATACCATATGTTTATACAAAGTCATCTTCACAGGTGTGTTTGACGAAGAAGTCCAGTGAACTCCAGTAATTCTCTGGGAGTGTATTTGTGAACTGTATACAAACAAGGTCATACAGTCTTACTATCTCAGTGCTTTTCTTCCCAATCTAAATGCATTGAATTTGTGTCAACATATGGCTACCAAGATAACTTTTTTCATACCATATGTTTATACAAAGTCATCTTCACAGGTGTGTTTGACTGCTAACGTATAGAACCTTCTAAGGCATAAGCTTTCCCCAATTTTTGCAGCTTTTGTTGTCATGGATTCATTCTTCCTATAAGATGACAAAGAATTAAACCAATCTTAAATAGCTTGTGAAATTTTAAACAGCTTGTTAAGACAATGGGCTTTTGACCTCCATGTTTTCCCTCTTGTAGGGATTTTCTGGATCTCCTGGGAAGATCTCTGCCAATATTATGATGTTATTTATTTGAGCTGGAATCCAGGTCTCTTTAAAGAATCAACATGCATTCACAGGTTTGTCCAAAGGAAAAAGTTATGAAGTTCTGAGCTTCCAATCTATCTGAAACTTTGTTTTATTAGCAATTCTTAGTCTTTTGTAAGCTTACTTAGCAGCCACTCAAACCTCTTTTCATTCACTGCTTGCATGCTAAATGTATCGCCTGAATTTTGAGACCCTCATTCTTAGCCTAAATGGCATGAGCATTATAGGGTAAATATTTGCTGATATAGTGTCAGCATTCTACAAGCTGAGCCATACCATGAACCTTTTGAACCTTTGCAAGTTGTAGGCACCTGGTTCAGCACCTGATTACTTGGTTTTCATGCAAGGGATAGTGTTTTTCCCAAAAAAATATTTAATAGTTACTGTCAGAATTACAGGGGTCCTCAATGGAAAAATTGTTCATTTTATTGCCGCGTTCTTATGATTGCATGCAGGAGTAAAACGCTGATGTCTTGTCCCCTCTCCGTTCTCTCTTTAGTACTTGGGATGCAAAGCAGGGCCCCGTGAAAGATGCTTACAGCCTTGCTAATAACCCACAGTATAAACTGGAGGTCCAGTGCCCACAAGGTGGTGCTGCAGTGTGGGTTCTGCTGAGCAGACACATTACTGACAAGGTAGGCGTTATTTCTCTGAGGAGCATTGAACTAATCTGCAGGTTGGACCCTGCAGTGTTTCTTCTGCAGGATGGACCCTGGCCAGTGTTTCTTCATTCTCATCTGCACTATTGTTTTAGAGCAGAAAGCATCTCTCTCTGTTCCGCACAGAACAGTGTGCTGGATTCCCCTCCAAGTACCTGACACATTTCCTTTAGCACTGAGCCATGTCTCTTGAGTTGGCACAGAGAGAATGGGTTGTGATCTGGGAGGCTGCCAGCTCGAATCTCTCCTCTGCCATGACCTCACTAGGTGGCTTTAGGCAATCTGTTTTGGCTCATGCCCCCCCCATCCTGTAATAGGGGGTAGTAATACTAGCTTACATTAGAGCTGTCGTAAGAACTACAAGCAGCCTGAATAGCCCAATCTCATCAGATCTTGGAAGCTAAGCAGGGTCAGCCCTGGTCAATATTTGGGTGGGAGACCACCAGTGTCCCCTCTAAGCTGAGTTAGTGTGAGCCAGCTCACAGTTTTTGAGCCTCCAGCTCACACATTTTTGTCTTCGCTCAGGAAAGATGGCTCCAGAGCAAACTAATTTATGCAGTAGCCAAATTGCTTGCTCACAGCTTTAATGCCAGTAGCTCACAAAGTAGAATTTTTGCTCACAAGACTCCACAGCTTAGAGGGAGTATTGGAGACCACCAAGGAAGTCCATGGTTGCTACACAGAGGCAAGCAATGGCAAACCACCTCCGTTTGTCTCTTGCTTTGAAAACCCTGCAGGGTCACCATAAGTCAGCTACGACTTGATGGCACTTTTCAAGGACTACAACAAGATAATCTCTGTAAAGTCCTTTGCCTCTGAAGACGGATTATTCTCTCAAATAATCAGTTTGGTGCCAGTGGTTAAGAGAGCCAGTTTGGTGTAGTGGTTAAGTGTGCGGACTCTAATCTGGGAGAACCGGGTTTGATTCCCCACTCCTCCACTTGCACCTGCTGATGTGACCTTGGGTCAGTCACAAGCTCTGGCACAGCTGTCCTTGAAAAAGAGCAGTTTGTGTCAGAGTTCTCTCAGCCCCACCCACCTCACAGGGTGTCTGTTGTGGGGAGGGGAAGGGAAAGGAGTTTGTAAACCGCTCTGAGACTCCAAGTGAAGGGCGGGGTATAAATCCAATCTCTTCTTCAAAATAAAGCTGTCCAAGTGTGAGACTGAAGTACCCCTATCAACAGTTTCGGAAACTTTAAGTCATATCAAAACATAGGGCTTTTTGTAAATAGCTAAAAATAGTCAAAGGAGCTGCGGTGGCTCAAGTGGTTAAGACGCTGAACTGCAGGCTGTGGAAGATCAGTAGTTCAGCAGTTCGAGACCCAAGTGACGCAAGACGGGGTGAGCTCCTGTCTCTGGTTCCAGCTCCTGCCAACCTATCAGTTCAAAAGCAAGAAATTGCAAGTAGATAAATAGGTACCACTTCGGTGGGAAGGTAACAGCGTTCCGTGCACCTTGGTGTTTAGTCATGCCGGCCACATGACCATGGAAACGTCTTCGGACAGCGCTGGCTCTTCGGCTTTGAAACGGAGATGAGCACCACAACCCTAGAGTCGGACTCGATTGGCTTTCGAGCAAGGGAATCTTTACCTTTACTAAAAATAGTCAAATCCAGTGCTCATTAGAAAAGGAATAGCGACCAAGACAAATTTGTTTTATGAAGTTTATTGGGGTAATCATATTTTTGTAATCTCTGTTCCATAGGATGACTTTGCACACAACAAGGAGTTCATCACCATGGTGGTGTATAAAACAGACGGGAAAAAAGTCTACTATCCTGGTTCGTATGTCAGCATCCCAACGAACTCCTTGTATTAATGAGAAGTTTCCAAAATATTAAAAGTTCATTGCTGGAGGGAATGAATGAATGAAACCCTTTTCTGATAAGTGTTTTGCCTGCCTGGATTCCGTGATTATTTTTTATCTCACAGCTTTGAAAGTCATTAAGAAATTGGTTCTGTGGTTGTGTCCTCAGACTGCAATAAATCCTAACCATGTTCTCTGTTGGCGGAAGACCCTTCCACCTGAAAAAAGGGGGAAGCAATTTTGACAAGTCCCCTTTCCCATTTCACTGCCAACACTGACTTCACCAACACTGAGAGCCAGTTTGGTGTGGTGGTTAAGTGCGCGGACTCTAATCTGGGAGACCCGGGTTTGATTCCCCACTCCTCCACTTGCCCCTGGCTGGATGACCTTGGGCAAGCCGTAGTTCTGATAAGAGCTGTTCTTGAAAAAGAGCAGTTTCTGTCAGAGCTCTCTCAGCCCCACCTACCTCACAGGGTGTCTGTTGTGGGGAGGGGAAGGGAAAGGAGTTTGTAAGCCACTCTGAGACACCTTTGGGTAGTGAAGTGCGGGCTATAAATCCAATCTCCTCCCCCTCCCCAGCATGATTTCTTGTAGGTACAGCAGAATGTGTTGGATGGGAAGAGGTGGGAAGGTTGGTTTCCACTCATACTAGACAAACTCCCAACTATTAGATCCGCTTCATAGACACATAGATACAGCCTCATAGAAATTTGTTGGGGGGCAGGCTTTCTGTAGGAGCTGCGGTGGCTCAAGTGGTTAAGACGCTGAACTGCAGGCTGGGGAAGGTTGGTAGTTCAGCAGTTCGAGACCCAGGGTGCCGCATGACGGAGTGAGCTCCCGTCTCTAGTTCCAGCTCCTGCCAACCTAGCAGTTCGAAAGCAAGAAATTGCAAGTAGATAAATAGGTACCGCTTTGGTGGGAAGGTAACAGCGTTCCGTGCGCCTTGGTGTTTAGTCATGCCAGCCACATGACCACGGAAACGTCTTCGGACAGAGCTGGCTCTTCGGCTTCGAAACGGAGATGAGCACCGCAACCCTAGACTCGGACTCGATTGGCTTTAGAGCAAGGAAAACCTTTACTTTTTTAGGGTTTCTGTGTGTTGCTGTACCATTGGAGTTACTAAACGAACTTCCCCCTACTTGTATGAAGTTTTCAAACCCAAATCTATCGATCTCTTCCCTTTCAGCTGATCCTCCACCATTCATTGATGGGATACGGATCAACAGTCCCCATTATCTGACTAAGATAAAGCTGACCTCCCCTGGAACCCACACGTTTACTTTGGTGGTTTCTCAGTATGAGAAACAGAACACCATTCACTATACCCTGAGGGTAAGTACTGATGGGTGGTGGTTGTCACAAGTACTTTCTTTACGACTGCATTGGGGGGGGAAAGAGAGCTTACTAGGGAGGGCTGTTCTCACTTGGCAGAGGTGGGTAGGCAAGTGGTTTATTTGCATGCTTTTTTACAGAGAGTACATTGTGGAGTTGTTTAGTTCTTTGTGTTGGACGAGAAGCTTAGTGCAATATTGCCAGTAGACCTGCTTTAACAAAAAGATATAAAATGTCTCAGTCCATTGTGTGGTGGTGGGGTCCTCTGGCTGTAGCATGAAGACAATCATATCCATGTCCCCACGTGGACAGAAAGTCCCTTCCACACATGTAAAGTCCCTTCTATACACGGAGGGGCCATGGCTCAGTGGCTGAGAATCTGCTTGGCATTCAGAACATTCCAGGTTCAGTCCCCAGCATCTCCAGTGGGAGGTGATGTGAAAGACCTCTGCCTCAGACCCTAGAAAGCTGCTGCCAGTCTGAGTAGACTTCGATGGGATTAGTGGTCTGATCCAGCATAAGGCCACTTCATGTGTGCAGTGCCTTTGAGATGCCCATTGGCTTTCAGTCTGCCTTCAAGTGTTGTATTTTGGCAGAAGCCAGAAGCTTCAGTAAAAACTAGTGAAACTTGTTAGAGAAGTTCTCACATGTCCCAGAATCCATTTGATTGTCCACTTGGGTGTTTCTTGGGGACCAGAATAGAGATGGGAGGAAGCTGCTTATTCAACCACTGGCGTTAAGTACGCAGAGACTGTTCATCCTGTGCCTGTACTGGCACATCCAGTCCATAGGGCTGGAGTTCTTTTTCAGCAAGATCAACTGCTTCCATTGGATAAGTCATAAGCATTTTTTTAATAGCCCCATTGCCTCTGGAGGATCAAGAGAGGATGGCGCTGTGGGCAAAACTGGTGCCCTTCTGAGTACAGCTGGCCAAAAATGGTGGACGATTATCTGGAATGCCCTTTCTCTGAGGGCTTGAGATCAGCAGATCATCCCTTTCTTAGGTAGAGATAAGCCTTCTGTTCCCTTCTTTTCTTGCAGCATTTGAGAAGGTATTTTTAGGGCTTCTGCTTATATAAGTTATGCAAAAGTTAATGTGTGTGTTTGCAGAAATTTGCATAGACGTGGGAAGTGTTTTTCTATAATAATGAACAAACAAAATTATATGGCTTCATCTCCATTTTGGCACTTTTTTATTTTCTTACTTGGCTGACAATCCCAAACAACTAACCCTTTCGCTGATTTCATGATATATACTTTTTAAAAAATTTCTTCAGGTGTATTCAGTGTGCAAGTTTACCTTCTCAAAGATCCCGACACCATATACCATTTCCAAACGGGTAAGCAATAATTAAATACATGGTCATCTTCTTGATGAATGCAATTTATCCGCAGATGCACCTATACAATACAGTGCAAGTTTCTCTCTGTTTTTAAGGGTCTTTGCAAATCATCAGGATTAGTCCTAGCTGTCATAAATAACTACTGAGGTGGAATTTCAGCTCCATTCATCCTTTGATCACTCTGAACCATTTGAGTAGTCATTTTTTTTTCTACCTCCATAACGTCTCTTCCCATGGCTAGCATTGTTTGGGTCCATCCAGGTTGTAAAGGCAAAAAGGCAAGCTCCAGCTGAGCATTCTTTTTCTTTTTTTTCTTTTTTCTTTTTTGAAAGACTGTTGTAATTGAAACAGTTCAGATGGCTCAGGAATCGTGTGTTGCCCTTACAGCCAGTTTGGTGTAGTGGTTAAGTGCGCGGACTCTAATCTGGGAGAACCGGGTTTGATTCCCCACTCCTCCACTTGCACCTGGCTGGATGACCTTGGGCAAGCCATAGCTCTGATAAGAGCTGTTCTTGAAAAAGAGCAGTTCCTGTCAAGAGCTCTCTCAGCCCCCACTGTTTGCCATCTATTGTTACATTTTATGCTGCCTATTTTTAAGTGAACTATTATATTGTATATCTAAAGCTGCTGAACTTGCTAGCGCCTGAGAGATTTTTCTGCTGTTTATGTTGTGGTACTTCATTGTGGAGCTGCGGTGGCTCAAGTGGTTAAGACGCTGAACTGCAGGCTGTGGAAGGTCAGTAGTTCAGCAGTTCAAGACCCGGGTGCCGCATGATGGAGTGAGCTCCCATCTCTAGTTCCAGCTCCTGCCAACCTAGCAGTTCGAAAGCAAGAAATTGCAAGTAGATAAACAGGTACCACTTCGGTGGGAAGGTAACAGCGTTCCGTGCGCCTTGGTGTTTAGTCATGCGGGCTACATGACCACGGAAACGTCTTTGGACAGCGCTGGCTCTTCGGGTTTGAAACGGAGATGAGCACCGCAACCCTAGAGTCGGATTCGACTGGCTTTCGAGCAAGGGAACCTTTACCTCTACTTCATTGTACTGTGTTTTATTTTTTTAAACAACCCCGAGAATGAAAGATGGACTGAAAAAACATGGTACAGATACCTAGGCTAAATAAAAGCAGTTTTTAAAAGATTTTTATAGAATTATGTTCTGAAAAGAACTTGGTAGCTTAGTCTGGACAGAAGTCCTGTGGCACCTATAAGACTAACAACATTTAGTCCAGTCCGAGCGTTTGTGAGGCAGAGATCATTTCCTCAGCTACAATATGATCTCCTACTGTATCTGAAGTGAGCTCTGTCTCATGAAAACTCATACTAGAATAAACAATAGAATGACGTTTGAGTCCAGTCGCACCTTTAAGACCAACAAAGTTTAATTCTGGGTATCTGAAGAAGTGTGCACGCACACAACAGCTTATACTCAGAATTGAACTTTGTTGGTTTTAAAGGTTCCACTGGACTCAAACGTCATTCTGTTGTTTCAGACCAACATGGCTACCCACCTCAATCTGGAATAAATGTTGTTAGCTTTAAAGGTGTCACTGTATTTCTGTTTTGTTTGCTACAACAGACTAACACAGCTACTCTGCTTAACAGTCCAGATCCTGTACTAGATGCACCTTGAGTTACCATTCACTCATTTTGCAAGAGAACACATACTCTGTAGACATACCAAGAACTGGACCTGAAATCTAATGTGCTGGGGAATAAACTTGACTTTGACATTTATGCTAGTGAGGAAAAGGGGCTTGTTGTATGTTAAAGAGTAACTAGGAATTTCAAGAATAGAACATAGTGTGCATTCTTTTTAAAAAAACCAAAAACCTCTGGCTTACTCTTCCATAGGTGAACGGGCAGTGGAAAGGTCACAGTGCTGGCGGATGTGGGAATTTTAGAGACAGCTACAAGAACAATCCTATATACCAGTTCCAGCTGGACAAGACTGGGCCGCTTCTGATTGAGCTAAGAGGACCGAGGTTAGCAGAGATTTAAGCCAGTGCCACAATAAAATGTGTAGCCTGTTCAGACATTACGGCAGCTTGGTGGGTAACTTGCTCTGCTGTTCCTAGTGTTACACAAAGGATTTTCTCTGTGTGTGCTGAGTGGCAAAGAGCAGGACAGTAAAGCCCTGCCCCTCTGTTGCTGCTAAGAGTTAACCAGCCATTGCCCTTATCCCTGCCAATAAGAACTTTTCAGAAGAAACAAAAGACAATATTCAGTAGTAGCAAAGTTTGTACTTCCATAGCAAATGCATAGAATCATGGAATTGGGGGGGGGGGTCAACAGTGGGAGGGCTTCTGGTGTCCTGGCCCCACTGCTGGACCTCCTGATGGTACCTGGTATTTCTGGCCACTGTGTGACAGAGTGTTGGACTGGATGGGCCACTGGCCTGATCCAACATTGGCTTCTCTTATGTTCTTAATATGCATGAAGCTGCCCTGTACTCCATCAGGACGTCAGTCCCTCAAAGTATTGCCTACTCAGAATGGCAGCAGCTCTCCGGGGTCTCAGGCAGAAGTCTTTCTCATTGCCTGCTGCCTGATCCTTAACTGGAGATGCCAGGGATTGAACCTGGGACCTTCTGCATGCCAAGCAGCTGTTCTGCCACTGAGCCACGTCCCCTCCCAATGCACACAACTCCGTAAGATGAATAAGATGAAGGTTGGTATCCATCGTACACTTTTCTAGAGCTGCTTGTGACCAAAAGATAGTGAAAATGTCTGATCTTATTTGTAGGCAGTACAGTGTGGGCTTTGAAGTTGTGATGATCTCCACCGTAGGAGACCCAGGCCCGTCAGGCTTTCAGAAGAAGAACAGCGGTGACTACAGGTAAGGATGATCCTATTTGATCCTGTATGTCTTCTTGATTTGTATTATGGGAGACCTTGTATTAATGCTTACCTTTTGTCCTTCCCCCCCAGGTGTGGATTTTGTTACCTGGAAATCGAGGTGGTACCTGCTGGCATTTATAATATTATTCCAAGTACCTTCCTCCCTCAACAGGAAGGGCCCTTTTTCTTGGACTTCAACAGCAGTTCTACGCTTAAGGCGTCGCAGTTGCAGTGAGGCAGCCCGGAGTGGTTCTTCTCAGACACGGCAGAGCTGAGGCAGCGTGCCAGACGCTTCGCAGGAGAGCCAACAAAGAGGAAAGCACTTAACTGGAGATGCACTTTTTTAATATAAAGTTCTCCCTCAGAGTGGTGGTCCAGACCATTCCCTCAAAGCAGAGGGGGAAGCACGAGATGGACCGGCTTCTGAATACTGACAAACTTGAGAGCAGGCAAGGAGAGTGCTTGAACGACGATCTTAACCTTATTCTTGTTGGTGTAATTAATGTATAAGAGTATAGCACTTTATATTTTTATCATCGAGGTTTGGGGTTTTTTGAAGCATCTCCGTCTTCGTCCTGTCAGCCCCCCCGTGTTTAAGCCTTCTTTTCAAATACATGGTGGCATTGCTCTGGTCATTTGTCTCTCTCTGGGAATGGAAACATTTCCTGTCACCCGCAACAGAGGCTACCAACTTCTGGTACCTGCAGCAAGAGAGTGATACCACCCAGGCGGGTGGCGAGTTGCTGCCTGTGCTTTTCAGTGCCAAAAACCATACCAGCAAGATGGGGGAGGGCCACATATGCAGTACAGTGCTCACCAGATGACTTTATAGGTGGCACACTGGCTCCTTTTCGGGTAGCTGCAAGTTACATTCTTGTCTGCCCCAAGCAAGCTGGGAAGGAGGCAGATGAACCTCATATATGTACACTTCTAGACGAGGGTATCACTCAGTTTATAATCTGTTTCACTGGCTTCTTTCAGACAAACCCTGCACCCTTTCCCCACAGTACGTCTGTGTTTAAGGAAACTGTTGTTCTTGCTCATAAGTGTGCACGTTGTACAGCTTCGTTACGGCGATGTTCCTCACAACCTGACAGTAAAAGATTGCTTTTCAGTATAATCTCAAGTGATAGGTGCCTTTGAACGGAAATATTAAATCATGTGCTCTGTAATTGCTGTGCTGTGATGGGCCATCTGGGCTAGTGGGAACTGCAGCCTGCTGGGAGCTTGCCAGCAATTTGCAGCTTATCTGCTTTGCAGGGTAATTAGTGAGATGAAAGTTACAGCTGGAGCCTTGACAGCAAAGAAGTCAACAGTACGGAGACTGGTGGGCAACCGCTGCTTTAATATGTCTGAGCCTCTTTACGATCATAGAATGCATTCACTGTAAGGGTAACTATGGGTCTAATAGGTGGTTTCACAGATATTTTGCTGCATTTACACACCGTACGAATACTTAATTGGTCCTGGCATTTTAGTGTGTATGTTTTGCATGATACTGGGCATGCCCCTGGTTTTGTGCCTGTGTCCTAGAGCAGTGATTGGGAATATAACGGGCACAGCCAAGCACGTATGGCCATGAGTATGGCCAGTGTTCACTACAAAAATACAAGGCCTCCACTCAGTGCCTTCTAAGTTAACCAAGAGTCATGTCAGCAATGCACACCTAGCTACTGAGGCTTTCTTCTAGAACCTTTGTTTTATGCTACATTTCAAATGAAGAACCTCATTTAAGCATGATCAGTGGCACCACAAAAGACCAGCAGTGAAACCAGAGTGTGTTACAGTATACTGCATATCCTGTGGTGTCATTCTGCAGCTAGCCTTAAGAAGAGAAGACTAACAGGAATAGCTGCACTGTTCAGATACATAAAGGGCTGTCAAATAGGATAGGGCGAGGGCTTGTTTGCTGTAGGGGACAACACTAAGTCTAATGGGTGTAAATTAAGGGCAGTAGCTCCCAGTTGAACAGTTAAAACCCCCCCCCATTACTGGGGGAGGGGGCTGGCCAGCCTTGCCTCACCCTCATTGGAGGTTTTTGAGCAGAGGCTAGGCACCCAACAGGAATTCAGGCTATTAAGGTCTTTTCCTGTGCGGTGATCTAGTAGACGCTGAAGCAGAAAGGTGTACTACAGGAGACTGCTTTCAGGAGTTGCACAGTTTTTATTTTTAGGTCCCATTCACACACAGCAACCAACCATCTTATTGATGGGGAAGAGAAAGTAGTCATAGTGCTCTGGCCTTAGCTAGTATTTGGAAGGGCAACCTCCAAGGGCTACCAGGGTTGTGATGCATAGGCAGGCAATGGCAAACCACCTCTGAAATGTCTCTTGCCTTAAAAACATGACTAGCTCACCACCTGGTGGTGCATAATGCTAAAAGAGCTAGAACTAGCAGTGTTCCCTCTAAGCTGAGTTAGCGTGAGCTAGCTCAGAGTTTTTTAGCCTCCGGCTCACAGATTTTTGTCTCGGCTCAGGAAGGGCGGCTCCAGAGCAAACAAGTTTATGCAGTAGCCAAATTGCTCGCTCACAACTTTAATGCCAGTAGCCCACAAGGTAGATTTTTTGCTCACAAGACTCCACAGCTTAGAGGGATCATTGACAGAGAGGCCTTTCCAGGAGAGACCTCAGCCATGCAGACTGTTGGTCCCACCTGGCACACACTGTGGCACAGCTCCTGAAAGGAACTGCATGGCTAGAATGCAGATATCGACTGAACATCCAATTCTGTTGCATTTTCAATAAAGAGAGGGAAATACATGAATGACTCCATGAAGGTGCTTTAATACAAGCTCTGCGATGTAGAATTGACAAATGACCATAGCAGGCACCACTAGCAAAACTAGTTCAGGACAGGTAGAATGGCTTATTGTCCCAGGGTGTGCAGAAGTACTATGTAGAGTTACACATTCCAGGTGTCACTGGACTGCAAACAGATACTGTATGTTTCTCTGAATATACCACAAGAGCCACAGTCAAACTTTAGTTTTCACTTTTATTACTTATTCCATTTGGCACTCGCAAAATTCATTTCCTTGACTGAAGTGGACGGTCAAAAGCACAAATGGAAGGCAGGGGTATAGATCTTAGAACAACCACTGACTTGAGGAACAAGTATAAAAGGGTTTTTCTAAAGCATTAAAAACACACGTTATGACCATACTACACATGAAAACAAAATTAAGAGTGGCAGAACAGTTTACTGTAGTGTAAATGTTTTTACATTTGTTCTTAGAATAGATATACAAGCTATAATAGGGACAAAATACAAGATTGTAGGCCAGGAATCAATAGGGGGGAGCGCGGGGAGATGCTAAACACAAACTAAAATAATAAGTTAGGTCTATGAGAGGTGGCAAATCACTTTTTAAAAATCCTACTTTTTAAACTACCTCTTATTAGCGAAACTACTCGACTTCTCTACTCTAACAGCTATTGCTGAAGCATGCCCCAGACTCCTTCCAGTCTTTATTCAGCTGTTAAGTTCAAGGGATGCAACCATTACCGGTCCCGTTAAATAGTCTAAAAGCCCCTATACATGACGACTTACAGAAATTCTCTAACTTGCAGAGATGCTATCCCTTCATGCATATCTCCCTTCATCCTTTACTTGGTAGGCCCAAGGTTTTAAAATATTTTCCTATCCATGCCTAAATGAGGTGTCAAAATCACAATACTGAAGTGCTGGAAAAAAGTGTCACACACAATGATAAAAACAGTCACATGTACAATTTCATTCTGATGGCTGGATTCGGAATTTCACCCCATGCCAATCCAAATCTCAAATGCTACACAGGTCACGGATCTGGCATTCTTTTTAAAGGTTACCTTCAAGGTATGTCTCCCCTCGTCACTTGCAAGCTGTGGAAGCAGAGCAAAGGTTTCCAGATTTGCTACATGGAACTGCTTCCTGTCACAGTCTGCAGTACAACAGTTCTGCCATTTTGATCATAATGCAGACACGTAAAATACGGTGTATTTTAAGAGGATATGCCACCGGCACCTCCGAATTCAACTCTGTCTACACAGCAGCCCAGTTCACAAAATGGATAACCACAAAAAAAAAAAAAACCAGATTCCAGCGACTCCGAAACGTTTCGCTCGTCCTTCAGCTCCCGAGTGGCACAGAACTCCATATGAGGGCACAGTCCTCATTATTGCTTCTGCCAAACTGCTACAAAACACGTCACAAAGGCTGTGAGCTAAAACAAGCACAGCCAATAATGTGTAACAGATTTCTGTCATGACTTTCTTTTTAAAAAACACACATAACTTGAGCCCTCAACACTGATGTAACTCTTAGTGCAGTTTAAGGAGTAAACGCTTAAAAGATTTGGCATATATTAAATAGTTATTGGCACAAGGTTCTTCTGACGTTCAGAAGAGGTTTGTGTAGAAATAATTTAGGATTTCTTTTGAGCTCCAAATGGGACAGGAGTTCAACCGATCTGCACTGTTTTTCTGTCCGCACAAATCCCATCGTTGACTTTCAAACACTGAAGGGAAAGCTGCTTCATCCGGTTATCCAGTGTTGGCCCGGTGGAAGAAAAGCTGGTACTGCTGCTCCTGTTCTTATTCACTTTGTCAAGAGTTTGGTTCTCTGCCCCTTCCGCCCGATCTCCTGTGAAGTCAAAATGGAAAAGTTAAGCCGCTTAAATTTAAACTAAAGTCATTTTACTACAACAGATTAAATTGACTTGCCTCCTTTGGAATGTAAACAGACATCAACATCACTCTTACCAGTTCAAGCCTAATGAATACAGTGATGTTTCTTCCCTCCTCCACCCATTCATCTTGGGAAATTTGGGACAGGACTGAGCCAGTTTGGTGTAGTGGTTAAGTGCGCGGACTCTAATCTGGGAGAACCGGGTTTGATTCCCCACTCCTCCACTTGCACCTGGCTGGATGACCTTGGGCAAGTTGTAGTTCTGATAACAGCTGTTCTTGAAAAAAGAGCAGTTTCTGTCAGAGCTCTCTCAGCCCCACCTACCTCACAGGGTGTCTGTTGTGGGGAGGGGAAGGGAAAGGAGTTTGTAAGCCGCTCTGAGACACCTTCGGGTAGTGAAGGGCGGGGTATAATCCAATCTCTTCATCTAATTTACTTAATGACATCCCAATTATATACGACTGTGTCTTTAACATACAACTTGGGAAATGCAACCAACTGTTCCTCCATTCAGAAGTGCTAACTGTACTAATAATTTGATCCATCCACTGACCAGTTTAAGAGAAAGAGTCCTAGCTCCAAACAAATGCCCCTCTAGTCCAGCATTCTGTCTCTAAAGGTTACCACTCAGACGTTCCTTGGAAAGTCACAAATAGAACACAATGGTGACACAGCTATCCTGATTTATCTCCAGTACATGGTAACCTGAGCTATGTTGCCTATAAACATGGAGGCTTCAGTTTTATCTGTGATGGTCAACAATTGCTGCTAGACCCCGGGCCCCATGAGTTTGTCTCGTAGTTATAAAACTAAAACCAAAAACTAAATAAATACCGTGTGTGAATGAATCCCTCGGCTTAACTAGGCATTGCGTAACAAAACACAATCCTGAACCTATTGGCAACAAATTTCATTTGATGAACCCTATTTCTTTTTCATTACTGTTTTCACCACAGAAGTCATAAACAGTGAGTCATCACACACTGAAAGGGAAGCTTAAGATTTACTAACTGAGCTTCATGATTTTACTACAGCCGCCAAAATTGAACCACATGCTAAAGTTACTTGTTTGTCTGGACCCTATTTCATTGTCTTCAGAATATTTAATTGCTATACACTCAAACTCATCATAAGTCTTTCTTCAAAATGACGATCCAACTGCTTGATTGTTTTAGCTGCCCTTTTCTACACCCTCCTCCTCCTGTACTAAAGGCTTCCATTTTGCAATGGGGTGACCAGAACTGTGCACTCATAGCCATGCTACAGGTTTATCGAATGGCCCTGTGGCTCCTAATGTTTTATCCTGAGGTCCAGCTGCAAGCTATGTTGCTGCATCCAGCAATACCTAATCACCTTTCCTGCTCACTTCGTGAAGTGGGGCCCCCAACTCACCATGGGTCCCATTTGGGGTTCCACACAAAGGGGAGAGTCAGTGGGACATCAGGTGGCCATGTCCTGCAAGACAAGATGGGCTGCACGGGCAGCTAGGGGGCTGGGCAGTAACAATGGTGGGAAAACCTGGCCCTCACCCTCCCAGGTGGGCCTCTGATGGGGCCTGAACTGGGCCACCAGGGGAGTCTCACCTTCGCTACTCTCTCCCCTTCTCTAGGTGCTGGGACTGCAAAAGTCCTTCCTCCTTGTCATGATCCAGACTGGGAATGGATGGCATCTTTTTTAGTTCTCATAAGGTTGGGGCTTAGGAGACAATAGGCTTGCCAAGTTCCCCCGGGGGGCAGGGAAACCCCCGCCCCAGAGGCCCGTTCCCCGCCGGTGGCGGATCGGGCCCCGGGGGGAACTCCACCCCCAAAGCACGGGACGTGTCCGGCATCAGCACGTCACCCGGAAGTGACGCAGCCACACCGGGCGCGCCGGGGGCGGGGCCACGGTCATCCGAGGGAAAACTCTATGTTTCCCCCTTGGGTGACCGCGGCCCCGCCCCTGGTGTGCCCAACGTGGCTGCGTCACTTCCGGGTGACGTGCTCGTGGTGCGTGCTTCGGGCACGCGCACTCTCCTGGAGCGAGCCGGGACTCCCCCGCTGTGGCTTAAGGTACGACTTGGCAACCCTAGGTGACAATCAGATTGTGATGGGGACAAAGACTGTGTGTGCATAGGTAGTTGAAGACTTTAAGCAGTGTGGGCCCTCTTTTCATCTCTATATCAGCCTCGCAAGCTATGTGATGCCACAAAGATACCATCTGCAGGATTAGATGTGGAGAATCTTAAGGGAACCATTTGTCTGTGCCACAGGATTTCAGCTGTTTTGCTGTTTCATGTTTCAGCACAAAAATAGTATATGATGCTCCCAGGTAGATAAGCCTCTAAGCAAATCCTAGTCACACCATACTGCTGCTTCAAGAAACCAACAAATGCATTTGGGAGAGTGATGCAAATGTGGTTTTTGAACTTCCAATATAACACCTGAAGAGGGATGCACAGGCATCAATTACCGGCACAACACGTACACAGTGAAGATGCTGCCTCGACCATGGCCAGGGCCTTTTCAGCTGTGGCCACTGCCTGGTGGAACATGCTCCCAGTTGAGATCAGGGCCCTGCGCGATTTGTCACAATTCTGCAGGGCCTGCCAAACGGAACTGTTCCGCCAGACCTTTGGCTGAGGCGGCAGATGTCCAAATGACACCAGCCTTCCCTGTTTAATTCAGTCAATCTCCTCAATCTGATTCATTTGCTTAGGGCACTATCTACACCAACTTGATGTTCGTGCCAGCTGACCCTGGTTACTTGAGAGAAACATGCCCTCCCTGACATGGTTGCAGCATGAATTTAAGCTGCCATCGGGTATCATTTTAAGTAACATATTTAGATGACATGATTTGATGTTTTTATGAATTATTTATTGTTCTTATCATATCTTGTGAGCCTCCCTGAGCCCGCTTGCAGGGTAGGATGGAATATAAACTGAATAAAATTAATAAATGTTGTGTCGCTGTCCTTGCTGGATGCTGCACTGGAAGCACAGAAGGCAAAATGCACAAACTGTTTGCGTGTCCCCTCTCTTGCCGTCTCCAAAGCTACCCTAAGATTATACTGTAACTGGTTCTGTCTGAACACGGGAGATTAACCTTTGAGCCTGAACTTCTCAGAAACAAATTAAGGAACAAACACAGCAGCAGGCTTTCTCCAGCAACTGCACAACTTTCTACTGCCGCACATATTTAAATCCAAACCGCAGCAGGTCAACCAAGAGTTTCTTATTCCAATCCTTTTCTTTTTTTACAGCTGTGATCAATGGTCTTGGTAACAGGTATGCTTTCAAAATTACTTTTGTTACTTCACTCAGCAACAAATCTGTCATCTTTCCATGTTCCAGCTATTAGACACAGCCCATCCTTGCCAGATTTGTGACCTATTTTGAGATAGAATTCCCATGATCAGTAGAGCAGACACACTAAATAAATCACCTGCTTCTGGAAATCTCTTGCGGCACAAGTCCAAAACCTCATCTTTAGCTTTAGTTGATGAGTTAAGGGTTTCCTACACATTAATGGACTGCATTAAAGCTCTAGTCATAGAATGATTTCACGCTACAAACAAAGGGAGGCTGATATTGCAGGTTGACATGAGACCATCTCCCAGCATCAAGATCTGGGGAGGGGGGGGGGCTCACAGGATGAGAACAGGAGACCAGGCAGGTCAATAAGACTCGAAAGAGTCTGATCTGATTCATACTTGATGCAGAACAAAAGGAAAGGTGCTTACCTTCGTTTAAATGTCACCTGTTTAAATGTACTTATCACCTGTGCCAACCCATATGCAGATGGATGCTCTGCTGGCAAGCTGATGCTTATATGGCATATGGGCCAGCATGGTATTGTAAGCATATAAACCTGGCAGGGGTGAGAGGTGGACACAGAGTGCTTCTACTGGTAAGCCCTTTCTCCACTATGACCATATGCATCATGTGCACATTGGGCTTGAAGCATGACTGCAACATAGATACATTCAGAACAAAGCATGATGGCAAAGACACAGAACAGTGTAGGTGAGGGCGATAATGTTCATAAAATCATAAAGTTGGAAGGGATCTCCAGGGTCATATAAGTCCACCCCCCTGCATAATGCAGGGAATTCACAAATACCTCCCAGAAGATGGGGGGGGGGGGAACCCTCCAGGATCCCTGGCCAAACTGGCCTGGAGAAAAATTGCTTCCTGACCCCAAAGTGGCAATCAGCATTTCCCTGGGTGTGTAAGAAAGGGCCATGAGAACTAAGCACTGAGGCAACCCTTCCTGCCCTCCCTCTCATGATCTGCCTAAGTTCACAGAATCGCTATTGCTGTCAGATGGCCATCTAGTCTCTGTTTGAAAACCTCCAAAGAAAGAGAACCCACCACCTCCCAAGGAAGCCTGTTCCACTGAGGAACAACTCGAACTGTCAGGAAGTTCTTTCTAATGTTTAGCCAAAAACTTTTTTTATTTAATTTCAACCTGTTGGTTCTGGTCCGGCTGTTTGGGGCAACAGAAAACAACTCCACACCATCCTCTATACAACAGCCCTTCAAGTACTTGAAGATGGTTATCATATCACCTCTCAGTCATCTCTTCTCCAGGCTAAACATACCCAGCTCCTTCAACCCTTCCTCACAGGACTTGGTCTCCAGACCCCTCACCATCTTCGTTGCCCTCCTCTAGACACGTTCCACTTTGTCTATCTCCTTAAATTGTGGTGCCCAAAACTGAACACAATACTCCAGGTGAGGTCTAACCAGAGCAGAGCAAAGTGATACCATCACTTCACGTTATCTGGACACTATACTTCTGTTGATACGGCCCAAAATCACATTTGCCTTTTTAGCTACCGCATCACACTGCTGACTCATGTTCAGTATACGGTCTACGAAGACCCCTAGATCCTTTCCGCACATACTACTGCCAAGACAAGTCTCCCCCCTCCTATAATTATGCATTTGATCCTTTCTACCTAAATGCAGAACTTTATATTGATCAGGCCCATGTACGTGGAGCACCCAGAGGCACCTGGTGAAACAACCAATGAGACTGCAGACAGGCTTGCTAATGCCGACCTTTAAGAACTTTCCCCTTATTATAAAAATTAGTATAAAATGGCTGTCACAATAACTAGCAAAACGGTAAAGCATTTGAAAGCCAATAAAAACAGATTGTGCTTTATGTGCCTGAACAGCAAGCCAGCCCACATCATCTCTAAAAGGCATCTTTAGACTAATTAAAAAAATATATATTCTCCCAACCTCTTGAAAGTGCACAGCTGGGAGGAGGAGGGAGTTCTCATGACAGGGAGTGCCACCAAGAAGGCAGTGCTGAAAATCCTGCTTCCCACCACCCATCTTCCCACTATCAATGATGGAGCCCAAAACAGAGCCTCACCTGAAAATCTTGAGGCTCTGGATGGAGCTCTCCCATGGGGAGAAGCATAAAGAGAAGGATCTTTCAGATGCAGTTAGGAAAGGGAGTGTTGGAGTTTGCCATTAGCAATTTTATAGGCGAGCAATGGCTGGCACTCTAAACCAAACCCAGCTTGGCTCTAATGATCCAACTTACCTCTTTCAATTTCACATTCGGGAGAGGAAGCCCCACTGCATTCACTTCGAGGTCCCAGTAGTGGAAACATTCCAAACTCGGATAGTGAGACAGGGCTGGAGAGATCCAGGCTTCTAGGCCGCACCACTGGGAGAAACTGTGCTGGCATGTCCAAAGGGCTTGTTGGACCTGAACTAAGACTGGATACGGACTGGGTTTCAGAGTCTTCTTCAGACACAAAGCTGTTGCAGTTATCATCTTCAAAAACTTCTGAAGCCACTGTGTGAACATTCAAAGGTTATGTTAATTAGCAAGAATAGTATCCTGTCCAGCGCAAGCTGTGCTAAGCCAATGCTCTCTAGGTGTGAGTCAACGGCACGACTACTGAGGAGAGCTAAATCATCTTTATTTAACTTCACACGCATTCAGAAGATCATTTACTCACAATCGACCAGATTAGTTTCCCCCTCAGTACCTACACCTCTGGCGGGACTTACACTATGCCACTCAACTATCTACAAAGAGTGAAGTTACAGAACAGTACTGGTGACTCCCATTCAAAACTGACAACACTTTTTCTTATCCCATAAGGCCAGCTATTGGAAAAGAGGGGGAAACTGAGGGAATTAAGGGCCGTCTGTGTGGTATAGACAGTAACATGTAGTTTGGAGAATGTTTTCATGTGGAAGCTTCTGTGGACCTCAACATGGTAGCAGGAGGAACAAGATCAAAAGCTGTAAGCAATTTGTGTAGGGGAGGGGGGAACTGAACAGGAGGACTTCGTGCCTCCCTGTTTCTGCAGCTCAAAATGCTGCCCAATGGGGACAAGTAAATCCAGAAACAGCATGAGGGGCCAAATGGGGGCTCGCAGTGGAGGAGCTGTTCCCATCTGTTAGTGGAGCTCTACTGGCCCTCTTTGTGTCTCAGGACAGCTCTTCATACCATGGCCCGGATCCAGGGGTAATTGCCACTAACAGAAGGACTTCTTGCCTCCCTGTTTCTGCAGCTCAAAATGCTGCCCAGAAACAGCATGAGGGGCCAAACGGGGGCTCGCAGTGGAGGGGCTGTTCCCATCTGTTAGTGGAGCTCTACCACAAGGTTCAACCCCATGTTCTGTGTCAGTGCCAATACCTAAACGCTAAATATAAAGATCCTATATGGACTGGAGCCTAAAACGCATGGTATCTGGGGCCCAATCCTCTTCCCCAACACCACTTCTATGCATTTCTATCAGCAGAGAGATGAACGCACATGTAGCTGCCTCATAGTGAATGAGATCATGGGTGATTTCCCACAAGCGCTGCTCCGCGCTCACTCTTCTCTTTGGCCCGATGGTACGTGTCAATTTCACACAAGCTGCTGCGCGACCGCATTTTGACCCATCTTCGTGCGATTTTCCCCGCGTCTACTCAATCCTGGTTTTTTTAGGACTGAGTAGACGCGGGGGAAATCGCACGAAGCTGCGGGGCAAAATAGCAATATTTTAAATTTTGTACTTACCTTGGTTAGAGGTTTAAAAGAGTTATATTGTTATAATAACTTGGTAAATAAGCTTGACAAATACAAGCTATGAATAGTTATTGTCATATTTATATACCTCAATTTTCCATTACTAGCTTACACTGTATTTGAGAGATGCTATATTGTATTTGTTTATTCTTTATTGCGTTTGTGGATTGTTGTTGTATAGATTAAAATTTAAAAATAAATTTTATTTTTTAAAAAGGTCAGTATTGTCTACTCAGACTGACAGCGGCTCTCAGAGGGGTCTTTCACATCGCTTACTGCCCGGTCCTTTCAACTGGAGATGCTGGGGGTTGAACCTGGGACCCTCGGCATGCCAAGCAGATGCTCTGCCACTGAGCCATGGCCCCTCCCCATTTGCTTACGGTGGTTTTATAAAGACCTGTGTTACATAGCATGCATATATACTTATTCTAAGATCTGTGAAGTACTTTGGATATTGGCTGTTCAGAGCCTTGGCTGTTCTGCAGCTGTCTGAGTCTGTGGGATCTCCGGCTGTCACCCACAGGCTAAGGGCAGGCTCCAAGGGCTCTTTGGCACTTACCCTTCGGCTCGCACCTCCAGCTCGCTCTGACTTTATAAGCTACACCTGCAGAGAAGAGGGGCAATGCCTCTACTCCAGCCCCAGTCAGGTGTCTCTATTCTACAGTCCCTAAGAGGAAAGGGGGGGGCAGCCTCAACCTTGCTATCTACATATCTGCCATTTTCAAGGTCTGTAGAACATTTCATAAGGCAAGACAGGCTCAAAGAGGATATTTACATTTGTCGCACACTGTAAAAAACTCGTTAACTGGATACGGCTTTTCACAGTACTTCAACACAGGAAGGATCCCAAAGAACAGTCCCCGTTTTGTTCAACTTTCTCATATCCCAGGATCACAGTGGAGCATTTATTCCCTGGGCACAAAACAAGCCACAGGCATACTTACTGGAGATATTATCCGACTCCAACTTGCACACCGCAAGGTCTTCTGCTGACACGTTGTTGCCTTCTGCACCCACCCCACATCCTCTGGGCCCCATAGAAGAGGCCCGTCTCCGTTCATGGATCTCATCAGAGATCATCTCCAGATTCTTCAAGGCAGTTTTGTATTCGCCCTTTGCCAAGAATAGCTTTGCTTGAAGATCATCTACAGTCTTCTTTAATTGCTAAATGAAGAAATCAGAAAAGACTTCTTTACTAAGACGGAACTCCTAGGTAAAATTCCATCATCGTGACTTAAAAAAAAGAAAAAAGATTTACAGCATAATTTACAGTGACTAATGTTACACGGACATTTGGTTTTCAGTTGTCATCATATACAGCAACTGAGGTGAGCACAGTGTGTTAGCACAGAGTGTTGGACTAAGAAGAGGGTGACCTGGATTCAGACTCCACCCCAACCGCAAAGCTCACGGGGTGACCTCAGGCCAGTTACACTCTCTCAGGGCGATTTCGCACTAGAGCTGCCTCGCGGCGCAGCCGCCGTTTGCCCCGACACTATTTGTCAATTTCACACCCGAGGCTGCGGGGCTGCATTTGACCCGCGGCTTCACCCGATTTCCTCCACGGTTTCGTGATCCTCAAAAACCAGGATCACGAAACTGCGGAGGAAATCGGGCGAAGCCGCCAGTCAAAATGCAGCCCCGCAGCTTCGGGTGTGAAATTGACATGTTTGTGTCGGGGCAAACGGCGGCTGCGCCGCGAGGCAGATCTAGTGCGAAATTGCCCTCAGCCTGAACTGCCTCACATGGCTGCTATGAGGATAAAATGCAGGATGAGGGAACTATATGCACTGCCCTGAATGCCTTGGAGAAAGGGTGGGATAACAGTGCAAAATAATAGATAGAAGTCCCACCAATTTCACTCGAGGGAATGCGAAGCCCGCTGACCATTCTGCCCCTGAAAGCAACGGAACTTAGAAATACCACATTTAACTGATATCTTTCAGCACAGGCAAAAGCATCAGTAGATCTGGAGTAAAATGCAGCCACACAAAGAAGAAATTTACATACTTGTGAATTTGGATAGTTGTTTTATCTGTTATTACTATTAAAAAGGGAGTGTGGGAAGGGAATGGACCATTGTCAGCAAACTATTAAAGCCTAAACGAAAGGAATGAACGTGTGATGCTGCCTTTTGCCAAGTCAGACCATTTGTCGATCAAGGTCCGTATTTTCTACTCTGGCGAGCAGCAGATGCTGAGAATTGTATGTGAGCCCTTCGGCACGAAAAGCAGATGCTCTACCTCCTAGCAGTGGCATGCTCTGTAACTACTGAAGTCATTCACTTGTTGGAAAAGGAATCTTAATCCAAGGTGGGGGGGGGGAGCAATTGCCATTCCTAGAGGTTATTTGATACATACCTCCAGTTGAACATAGTATTTTGCCTTGAGTTCAAAATAAGGCCTGTGAGGAAAGCAAAATAGAAAAAAAAGGCCACTTAGTGAAACAATACATGCGTAAGGACAGAGAAAGCTGCTTTGCACAATCCTCGAAAGGTCTCTTACAAATGGCCAATTCACACGGAACCCTTTTCATCAACAGATTCTGCTTCCCTCCCCTCCTCCTCCTCCCTCCCAGCTCTGCTACTCTAGAAAAAGCAGCAGCGTCTATGCCAGTGTGATACAGTAGTGGTTAGGGATGAGGGATTAAATCCCAACTCGCTACGAAGCTCATGCATAGGAGCAGGGGTCGTTTCGTAGAAAAAGAGCTAGGGGAACTCATTGGCATAACTCATTAGCATATGCCACACCCCCTGACATCGCCGGAAGTGTGTCATAAGGCCACACCCCCTGACATCACCGGAAGTGTGTCATAAGGCCACACACCCCGCCCCCAACCGCCACCGCCGGTCTTGCAGCTCCACTGCCGAGCCCCATGAGGGGCCCAGCGGTGGACCTGCAAGGCCGGCGGGAGTGCAAGGAAGCCCCGCGAAGGCCCTCCCTGGCCCCAGGCAGGCAGGGGTGGGGAGAGGCAGGGAGGAAGCAACTTACCCTCCCTCTTCTCCTGCCTCCTCCTGGCTGAATGAGGGCCGGAAGCGGGGCGGCCGGAAGCAGGGGGCGGGGCTTCGTCATGTGCCCCGCCCCCCGTACCTCACCCGAGGGAACTGCGATCCCCCCGAAATGACCTCTGCAT
>NW_015166417.1:4138493-4143558 GCF_001447785.1 Gekko japonicus | reverse complement strand
CGCTGCAAGTCTGAGTGCAGGGCTATTTTGGGGCAGGAACGCACAGGAACGGAGTTCCAGCTGGCTCCTGAGTTGGCCATGCCCAGCAGGGACTCATTAGCATAATAGGCCACACCCAACAGCAGAAACTCATTAGGATTGGCTACATTAGGGGTGTGTGGCCTAACAGGCAAAGGAGTTCCTGCTACAAAAAAGCCCTGGGTTTTCACAACAAACAAGGTAAACAGAATAAGAAGCAAAAGATGGGTGTGGCTGGATGAGCACACTTCTGGTAACATGGGGGTGTGGCCTAATCTGCTAATGAGTTTCTGCTATTGGGTGGGGCCTATTACGCTAATGAGTTCCTGCTGGGCTTTTTGTACCAAAAAAAGCCCTGTCTGAGTGCATGTGTGAACTGAACCCCAGATGATATACGCCCCAAACAGCCACACATACTTGGATTTATTTATAGCTCTTTTCAGTTTCTTCTCCAGCTGCTTCATTCGGCCCATGGCTGCGTTGTATTTGGCTGCCGTCTCCTTGTGCACCAGCTCACTTCTGGTTTTTGTCTGTTCTGCCTCCATGACCTTTACAGCAAAAGGTAACAAAAAATAGTTTTGCGCTTCAAGCAGCTGCAAGCCTGTCATGCGTTTTGGCTGGATGTGTCATTTTTAAGCAACACTAGTTTCATAACCCTGAAGGGCCGCCTCTCCTCATACGGTCTCATGAGCCAAGTGCAGTCTTCTGGTGTCCATTTTCTACTTGGCCCCCCACTTAAGGTAGCACCTGCTGGAATCTACTCATTCACTACATTGGCTTCCACCTAGTACAACATGAGAAGGACACCAACTTTAGAAGGTGCCCAAAATTCGTTTTATTTGAGAGGCCTGTCAATGGGATTTAAGCGGCCGGCATTTTCTTGGGGTAGGTTAATGGGGTTTTATTATATTTACAATTGTAGGCCATCTTCAGCTGTGAGGGAAAGGTGGGGTAGGAATATTTTAATTACTAAATGAATACAACTCAGAGAGCTGGGGGAGGGGGGGGCAGAGCAACGCGGAAAAAAGATGACAACAGTAATTTCTTTATGGCCCACTTTTCTCACTGGGAGTCAAGGCAGATTCCAAAATCTAAGTCAATACAATCAATAGGGTGAGGAGACTTCTGATAAACAATGGACATGGAAGTTGCAAATGCCTAGATAGAATTCATTCCCTTTTGCAGTAATGTAGCTTTAAGGACATACTAATGGCTGCCTGATAAAAAAATTCCAACAGCGGCTTTGAAATTCAAACTGATCACAATAATGGGTGGCTTCTGTGTCAATAAATACTGATCCACAGCATAATCTGGGCCTCAACGAACAGGAGCAGAAACAGTTCTTGCCAAACGTAAGTAGTGGCCAGTATCTGGTTAGAATACGCTGGAGCTGCTTGGAACGATTAACCAGGAGAAAAAAGAGAACTGTGCTGATTCCTACAACACAGATGGACAGCAAGCTCCGACTTAGTCTAATGAGCCCAAAAGGGTAGGAACAGCCCTATTAACAAGGAGGAGAAAACCCGCTGCCTCCCATCAGATTTTTTAAAACAGGGGGGGGGGAGCATTGCTGCTCAGCAGAGAGGGGGCTTTTCACTCCTGACTGCTTGCAAGCCAAGAGACCACAGAACATTACTGAGATCAGTGGAGGTCTGAACAGGTGAACAGGAGACAGAAAATATCAGTTTACAGTGTACTGGCTCTGTCTGTGGCCTTCATTGCTAGCACACGTATGCTTGCATTAATGTCAGTGACACACACAACATCTGGGGAACCTCTGGTCTGATGCCCTTTTGGCTGAGTTCACCAGGAACGTACTGAGGTCCCCCCCACCCCCCACTTCTCCTCCCCAATCGAGCAAATATAATCCTTACATGAAGCTTAACGTTAAAAATAAACAAACCACAGACTTCAAAAGAAGAGGAAGAGACTTCTCTGTGGAATTTTTTACAGCAGGGCTTCTACACCGTATTCATTCTGAAACCAGTAAGTTCCACTCTGCATTAGAAGAGGGGAAAGCCCTCATGCAAATAAGTTCAGACAGTTTCCCCACCACCACCACCTGTAAGAACCAGCTGTTCCTGACCTAGCATGCATGAGGACCTCCCTGTATTCAACAAGATTTATTTATTTATTTAATTTCTACACCACATTCCCTGCCAAGGCAGGCTCAGGGCGGCTTACATAGGATTACATAGTATGTTTTAACCGACTCAGTCTGGAGATACACATAAAAACATACAAAGTGCTAGAATGATTCATATATGATGGTGGGCATGAGCAGCATCCAACAATACAAGTCTGGATTATATCCAGCTGTTTAAATGATGTTATAATGATGATGGTGGTGTTAAAATTGGGGCCAGGGTGCAGCTCCTTAGTTGAAGGCCTGGTGGAAGAGCTCCATCTTGCAGGCCCTGTGGAACTGTAAAAGGTCCTGCAGGGCCCTGATGTCTGCTGGGAGCTCATTCTACCAGTACAGAGCCACCACTGAGAAGGCCCTGGCCCTCATCACAGCCAGCCTGGCTTCTCTGGGGCCCGGCGGGGCCAGACGGTTTTGGGACCCCAATCATAGTGCTTTCTGGGGAACATGTGGGGAAAGGCGGTCCCCTTAGGTATGCAGGTCCCTGACCATATAAGGGCTTTAAATGTAAGAACCAGCACCTTGAACCAAATTCGGTATGCTATAGGCAGCCAGTGCAAAGCTTTTAGCACAGGCTGATGTGCTTCCACATAGGGAGGCCCAACAACAGCCTGGCCACCACATTTTGCACCAGCTGTAGCTTCAGGATTTGGGACAAGGGCAGTTTCATGTACAGAGTATTACAGTAATCTAATCTCGAGGTGACCATTGCATGAATCACTGTTGCCAGGTCACTGCGTCTGAGGAAGTGAACCAGCTGCTTGATCAGCCGGAGATGATAAAAGGCTGACTTCGCAGCAGCTGCTACCTGGGCCTCCATCATTAAGGAGGCGTCCAGGAGCACTCCCAAGCTCCTAACCTCTGGCGCTGGCACCAACGGCGCCCCATCAAAAGTCGGGAGTGGGATCCCTACCCTCGGGCCACTCTGACTCAGGCACAGGACCCTCCATCTTCGTCGGATTCAATGTCAATCGACTCAGTCTAAGCCAACCAGCCACAGCTTTCAAGATGACTAACTCCCTCCTCCAGGCAGGAAAGAAGCAGACACTCTTCCCCAAGATGACCCAGAAAAAAAGCTCTTACCCTCTGAGTAGCATGGTTGAGCATCTCTTGCCAGGCGGAATCAAACTGACGCTTGTCATCCTCCAGCAGTCGCTGCTCCGCGAGGGAAATGGTCTCTTTAGCAGCCCGCAGCACCTCTGTGGCCCTCTGGAAATCCTGTGTGGCCTTCTGGGCCTCCAGTTGCGCCTAAGGAGAGAGAGCCAGCCATTTAACACAAACCAATGGCATCTCACAACTCCAGGTTTTATTTAAAAGTGAGTGGTGGTGGAAGGAGTCTCATTTAGTTTACCACACACACACCCGACTTATGAATTGTATCCTTAAATACAACTTTAAATTTGTTTTAATTTCACACTTAGTACAACATACAAATGAACAAAGGTCTTATCATTTCTCAGTGTACACAGCAGTACAGCAGTTCTTCTATGGCCTACAGCCATCACATGACAATGCTGTCATGCGGAAGTCTTTCTGGTACAGTCCATGTGGCAGCCATAAGCTGTAAGAACCAGGCTGAAGAAATTCATCAGATGGAGGGTCAGGGGAGGAGAAAGGGGGCTCATGCATTTAAAAAAAAGAAAATAAAGCCGTTCCTACTTAAAATTTTGGAACATCTGGGCACAACAAAGTCTAGTGAAACCAATAATCTAGTAGCAGCTCTGCAATCTTGAGTCTGCATGTCAGTTGGTGAAATGCACACGTGCAATTTTGTCTGTTTGGCCACGACCATGAAAATGCTTCTGACACCAAAGATATAAAATACCAGACAAGTTATTCTTTTCCCTATAACCCAAGCTGCACAAAACTGACACATCATTTTCTGCAACAGTGTTGCTCAAAGCATTCCCTCAAGCATCAGATCTATCCAGGCCACCCCTATGTTGCAGTTCATTGGTATTTGACTCTCTAGGATTATTTGAACTGGCAGAAGTCTGAAGCATTAGAAGCCATTTACCAGAGATGCATGTGAGCAAATAGGGCTGTCAAGTCAGACCTGGCAACAAGTGAGAGATGGGGGGCAGGGGGAAAACCATCAGCAACACTGTGATCACATCTAGGAAAAACCCTGAAGAGATGTCATAGCTCTCTAGGAATCATCAGAAACTTGATGGTAAAACCATAGTTTCCAGAGATTCCTAGAGAGAACTGACAATGTCTGTCCCCCCCCCCCCAGAAGTTACTTCATGCCATCAGCCTGGTGACAATTTTTTAATTCTTTTGTCACTGCTCAGAGCAGCAGCAGCAGCTGGAAACAAGGGATGGGGGACGGCCCACCCCCAATGGAAAATTAGCAATGCTAGTCTACTGCTAAAGACCTGTGATGGAATAGGCCTTGCCATACATATGGTCCTCAGCAATCTGCTTACATGTGATGTATAAATGTTATTTTATGCCTCCTAGTTTCCTTTGGCTGTATTAGATATTTAAGTGGCCTACCAGTATAGCCTTCAGTTATAATCATCGGAGTCCTTAAGCAAGCACTGGTTGAACTACTAAAGAACAAGTCTGGCACAAGAGCCAAAAGTGTTAACCATACATACAATCTTAGGGAAGGGGCCAAAAACGTGAGCCAGTTCCAGCTGCACCCCAGGCACAGACAATCCCCTCGAGCCACACTTAAAACATGCCTCTATACATGTTAAAAATCATTCATATTACACCCAAGGGTCATTTCCTGCAGGAGTGCACAGGAGCGGAGCTCCGGCAATAAGAAGCCCAGGGGGTGGGCACATGCAACAAGCCCCACCCCCTGCTCCCAGCAGCCCTCAATCAGGCCACGGGGAGCAAGAAGCAGCCAGGTAAGTTGCAGAACAACCCCGACCCCCCGCACCCCCACACCAC
>NW_015166417.1:4137243-4138448 GCF_001447785.1 Gekko japonicus | reverse complement strand
ATAGCTAGCAATCCAAAACAGTCCAGTGGCATCTTTAAGACCAAGTTTTATTCAGGTACAAGCTCTCCCTCCTCTGTGAGGACAGATTGCATGTCCCCCCCCCCCAATAGCTAGCAATCCAAAACAGTCCAGTGGAGCCTGAGGGGTGGGAGTTGCCTTCTGACACACTTCCGGTGCTGTCAGGGGGTGTGGCATATGCAAATAAGTTATGCTAATGAGATCATGCACCATTACATCTCAATACAAAAGACCCTCCCCAACGCACTACAGAAACCTAAACTACTGCAGTATACTCATTACAGTTCTCTTCTCCTTCCCTTGCCACTTAAAAAACTGCTGACTGCTGAATAAAATTTCAAAACTATTATTGAAAAAAATCACAACGAAATATTATCAAACTTTCTTTAGCTTAGAACTTCATTATCTGTGAAGTATTCTTTTTTTAAGAAGGGAGTATTAGAATAAACAGATGATCACTTATCACAAAAGAACAATAAACGCACGAAACCAACATTTTAAAGAGTAACATCATCATAAAGTATTTTAGTCTGACGTAAAAGAAAGAACAAAGCAATATGCACAATGGTCCCAGTATTTGCCATAAATTGTTGGAATATAAGAACTTTTTTTTTTTAAGTCTCAATTTGGAATAAAATTGCAGACATTTATTATCATTTCCATGGTACTGCCTGAAATGACTACTTACTGGACTGTGCATATAATATTCTTGCCCAATCTCCCCTTGAATGCAGTCTCCCATATTATATACTTGAAAATGGAAGACTGGCTTACAGAGTATTTTGCCATGCACTGCAAGTGAGCCATTACAAGGTGGTTGCTAGGCAGCCATATTGCTTCTAGCTACAGATATTGAACATTTTCTTTCTCCATTACTAAGACAAAGATTCAAGTCAAGCATGGATGAAAGGGGCTGAGATAAAAATAAAGTCAGCGTGGTAGGTATTAAGTATTTGAAAAGGATATACCAATCCATCAGAGCTTATTTCACAGCTCACCTGTGTCACTGAGGCCTAACTCACATAAAAGCAAAGGAACAGCAAGATCCAATTATGTATTAAGATTGGATTTCTTCACAGTGAATCATTATACAGTTTTGATGCCCCAGAGTAAGTTTGCAGATATTTCTTCTACTCTTCTGAATGTTGAGCTTCCTGTTATTCTTCTCTGGTTCTGGTTCTGCCTCA
>NW_015166417.1:4122909-4137226 GCF_001447785.1 Gekko japonicus | reverse complement strand
ACACCACTTGAACACAGACCCTTTCCAAGGTGTTGGCTACAGAGGCAAGCTTAACCCCAGTGATATTAATATGTGCGTGTGTGTGCGTGTGCACCTGGAAGTCAGGGCAATCTCTGGTGACTGACCCCCACTGGGGGCCTGGAAGATATTCAGAGACATGGCTGAATAAAGCCTGCCCCCGCCTCCCAGCTCCGGCTTTACAAGGAGGTCTCCCATCCAACGACTTGCCAAAGTCAACCCTGCTTAGCTTCCAAGATCTGACCAGATTGGGCTTGCCTGGGCTATCTGGGTCAGGGCAGCCTCAGTGATCATTGATTGTTTTGCCATATGTGAGATTTCAGTGACCTGCACAGCATCTAGGCACTGCATTGTGTCTGTGCAAAAATATACAAAATAAGCCCATGCAGGAGCATTCCATTTTACATTCAAATCAGAAAAAATAGCAACCAGGCACACATGAGATACTCTTTAATTTGCAACCAATTAATACCACACTGCTACAGCATCTTAGCTGTATCTGAGCTCATCTCCAAGTATGGCTGAAGGCAACACTAGCCTTCAACTTCTCAAATCAGCAATATGTTTGGATACATCAACACCGTTTACTGACAACGGGCCACATTTTGCTTATCTCAACCAGTCACCAAAACTGATCTGTCTGAACACATGGTTCCTTGACAAAGGCCCACAGCATTGCAACGGCTAAGCTACCAATACTGAGAAATAAATCTATAAGACCATCTTGGCCATCCTTACGCAAATCAAAGAGACTGACTAGTGCAAGGTGGAACTATGCAGGTACCTCGTGGTTAAGAATTGCCCTGGTAATTACCCTACTCACATTTTGATGATGGTAACAGAAGTTTGAATGAAGGGGTTCTTCCATATACACACATGGTAAAAAAAAAAAAAAAATCTGACTAACTGTGGTGCCCAATTGCTCTCAAATACCTCATTAATTTAAAAAGTAACTTTTAAGGTTATGTATGCTAATAATTACCCCCAGAGAGACTGATGGAAGAAAGAACATTATGCAGGTTTTCATAAAGGTTGTATGCTCTTCCCCTCCCCCCCAGTCCATGTCACTCTGAAGCCAAGCAGGCTGCACAGATATACCAGGAATTTCTCTCGACAAAGATAAGGTTTTTCCTAAGTTCCATTCACTATTGCGACACGGTAGAATTTATTTGTAGACAATGCGATCCACACCATTCACTCTGCTTTGATAGTAGTATTAGTTTGCTAGTCATGTAATCACATTTAGCAATTATCCCTTCTTGTTTTAAGTAATACCACTCCTCCTGCATTGTCTAAGTAATTCACAGACAGAACAGAGATTTCAGCCTCAAATGAGTTGAACGGCCATCAGCCAGCAGATACCCAGGGCCTGGCCCCATAATTCCACACAACGTCACTGGTTTTGATAGGTGAAGCTGGCCAGTTCTAGACACAGGACTTGTGGTTGGTGTTTACAAACACTTCTCACCTATGCCAATATATGTCATCCTTCCTTATGTCACCTACCCTCATCATGCACTGGGCAGCATCACCAACTTCAGTCACCAGCTCTCTACCATTTCAGCTACCTTCTGATCTGCTACTGCTTGTCCTCAAATACCTTTCCTCATTGCCAAAGCTGCTGCCTAAATATCCCTGTGATCAGAGTCATCATCTTCTACTGGCCAAAGGCCACTGCCACTTATTCCACACCCTTTCTCCATAGCTGCTAGGGGACACAAACCACAAATTCAACACCCTCCACGGCAGTTGTGCTGCAAGTTTAAATAGAATGGATGAAAAGGTTAACAGCTGGTACTGCTTTCCTGAACCCAGACTAAGGACACTGGGTTCCTAGCCCTAAAGATGGTTCGTTAATAGAAGAGGTGTGGTAGGGGTATCATGGAACTCCCAGGGCATAAAATGACCCAATTTGACCCTCGGGTTTTATGCCTGACAGCCCTGCTTTACGCCAGCTACCAGGAAGGCCAATATTATTATTTTCATATCACAGGTAGCTATGGGGCCGGAGACTTATTAACTTGCCACCTTGTGACCCTAATTACTTTTGCTTTCTCCTTTCCTTTCTCGCCCCTCTGAAAACATCTCTTTCAATAGCTCTGATGTCACCATTGACATATCTTGGCAAGCCGGCCAGTGTAATATGTAAGCAACTGAATGAAAGGGCTTTGCCGGCCTTGAGCCACCTCTGACATTTTACAGGCTGTGAGTCTCCGACTCCCAAGCTGCAAAGACTATGTAGAATAAAACCGTAAAAACCATTCCTTTCAGGGGCTTGTGCCTTCATGGGTTCTGCTATACAGCCATCGCTACAAGCGGGTGCTGCTGTTGCACATCTGAGTCTCTGCTTTGGTTCTGTATTGTTTCTAGTCGTTCTGTATTCTGGAGGTGCTGGAGACCTTGTGGAAACCTTTTATTGATGTTGGTTTCTTAAACAAGTGTGTGACGGTTCCTCTTTCAGACCTTAAGATGAATGAGAGAGGACAAGAGGAAGAGGATCGTGTCTCCAACCAGTGATTTTACCTGGAATTAAAAGGCCAGCCCCACCACCTGCGTATCTGAGAATGACTCTCGGTTCATTAAAAATGACACCTCTTTTCTAAGGATTACTTGGAGAGTGCAGGTGAAGCAGCATTGTTGTTGTTCAGTCACACAGTCGAGTCCGACTCTTCATGACCCCATGGACCACATCACGCCAGACCTTCCTGTCTTCCATCTGCTCCGGAGTTTGCTTAATTTCATGTTTGTTGCCTTGATAACACTGTCTAACCATCTCATCCTTTGCCGTCCCCTTCTTCTTTGACCTTCAATCTTTCCCAGCATCAGGGTCTTCTCCAGTGAGTGCTCCCTTCTCATTTGGTGGCCAAAGTATTTGAGCTTTAACTTCAGTATCTGGCCTTCCAGGGAATAGTCAGGGTTCATTTCTTTTAGGATTGACCAATTTGATCTTCTTGCATTCCAGAGGACTCTCAAGAGTCTTCTCCAGCACCATAATTCAAAAGAATCTATTCTTCGGGCGCTCAGCCTTCCTTATAGTCCAACTCCCGCAGCCATACAGTAGTACTGGGAATACCATTGCTTTGACCATACGGACTTTTGTTGGCAGGGTGATGTCTCTACTTTTTATTATGCTGTCAAGGTTTGCCATCGCTTTCCTCCCAAGGAGCAGACGTCTTTTAGTTTCGTGGCTGCAGTCACCACCTGCAGTGATCTTGAATCCCAGGAACGGCTTTGAAACGGAGATGAGCACCGCAACCCTAGAGTCAGACTCGACTTTACCTTTACCTCCTGACCTACACACATTGCCTTTAGAAAACTGCATAAAATAGAGCAGTCAAGGCTCCCACTATAGCAGGAAACCTCCTGCTGGCAGTTCCCAAACCCCACTACCACTACCACCACCAGTAGGTAGGGCAGCAGGGGGGGGAACAAAACAAAAGGAAAACAAAGGGGGAAAAATCACCATGGTGCCAATACCCTTATGGCACTCGAAGTGAATGTGACCGTGTTAGGGCAACTGCTCTAGGATTCCAGTGAAACTAAGGCAATCCACACTGAGCCCTTGGATATATTTCCCCTGCCCCCAGACTCCCCTGCCAGTTGTCAGTGCTCAGCTGGCAACCGTAGCATAGAACCATCACTTGCAGAACCACACATATGTATGAGTCCATACACTCAGGAACCAGAGTATGTGAAAGCAGAGAGCACTCTGCGTGGACTTACAAAAGCAAGCATGGTGTTCACAAAGAATATTCAGACAAACAGGACGCAGCAAAACAGTAGCATGTCCAAGGCCAACCAAGTGAGCTAGTGGCAAAGCTGAAACTCGAATCGAGAAGAAATCTTTAAACCAATCCCTTCCAACTCAAAGTTTTGAACGACCTCATCAGTTAGAGGAGAACCATATAGAATAGTAGCACTACAGCTGAATCCACCACGAGCCCTTGGAAACAAATACAACACAACCCTTTATTCGCAGATGAGTCCTAGATAAACAAGTCAGTCCATAAGCCTACTCTGATCGTTACAACAATTATTATAGCTAATCATAGGGTCCAATCAGTGTCTTATCTGGGCAGGAGAAAAATGAAACCACTTCATGGAAGTTATCTTTTAAGGAGACATCACCACTTTAAAAGCTTTTTTGAGATAAGTAATTTGAGATTGTCTGACTGAACGTCCGCCGTGTTCAGGATGGACTGTTATCTTCCCTGCAGCATAAATAGGAAATACCTAGGGCATACAATTTCCTGATGCTATAGAATGTTTCCTTTCGAAGTTTGCTGATGATATTGTTTAAGGAACTGAGAATGCCACAGTTCTTACTCTTGCCTTTATTCAGGGCTCTTTTTGTAGAAAAAGCCCAGCAGGAACTCATTAGCATAATAGGCCACACCCAACATGAGAAACTCCTTAGCATATTAGGCCACACCCCTGCCAGCACAGCTCATTAGCACATTTGGACGCACCCCCATGTTACCAGAAGTGTGGTCATCCAGCCACACCCACCTTTTGCTTCTTATTCTGTTTACCTTGTTTGTTGTCAAAACCCAGGGCTTTTTTTGTAGCAGGAACTCCTTTGCATGTTAGGCCACACACCCCTAATGAAGCCAATCCTAATGGATTTCTGCTGTTGGGTGTGGCCTATTATGCTAATGAGTTCCTGCTGGGCGTGGCCAACTTGGGAGCCAGCCGGAACTCCGTTCCTGTGCGTTCCTGCCCAAAAATAGCCCTGCCTTTATTAAGCCAAGAGCACTGTAGGGGACAGACCTCACCCTGCTTAACATACGACAGTGTGAAGAGAGTGACAACACTGGGGTGTGCATTAGTTTCTAAATGAATTTAACTTGTTTGGAACTAGTAACAAATGGGAAACAGTGTTCCCTCTAAGCTGAGTTTGTGTGAGCTAGCTCACAGTTTTTTAGCCTCCAGCTCACACAATCTTGTCTTAGCTCAGGAAGGATGGCTCCAGAGAAAACTAATTGATGCAGCAGCCAAATCGCTCGCTCACAACTTTAATGCCAGTAGCTCACAAAGTAGAATTTTTGCTCACAAGACTCCACAGCTTAGAGGGAGCATTGATGGGAACCCAAGTGAATGAACGAATCTCATTTGTTTCAACAGGGAACACATTCCAAGGAACTTCTATATACCATTTGAATTCTGAGCATTAATCAATAAGAGCAACGACAGCACAAAAATCTACAAATAAAGGACAGGCGAGGGGTCTAAAATACCAAAAGCCATTTTTACAAAATAGCTTAAAGCCTGGATTAAGAGACATTTAGAAAATCTGTAGGCTGCCTCTCCAGAACCTACTCAAAGCAGCTCATGTTTTTCACTTGGCATTTACAAGCCAATAAGGACTAAAAAGGAGCTGTGGTGGCTCAAGTGGTTAAGATGCTGAACTGCAGGCTGTGGAAGGTCGGTAGTTCAGCAGTTCGAGACCAGAGTGTGCCGCATAACGGAGTGAGCTCCTGTCTCTGACCCCAGCTCCTGCCAACCTAGCAGTTCGAAAGCAAGAAATTGCAAGTTGATAAATAGGTACCACTACAGTGGGAAGGTAACAGCGTTTCGTGCGCCTTGGTGTTTAGTCATGCCGGCCACATGACCACGGAAATGTCTGGCTCTTCGGCTTTGGAACAGAGATGAGCACCACAACCCTAGAGTCGGATTCGACTGGCTTTCGAGCAAGGGAACCTTTACCGCTACCTTTTTAAAGACTAAAAGGGGGAGGGGCATTCCACAACCAAGGAGCCATCACTGAGAATTTCCCACTTCCCTCTCTATTGCAGTCCACTGACACACACACACACACGCAAATGTTGTTTCTTAGAGTCAGTTTACACAGGGAGCAAAGTGGAGGGGTTGCAGTGGGAGGAAGAAGGAAATCACCACCCCTTCCTCTGCAAACAGAGGGAATGCATGGCTGGATACAGCTCACATGTTTTACTGGGAAACACACTGAACATGATTCAGCTACGTGATACTTTGGCACAAAATGGTCAACGCCATTTTAAAAGTGCTGAAACAGCAACATTGCTCAAACAACTTGGGAGCCAGTATCATTTCATTCATATTTTCAGATAAGGCTTTTAGACTTTCTCCCACCCAGTGACCTGTACTATTGTTTACCCTTTCTCCCCAAAACTCCAAATATGACCCAAAACTGCTTTACTGAAGAATTCACAATACATGGAAAGACCACCGGCAACAGCCCATCAGAGGTGATGCCTTTAGAATGAGGAAAGTCTCTCGCAGCTCTAGCAGACACATCACTGGAAAGCCTCCAAATCCCGCATTCAGGAAAGCTATAAATGCTCAAGGGCACTGGGAACTGAAGCCATTACAGCCAGTTTCTTTCACTCAACTCCCTCCTTCCTTCTAAAGCCAGCATGAATAGTGGCTCTCAAGGCTCATCTTCTAGCCCTGCGAACAGATGATGCTCTTGGCTAGTGAAATTGCCTTGTGGGATTTCCCCCCCCACAGAAGATATATCACCATTGCTTGCACCCTTTGTTATGTCAAAGGAGTCACCCAATGTAGTAAAATCCAAGCTCAGAAACTCCCCCGAGTACATCTATGGTACAAAAATGTGACACAGAAGACTCATTAAACCACACAGTAAGCCGCTTTGTATAGCCAACACCATCTGCTAGTGGGTTATTTGTAGAGAGCCAAGAAAATCCTGAGATTACAGCCGGCAGTAAATTGACAAGAACCGGCTCTCCCAACAAGCAGTCGCACAGAAGATATATGAGGATTAAATGTCATAACAGCAATCAAAATTAAGTCCTGAAAATAAAGCTACCGCATTTCACAAAGCAAGTGTAATTTTTTTATTTTGCAGTCAGCAAGGCAGTCCCATTTAACATCACCCTCTCCAGTGGAAGTCAAAAGCCTATCAGCACAGAGATGTTACAGACTGCTAAGTTTATATCCCCTCTGTCTGCGCTCAAAGAATCAAGATCCGATTCTCACGTTCAAAGCACCTGAAAGCAGGCTTCCAGGATCTCAGAGCCACTTCACATATAAGAACATCAAACCCCCCCACACACACTCATGCTTTTTCTCTCCTAGAGCTCTGAAGGAAAAACAAACCCATTTGGGGTTTGACAAAACCTTCCGCAACACAAAACACTAACAAAGGAAATACGTACACATTCGGGGAAACGAACAACATCCAGTTGAAATGGAATCCCAATTACCTACCAGTGCATCAGTGCTCATCCTTGGAGAGACCATCAGTGAAACTATGAATACTTGGGTCTTTGAAAGAAGGGACATCAATCAGGTACCCAAAATTATAGAACAAGTGACAACACAAAGCAGTTGAAAGAAACGTGTTTTACACATTTGAGCCTACCGAAAGCCAGCAGGTTCAAATGCTATTATGAATGGCATAAGTCTTGCCCAAACCACATGCTAGAATAAGGACACTCTCCAAAACGTACCATGAATCTTGTCAGCACAGGAAACTCCCACAGCCAGGTTTGCAGGATTTCAGTAATCACAGTGCAAGGCAATGGGCAAGAGACTGATTTCTCTTTCTCAGGGGGAGTAAGAAGGCGCACACTGCATTTATTAACCCTAGGACTCAATGCCAAGCTCTGTTTTCACTGTTTTTGGCTTTTGCCAAAAATGATGTGTATTCAGATACTACCAAATAACAAAATGAAAAAGGGCATTTTCATTAAAGTTGTTGTACAGATTCCAAACAAGGACATAATGATATTCAGCAATACTCTGAAACATTCTTGGCACCACATGCCCACCAATGCCTGCCTCCCTCCCTATGGCAGCTCTCTTGCTTGCTAAACACAAGTCTCTGTGCCTGCTCTGCCATACACTCTACCCACCTCTGGCCACTCAACCTTTGGGGGATGCCAAACACCTCCTTACGACTGTTCTGCACACAACAATTTTACTTGCCTGGAAAAATGAGAACCCTTTCCCTTGCCCGTCAGAAATTGAGGTGGGGGGGGGGAGAGAAGAGGATTTCTTTGTTGTAGGGTAGAGTCTTTGGGAAATCCATCCCAACTGGATGGAGGTGAATGGGTTACAACCAAAAATGTGTTTTCTGTTGAAATGAACAACGAACCGATTAACAAAACTCAACCATTTTCATACAGAAACTAGATATTGCTTTAAAAAAACAAGACTAAAGGTATGAACAGATCCCTTCTGCTCACGTAATAGTATAATTTTCAGCAGCTAAGACCACTGAGAGCAGGGCTCGGAAAGGCCTCTGCCCAACATCCTGCCAAGCGGGATTCTACTCTCCACTCCTGTTGCCATGAGTGGCAACAGAAAGATCGTGGGTCTGGATGAATATAAAGGTCATGAGATACCCTCAGCAAAACTAAAGGATATTTAATTCAGAATCCTAGCTGAACATTATACATGAAAATATCTTTTTTTTCCTCCCCAAAGGTGAGCATTTTATGATAGGTCATGAGATACCCTCAGCAGAACTAAAGGATATTTAATTCAGAATGCTAGCTGAACATTTTTCCTCCCCAAAGGTGAGCATTTTATTGAATAACCACAATACTTCAGAGCATGCACAGCCGCTTTACAGCTGGCCAGTAAACAAGTCAGTTCTTGGAAGCAGTTAGCCTTGCAGGGCTCTTGCTCTGTGAATTGAGCTTTATCATCCACTTCAAGGTCCTATTCATCAGGTGGCAAGAGCTTTCATGCTTTTTCACAGACTCTGGTGGAGACGACATTGTTCATCGCGCACTCCACAATCAGCTTTCCATCAGCTATCTCTCTCTTTAACTGTGGTCTGTTTCCCATCCCATTTCTGCACCTGATTGAGAGATCCATTGTCTAGCGTCACAAGACTCCTTACTTTCCTATCATCTGCTGTCATCTCGTCGAACTCTTCTCCCCGTTTTAAGCTAATCCCCGTGTTCTTGAAAGTGCTCTCCGTTCTGATGGTCACAATATCCCCGTTGCAACTGATGAGGCCACTGGGCTTGGCAGCACCGGCCATCTTCCTAGTAGCAAAGCCCACTCCAGGTTCTTTCATCTAACCATCAGAGTTCTCACTAGAAACCAGCTTCCATGTTCCCAAAAACTGCTCACACATTGTGGCTGATTAACTAAGCACCTTTTCTGAACACTCCAGAGCAACACCACCACTCATATATGAAAATATCTTGGGGATGCCCCTGGAGCAACTGCTTTCCTAAGACGACCTTTCCCACAAGTGAAGAATGACAGAGTTCATAGGTTACTTACACAAACCTTATCGCAACCAACAGCAGGCAGAGGCTATCCATTTTAGGCTAGGAGGCAACAGTGAAGTGTCACCTATCCATAAAATACACATTTGTCACTTCCGCGGTAAACACTATTTCTCAACATGACTGCATCAGCAATAATAGGCTTTTGGTCTCTTCCCACACACACCAACGAACATTCGTTCATAATAGCAATCTTTATACATGCAAAACAAAGAGGGACTACAGTATGTGCTTGTTAGTACTGGCGGCTATATTCCCACTGAGAATGTCAAACTTTTTAAAAAAAAAATACCCAAGGCATCCTATCTCAAAGCTCATTCATATCCACAGACGTCCAACTGAGGACAAAGGAAAAGAAATTGTTCTCTGGCTTGACCATCTCGTTGAGGAATAATATCAAGAATTTGGGGAAAGGAAGCTGACGACAGACATGGAAAACAGGGCTCACAGCTCCATGAACCACAACGTCATATTGTAGAACAAAGTAGGAGTCCAGTGGTACCTTTAAGACCAACAAAGTTTTATTCACTGTATGAGCTTTCGTGTGCATTCACACTTCCTCAGATACAAGTGTGCATGCACACGAAAGCTCATACAGTGAATAAAACTTCGTTGCTCTTAAAGGTACCAATGGACTCCTACTTTGTTCTACTTCTTCAGACGAACACGGCTACCCACCTGGACATTATGTTGTGCTAGTCTCAAATGCAACAGGGAGACTGTCCAGTAGTCAGGATTTTCTATAGGCCAGGGGCACTCCGGTTCAAATTCCAGCTTGCCACTGAATTTACCAAGTGACCTTCATGGGTGTCTGAGCGAGTAACGGTGCAAAGGGGTGCTACCCCCACCCCAAGACCTAAATTTACTGAGAGGTGTATGTACCCTGACACATACACACTTCCAGCTAGGCTTCAGGCTCAGGCTCTGCTTCTGACCTGAAGCACTGGGGTGGGGGTGGGGGGCTGCTGTTTTTCCTGAATAAATTTTTAGTAAACATTTGAATGACAGGCTGTCACTCGAGGAGCTGAGCTCTGATGGCTGTCCTAGACAGATCTATTTAGATCATACAAAAATGTGCATTTATGCAGGGGTCATTTCGTAGAAAAAGAGGTGCAGGGGCTCATTAGCATAACTTATTAGCATAACTTATTTGCATACGCCACACACCCCTGACATCACTGGAAGTGTGTCAGAAGGCAACGCCCACCACTCAGGCTGCACTGGACTGTTTTGGATTGCTAGCTATTGGGGGGGGGGAACGTGCAGATCTGTCCTCGCAGAGGAGGGAGAGCTTGTACCTGAATAAAACTTGGTCTTAAAGGTGCCACTGGACTGTTTTGGATTGCTAGCTATGGGGGGGGGGGTGGCCACGGGGGGGGGATGCGCAGATCTGCCCTCACAGAGCTTGTACCTCAAGGCAGGCCAGGGGGGGACTCTGCAACTTACCTGGCTGCTTCTTGCTCCTTGTGGCCCAACTGAGGGCTGCTGGGAGTAGGGGGCAGGGCTTGTTGCATTTGCCTGCCCCCCCTGGGCTCCTTACTGCCGGAGCTCCGCTCCTGTGCACTCCCGCAGGAAATGACCCCTGCATTTATTCATGTAAATTAGCATGTCCATGTTTCATCCTTGGGGGGGGGGGTATTTTGGTTCAGCCACCCAAGATGCCACAAGGATTACTGCTCTTCAAACACTGAACTTTTTTTTGCAAACCTTGCCAGTGAGACAAGAACTCCTGAGTAAGCCTGTTTAGCACTGGAAGAATCCCCAGGTACTACTGGGCAAATGTAAAGGCTTGGATATGCCTGAAGGAGCCCTGTGGATTTAGCCAACTGGAATTAGAACATTTGAAAACACAGCCAGAGAGCAAAGGCACAATTATTTTGACTAACAGCCAAAGCTCAAAGCCTATGAAATCCAACCTGTAGGAGTTGAAACAGTATGGGAAATACGGCACAGATTTCAGAGCGAAAGGCAGGGAGTACAGTCATCCAGAGACCACTCTCCAAACAAGTGGCATGAAAGATTTCCTTTCCCAAACCAGGCAAACATCCTGCCTTAGAAAAATAACCCCACATCTCCAGTTACTAGATTCCAGAGTTCAGGAGCAGGAAGCAATTTCACTCCCTTCAGCATTTTCTGGTCAGGTCATGTTCCCACTCACTAAAATGCAATGCTGCACCCAAGATGAATTTATTCTCGGTCACCCAGAGAGGCTACCCAAGCACATGCAGTGCAAGCCAATGAAAGAGACCTGGTTTGACTAGGCCTTTTGTGTTTGACGTCATATGACCACAATTTACCCAAGGAAGAAGGGATTTAATGATGTTTCATAACAAAAATGAAGTAACCTCTGAAGAGAAAGGTTGCTACAAAGAGCAAGCCCACAGGCCACAGTAAATCATGAAGGAACACAGGAGCAAAGGGGCTGAGAAAGTCAAAGCTTATAGCATACATTATACCATCAACCAATGCCCAACCTTGTCAGAGCCAAGAAACAAAACACTTTTCTCACACACTGGCAAAAGCGGTGGCAGCACACCCTAAGCGACACATCGTCATGCGGTATGATTGTAGAAAGGACGTCTTTGTCTGTGACCGACTGAACCAGAAGAAATACAACACTACTACACACCACTAAAATGGGGGGGCTCTACTGTAGTATCATTGGAAACTACAGGTTGTGAGAATTTTTTTCATCGCTCAGACCCGATTTAATTTATTATGCCTATATCCCTTGCTTCAGATATCACTGTCAATTGGCTGCTACTAGGAATAAGGAATTCTTGACTAGCGTTTCTAGAACACTCACTCTCCGTTTCAAAAGCATTTCACTCTTTCCAAATGGAATTTTTTTTCATAGGAGTAGTTTATTTTGTCAAAGATCCTCCAGATTCCCAGTTTTTCCACTGGAATTTATTGGGGGGGGGAGGCTGCTGGAAAAACAAAACTACCCCCTTTTTTCTTGTCCCCCCCCCCAGCCTTGATATCTTTAGATGTCCCTAGATGCTTATGAGTAGACAGGCAGAGGGAGGAGGTGGGGGGGCAGCAAGGGGACTTCTGAATATGGTTCTACAAAGGGTCACCTTCTTCCTTCCGATCCTATGCTGCCAAACAGAGGATCTGAAGGTTTTTTTCTCCTCATACAGAAACATACATGTCTTTTCTGTACCATCACATTTCTTCTAAGTTTTTTGTTTGTTTGTGGGGAGAACTCCAGTAGGTAGGCTCCCTGGGGGTCCAACAGTTAAACATGCACCGCTACAGCTAGGAGAGGTCAGCCAGTCATTCTCTTGAAACAAGGCCAGCTGCTCTGTTCCTCCATCAGCCTAGTGGCAGACTGCCAAATAGGAATAGGGCTCCAATTCCCTTATTATTGACAAGCAACTTTTGTTTCTCAGATGCATCTTTCAGCCAAGTTCCTGCCAAAAAATATTTTGCAAGACAGCACAAATCTGTTAAAACTCAGATTATCACAAATTCAACAAAAGGATGTTTAAAGGAATTGGAAGGTTGCCTGATTTCTCAGTGGGATCAAATTAACCACTGGGATGGTTTTTAAAATGTGGATTTTTTTTTCTTACAGAGATTTTAGACAGTTAAGAATAAGACAGTGAAAAAGTTTCAATGTTAGAAAACTTGTAAACCCACATTCAGCTCTTGATGCAACCAGCACAAAATGCGAAAAGCAAGAACATCGCTGTATTTAGCAAAGGAGTACAAAAGGAGCTGCGGTGGCTCAAGTGGTTAAGACGCTGAACTGCAGGCTGTGGAAGGTCAGTAGTTCAGCAGTTCGAGACCCGAGTGTGCCGCATGAGGGAGTGAGCTCCCTTCTCCAGTTCCAGCTCCTGCCAACCTAGCAGTTCGAAAGCAAGAAATTGCAAGTAGATAAATAGGTACCACTTCGGTGGGAAGGTAACAGCGTTCCGTGTGCCTTGGTGTTTAGTCATGCCGGCCACATGACCACGGAAACGTCTTCGGACAGCGCTGGCTCTTCGGCTTTGAAACGGAGATGAGCACCCCAACCCTGAACCTTTACCTTTACTTACAAAAGATGGACTGGGTAGTTCACAATGGAAAAGAATGGAACAGCACCTTACTTCTGCATAAGCCATGCTGGCTATTCTGAAGCATGCACAGCCAGCAGAAAAGGCTGCATGTGCCACCATAGCGAATAATTGACAGGACGTCTTTTGGTCGACAGTAAGTCAATGAGTCACTAGATGTTGATCTTTTGAAACTACAGCTACAAATGAGTGTTCAGAACAATCTATAAGCCAATAACAGAACTGCTTTGAGGGCTCACATTGTTTGTGCTATTAAGTCTTGTTAGCTCAGCTGAAGGTGCACATAAGAGTTGCCTCAAACAGTCACCCACCAGAAATCCAGCTCAGTGGGCCATCTGCACCACCACTGGGATGTTAAAAGCATGGGACAAAATGGCAGTAGCACAGAGGTTGAATGGTTACGGTCAACTGGATCATACGCCAACAGGGGCACATGAACACCGCCACCATCATTTTCTTTCTTTGCTGAAGAAAAAATTTGAAATACAAAGAGGTGTGGATTTTGAGCACCTCCATGAAATACAGAAGACCCAAATGACTCCAGTGTCCAAGGTCCAAGCATTTTCATATTTAGCAGCTTCATGCTTTTTCTATTTAGTAGGTTAGTTTCTTCATATCTTGGAGGCTGTGAAACTCAAACAACATTCTAAGACCTATAATTGGTTCTGTTCCAATGTCATTACAGCTGCTCAGGGCTTTTTTTGTAGAAAAAGCCCAGCAGGAACTAATTAGCATAACAGGCCACACCCAACAGCAGACACTTATTAGCATATTAGGCCACACCCAACAGCACAGGCTATTAGCATATTAGGCCACACCCCCATGTTACCAGAAGTGTGGTCATCCAGCCACACCCACCTTTTGCTTCTTATTCTGTTTACCTTGTTGTCAAAACCCAGAGCTTTTTTTGTAGCAGGAACTCCTTTGTATGTTAGGCCACACACCCCTAATGTAGCCAATTCTAATGAGTTTCTGCTGTTGGGTGTG
>NW_015166417.1:4118100-4122836 GCF_001447785.1 Gekko japonicus | reverse complement strand
CCCAAAAATAGCCTTGCTGAGCTGCTAGGAATCCTGAGTAGGTTGTCGAAAACAAAGTATTTCTTGAAAGACCATTATTAGTAGGGATAAGAAACGAGACAAGAACAAATCCTTATATAAACTATGTGGGTGGCACATGCAGGATAAATTCGTGTCATCAGTCCTGTGGCAGGGGCACAATTCAGATGTCCACCATAACATCAGCTGAATACTGATACTTATAAATAGCATCACTGTGCTTTTAGTGCATTCTCTTTTTAAAAAAGGAGCTGAAATTTATTAGCACTTTCCTTTTCATAAACACAGTCAATGAGAGAAAATGGGATAGGATGTTACAAGTACAGGCACAAAAGACAAAGTGGGGGGAGGGGGAGGAAACATAAAAAAATTAAAGGATTACCCATTAGTGCATGATTGGTAAGCAGAGCGACACCCTTATTCAACCAGTCTACACATACAGCAGAGTGAGGTGGTAGAACGCTGCAGAAGTACAAGGAGCTATAACCAGAGTACCCAACATTTTTTTCAGGTTTGGAATTCTGACAATAGGTGGCAGGCGCAAGCAGGAAACGGCTGCCATGGGAGGCGGAGCCAACCACAAAATGTCGGTGAGTGAGGTTATGCATCTATTAAGATGGTTAATGAAACCACATCTGGCAGTATCTGTCTTCAGTTTGTAGGCATCTAATGCACATTCCGTGCGCCTTGGTGTTTAGTCATGCCGGCCACATGACCACGGAAACGTCTTCAGACAGCGCTGGCTCTTCGGCTTTGAAACGGAGATGAGCACCGCAACCCTAGAGTCTGATCCGACTGGCTTTCGGGCAAGGGAACCTTTACCTTTACTTTTTAATGCACGCCAAAGGGAAAGCGCTCCTTTTCCTTGCTATCCCCTTTCCATGAACCCAGCCATTTTCGACCTGCACTACTTGTAACACTGACAGTGAGAGCTTCTTGCCCAGGTGTGAAGTAAGAGAGATTCTGCCCAGATTTTGACAGGAACAAATTATTTCTTGAAAAGTAACCAATGAAGAAAGATGATCAAATTCCACCTGAATTATAAAAATATATTATAACTGAGACGATCTGATTACTTCAGCAGAAGTTCCAGTTAAGTGCATTAAGCATTTTAGCCATATAGCGCAATCACGTTTAGTCAGAATCAAGTCCCACTATAGGTTTAGAATACCACTCTGCTTCAGCCAGGAGGGCAGGGTAACAATAATAATAATTTCCACAGGTAAAGTACTGTACGTAAAGTCACTGCCTGCATTATATCATAAACATCAAAAACCCAAAAAGCCCTATTTAGCCACACCTTTCCTAAAAACACTTGGCAAGCTCCAGGAAAGGTACCAACAGCAGCCACGGTCCCCACAGGACAACTCTGGGCTATACCATTTAAGATTGCTGGGGTGCCATTTTTCTTGTACCTTAATGTAAAAGTTTCCTGCAAATTAAAAAAAATTAGCATATCATGGAGAAAGAGTCTAGCATAGCCTTTCATGTATCTATACCAGGTGTTGTTTTTTTAATTGCACGGCTTGATTCGACCAGGGTTCAGGAGGCATTTTTAATAATGGTCTTACCTGCCTGGCAACCCTCCTTGCTTCCCAATATGGTTTAGAGTCTTCTACGGCTTTACCAATCTTCTTCACAAGTTCATCTAGCTTTATTGTTGCTTCAACCAGGACAGAACGGAATTTCTGGCGTGCATCCTACAAAGGAAAGAGAAGGTGTTACTAAAACAGTTCTCATCACTAGTAATGAACTCAACCTGCCCTAGTGCAAACCTGCAGGAGCTTTTCAGAACAATATTTCTGGGGTAAATAATGAAACTGTTTCTGAAGATTTATTTTATTGCTACACTGTTTCCAAAACTCCCAATATCAGGCATGCTTTTTGGAGTTAAATTTCAGCCTTGCACTCCAAAAAAGATTACTTCTACAATAAGGGCAGTAACTGCATTTTACTCTTTTAAGATCATGAGTTCCTAAACTGAAGGAGTACTATGGTCCTTTGTATTTCTTTGAACACATGAAGCTGCCTTATACAGAATCCGATAAATGCGACCAAAAAAGGAGAGAAAAACACAACCCTACATGAGAAAGATACCCAAAAAGGTTGAGACAAAGGGGGGAAAAAACCTAAAACATAGCTATGCATGTAGTGCTAATGTACAAAATATCACATATAATTTAATAATACATTCAAAAGTGCTAAATGCTGTTTAAAAACACAATCCTATGATTCTGCATATGAGTACCTAATCCTAATATAAAGACAAACGTCCAATCATATAAATACAGGTTAAAAGGTTCAAATACAAGAACCAATACCAAACACGTTTCAGCTAAAAGCCTTCCTCAATGGTAAAATTCAAACTGAGTACTCCATAAATTTAACAAAAAAAAATACATAAAACTCATACACAGAATGGACCTTACTCACACTGAGATGTTCACCCACAGAGTAAGTGCTGATAAATATTCTTGAGATGCAATATGGGCAACTCATCAAGATGTGCAATATTTCATATGCCCAAGGATCTACTTAGGACCAGTGTTCCCTCTAAGCTGAGTTAGTGTGAAGTACCTCACAGTTTTTTAGCCTCCGGCTCACACATTTTTGTCTTGGCTCAGGAAGGACAGCTCCAGAGCAGACTAATTTATGCAGTAGCTAACTCGCTCACTCGCAACTTTAATGCCAGCAGTTCACAAAGTAGAATTTTTGCTTAGAGGGAGCACTGCTTAGGCCCAATCTGCAGTGCTCAAAGCTCCAATGGAGTGCTCAGGTAAAAACAGGAAAGAATCAGCCCTATACAGAATCAGATAATCGGTCCATCAAGGTCAGTTTTGTCTACTCAGACTGGCCAGTGCTTCTCCAGGATCTCAGGTAGAGGCCTTTCACATCACCTTTGTGCAACTTCTTTATCTTGTGATGATGCAATTCAGGTTAAGAACAGTGTATGGATGACATCAGTTTTTATAATGTAATCGCGGCTACAAAAATAGGTCAGGGATACAAAACAGAATGTAACTGTAATAAACCCTTGCCCTGGACTGGAAACTTCTAAGTGGAGAATATCATGCAATTGGAAGCAATTGGAAGATTCTTATCTAAATAAGATGAAGAAAATACATGGATGAAATTAAAGATCTGAATGCATTCTAAATGTCATAATTTTCCAACAAATTCTGATTTAGTCTTCAAGTCCTGACAAAGCCAAGGGACACTTGACTGTCAAACCAACAGATTTCTGGGCATTCAAAGATAACTGGGATTATTTCCCCTAGCTTAAATACTAATGTGAGAAAATAAAATATTCCCCTTTCCTTGTGCTGGATAGCAGCAGACTGGAAGCTATACAAGTGATCCAACATACAATGACAGCAATACAGACATTAGGACTGCATGCAGTCGAAATTGTGGCTTAGAAACCATTCTTTGGTTACACTCCAGTTTAGTGTGATGTCCGACTGCTGGTGACTCCATTAAATCTGGTTAGCGGGAATGCTGCAAACGGGGGCCACAGTTCACATTTCATTAAAGTTACATTTCAGCTTGTGAATCTTGGTTTGCAGTAACTCTGGTTCATCATCATACACAAACACAGGAATCCCAGCTTAACCCCAGTTTGTTTGTTTGGTGCAGGGTACGGAGCCATGGTGTGGCCAAATAACCTCTCCTGCTCCTGTTGCACTTCTTTTCACCGGGAGCAAACAAACCAAAATTCTGATCAGTTGTCTGCACCACTAATCATTGGATGTCCCTCCCATTGATTATACTTGATGTACACTATGTAATCCTCCTTAAGTCTCAGCAAAAAAGGCAGACTACAAATAACCAGATAAATAAATAATCATGGTTGGTTCGATTAACCATGGATAATCAAACCATCTGAAGAGAAGAAGGGATTGGATTTATATCCCGCCCTTCACTCAGGAGTCTCAGAGCGGCTTACAATCTCCTTCCCCTTCCCCTCCCCACAACAGACACCCTGTGAGGTAGGTGGGGCTGAGAGAGCTCTTTCTAGGACTGCTCTTGGGAGAACAGCTCTGAGAGGACTTGTGACTGACCCACGGTCACACCAGCAGCTGCATGTGGAAGAGTGGGGAATCAAACCTGGTTCTCCTGGATTAGAGTCCGTGCTCATAACCACTACACCAAACTGTAGCCAGAGACTCAAATTTCATCGTGCAAACTTAGCACTGAACAAGAGGACTGCTGTATGCCCTCCCCCAAGAAAAATCCCCTCTGGGGATCCCCTTGTATCATTCACATCCAACCCAAATACTGTATGAAAGTAAAATTCTGGGGGGCCATGGAGCTGTGATTTGTTACCCCCAACACACACACAAACACCATTCTCAGCAGCCCTGAGAAAGCTGATCTTGCCATCCTTCAGACAAACCGGTTACAGCCAAAGTATTAAATGTAATTCTACAGCCAAGGAAACAGCTATCTATCCTAAGAAAACAGAAGAGTAAAATTTGTTCTCTTCCTAAGCTCCGAGTACTGGAGAGGTTGCATTGTCTTCTTGTCAAGCCGCTACAACGGAATCGTTATTCTTTTGACAGCCCCATTACTCAGTGGAAAAGAATAAATTACTGACTGTAGGACAGGTTCCGTGCGGATTTTAAATTGCCATCAGCTTTATTAATCCAACATTAACAATTTAAATGTTTAGGTTAAGGCCCATATCGCTGTGTTTTAAGGTTACAGATTTTTTTAAA
>NW_015166417.1:4084741-4117305 GCF_001447785.1 Gekko japonicus | reverse complement strand
AAAAGTTTCTTCCTCACTGATGAACCACACATCTAAAAAGTGAACTCTGATTCACAGAAGTGCTGGAATAAATATTTGTTACTTTTTAAGGTGCCACTGGACTCCTGATTTAGAGAGGGATACATACTTGAGCTGCGGTGGCTCAAGTGGTTAAGACGCTGAACTGCAGGCTGTGGAAGGTCAGTAGTTCAGCAGTTCAAGACCCGAGTTGCCGCATGACGGAGTGAGCTCCCATCTCTAGTTCCAGCTCCTGCCAACCTAGCAGTTTGAAAGCAAGAAATTGCAAGTAGATAAATAGCGACCACTTTGGTGGGAAGGTAACAGCGTTCCGTGCGCCTTGGTGTTTAGTCATGCCGGCCACATGACCACGGAAACGTCTTCGGACAGCACTGGCTCTTCGACTTTGAAACGGAGATGAGCACCGCAACCCTAGAGTCGGGCTCGACTGGCTTTCAAGCAAGGGAACCTTTACCTTTACCTTTTACATACTTTCTGCAGCGTGCCTAGCCAGCCTCAGTTTTATTGAGCCTAGGCCCAACAGATTTCATCTGCCGAACTGACACTAACTCATCAGCTTCACACCCTTTGAACCATTTTCGTTGAAGTATGGCAGCTTTCACACCTTTTACTGAATAGCCAGCAGAACAGAAATCCCCACCCACCCCCAAAAATAAAGGTTTCCAAGGGTTTGCATAAAAAAATAACCTTCCAGTTGGAAATGTCATTCTTTTGCATAACTTACTCCGTTATCTGGAAGGCACAGACCAGTCAGATCATCCTTTATTCAAATGACACTTAATTTTAAATGACACTTAATTTTGATAAATTATGGTAAGAACTCATCCAGGCTGTACAAGGGAAGCCCGAAGGGGACTCCAAAATCCAGCCTCATGTTGCATTGCTAGAAACAAACAACACTCTCCACAATCCAAAAGACCTTGGCACATTCTGGGTGAAGAGCTTTCTTGAATCATTTAATGCTTTACAGTCTTTTTGCAGTTGCAGCAGCCCTTGCTACACTCCCTGGGCCAGCTGTTCTGCACCAGTGTACAATTAGACATTTCCTTTTATTCTTCTCAAGCATCCTCTGCAGCATTCCAGTTCTTAAAACCAACCCTAATGACCCAATTCAGTTTCTGTCTGTTTCCACATGGGCCTTCTTCACAGCACATTCCAGTCCAAACACTTTCGTTCCCTTGATGTTATATGGGAATCATCCCAATCAGTAAACCTATTAAGTGAGAATGGGAAGTTTGAACCTAGAAGTTTTAAAAACCCAATGGTTTTTAAAATTACTCCATATGACTGCATCATAGGGCACTGAAGAAAAAAATCCCCACCTTCAGCTCTTTATGCCTAATGTGAGCCGCCCTGAGCCCATTCGCGGGGAGGGCGGGGTATAAATGTCATAAATAAAATAAAATAAATAAATTTATCTAAAATATTTCTCTGCAGTCTTTCCACCCAAACAGGCAAACATCACAATATTAAAAACACTAAAACAGCATTTAAAATATCTGAACAATTAAATGCTTTGCAAAATGCAATGCAAAACATATAAACATACAAACATAACAAAACCAGGGAGGAGAAACAGAGCATATGCCAAACAAAACAAGAGAGCCTTTACCTGCTACAACAGAGGGAGGCAGACTAGCCTCCCTAGGGAGGGAGATCCAAAGTTTTGGCACCATGCCTTTCTTGGGTCGCTAACCAGCTATAGCCTCATTTGGCGGGAACACCAGAAGCAGGACCTCCAAAGATGACGGGAGTGAATGGGTAGATGGGAGAAGGCGGTCCTTAAGGTATGCTGGCCCCCAAGCCATATAGATCTTTGAAGATCAATAACAGCACCCTGAATCGGGCCCGGAAGCAAGCTGGGGTCCAATGTAGATGGAACAAGTCTGAAATAAGATGGTCCCTGATACCCACTCCAGTCAGCATTCTGGCCACAGAATTTTATCTTGAAATAAGCCAGATGCTTGGTGGAAGTTCCTAGAGACAACTGAAGACAACTTGGCAATATTTCACTGTGCCATGGAGACACTGGAATCTGGGCTGGCTCTGCTATGGTCTCATTCAGCAATGCAGACTGGCTGGGGGTAAGGGCAGCCTGAACTCAGGTCAGGCCTCGCAAGAGTAAGGTGAGCCAAGTGGATGATTCTAATACTTTTACAAGCTCTCAGTGGTATCTTTATGACTTTACATTCTTCCAGTTTACATTCAGAAATTAGTCCTTTTCAAGTTTCCCTAGAGTCTGACCCTCAGGACTACAGTTCCTACTAGGAAGTAGTATGGAAAAGGAGGGAGAAAAAACAGAAGAGAAAGGACCATAGGAAAAGAAAGCACAATGAAGCAATCTGTTTAATTCTTAGATCCCACCTAAAGTGTCCTCCACCCTGACCGGGATGGCACAGGCTAGCCTGATCTCATCAGATCTCGGAAGCTAAGCAGGGCCGGCCCTGGTCAATGTTTAGATGGGAGGCCACCAAGGAGGTCTAGGGTCACTACACAGAGGCAGGCAATGGCAAACCACCCCTGAACGACTCTTTACTTTGAAACTTCTACAGAGTTGATATAAGTCAGGCACGACTTGACGGCACTTTCCAGCCCTAATACGTCTTCCATGTCTTCCAATGCACTGCCCCGAGCTGTTTTCACACACCTAATGAAAGGCTGTATTCAGACAAATAAACTCCAGTTTTGCTCCTCGGTTATAAACCAGGATTCTGAACTACTTGCTTTCATCTTGGTGTTTAAGCAAGGAAAAAACCCTGCAATTTGTTAAAGCACCGGATTCAAACGCTACCAATTGCAATTTATAACAAACCAGAAAATCTCAGAGGAGCAGGGTCCAACAACAAACCAGGCCAACTGGACACACAGCAAAAACACACTATACAGGAACTAAATGAAGAGGTCCATACACATCAAGGCAGATTAACCCCTTCCCAGTCAGCAGGAGTCAACAGGACTGCATCATGTGAAATTGTTTTAAACTTGCCTAACAAGTAAAACCAAGTGGTTTATCTAGTACCCCCCTTTTTTGGGGGGGGGTTAATCAGCTCCATCTATCGAGTACATTTATCCCACCTTGCCTTCTTCCAAGGAGGTCAAAGAGGTGTGCATGATTCTCTTTCCCATTGTACCCTGATAAAAACCTGTGATGTAGGTTAGGCTGTGAGAGAGACTGGCCCAATGTCATCCACCAAGTTTCATAGCAAACATGGATCTGAACCTAGATTAGAACCTGGGTCACCCCAATTTTAGCTGGATACTCCGAACAACATACTACTAGTACACAATATCTAAATCATAGGTTTCAAATCTCATATGAATAAGAAGTCATATCAGTACCTATGAGAAGTGTCAAGTATTCCAATTCAAACAAACTATAGCCGCAGCCCTAACTGTAACATAGTTGAGTGTAGGGCTGCCAGCAGCAGGAGCGTTGGGAGGGGCAATATCCCGGGGAAAATAAGGCCGCCTACTTACAAGAAATTCTGACCATAGCGTTTCTGGTGATTCCCTCTGTCACTTCCAGGTAACTCTAGGAATTGGCAGGAACTCTATGGTCAGAACTTCCTGTAAGTAGATGAAGCCTTATTTTCTTTTTAATTTTTCTCCTCGGGACAATGGCTCCACTTTGCCCCCAGTTTCCACCTGCCAACCAAGCGAGCATCAGCAGGCAAGCTCCGCTATCACCTGCAGGTCTCTTGCCATAAGCGGGCAAATGGGAACCCTAGATGAGGGGCAGACCTCTTCGGACAAGAATGGTGACCAAGTCACAGAAGGAAGCCAGAAAACTTGTTGGGGTACAAAATTTGAAAGGCAAACAGTACTGGAACCCTACTGAACATGTAAAAGGATATGGGTTTCTCTCTGTCAGCCAGAGGATTTTCTATGTCACCAGTCCTCAATACAAGGTACATGAGAAGGGAAACGTTTTTTATGTGGGTCTTTTTTATGTGAGTCACTCTGAATAACAAAGGAAAAATTTCTTGAAGCCTGATTCAAAATAAGCCCAATGAAAACAAATCAATTCCCATAGTAAATATAAAACAGAATATTTCAGTTTAGGCCCTCAGAAGTCTTCAAGCCGCCATGCTTGCCATAAGACATAAAATGTCTTAAATAAAAAGGTTTTAAATATGTAAAGACCCACACACACACTCTTTTCTTTCCTAAACTTCAGGGGTCATTTCCTACGGGAGCGCACAGGAGCGGAGCTCCGGCAGTAAGGAGCTCAGGGGGCGGGCACATGCAACAAGCCCCGCCCCCTGCTCCCAGCAGCCCTCAGTCGGGCCACGAGGAGCAAGAAGCAGCCAGGTAAGTTGCAGAGCCCCCCACCGGCCCGCCTTCAGGTACAAGCTCTCCCTCCTCTGTCCAGTGGAGCCTGAGCAGTGGGTGTTGCCTTCTGACACACTTCCAGTGATGTCAGGGGGTGTGGCATATGCAAATAAGTTATGCTAATGAGTTATGCTAATGAGCTCCTGCACCTCTTTTTCTACGAAATGACCCCTGCTAAACTTACTCTACTGAAATGGGAGGATGGCACGATGGACTTGTGATAACTGTAGGCCGCAGCACTAAGGCTGGGACATTGGTATACACTGATGCCAGAAACCATAGTTCTCATGTGGCTCACAGTAGCATGCAGGCCTTAAAACTGAGGCCTACAGTTTCTCTGAAGCCTCTGCTCAGTGTGTCTAAGATGGGGATGAATGGAGCCCAAAACACAGGGCCAATCCATGCTGTACATATATTTTAGAGGACCCATGCTCAACTGGGAAGGGGTTCAATCCATTGAAATCTGATGGCCAAAACTTCCCTTGCACCCACTCGGTACATCAGTAGTTTTGGCGTCTTTAGTCCAAGCTCAGAGCCAGCCGAGTGGAGCCAGGGGTTACGTCTGTGTAAACACACCCACACTCTGGTATCTTACAATGACAGAATTAACTCCAAAGGGTTAGTCTGTTGCAGCAGAGTGGCAAAGAAATCACACGGCAGCTTTAAGACTAACAAATTCCAGCATAAACTTCTGAAAGTCGATCTCACTTCATCAGTGACAGAGCTGTTTTAAAAGAACTCTGCTTAAGTGCCACATGAATCAGGCTTCTGGCTTGGGATAAATCAAAACAGCAAGACTGAAAAGGTTGGGGGGAACGTTTGGAGGTCAAACAACCTCAAATGCATTTTGGACCATTAGCACATTTGTGGGCAAGCATACGCACACCCTTCCTTATTCCCACCGATTCTGTAAACATGAGCCGGAAAGCTACACACACAGTTTCAGTGCTCATTCTCCAGGGTCATCATTTACATCAATGCCCAGAAACTTCTAAGCAGAGCAAAGGGATACATAAGGAACTTCACACTTCTAAGCAGAGCAAAGGGATACATAAACATGTGTCACAACCCATGCTGAGTGTGTCATTACATGCTTGACAGAGACCTTGGCAAAAACACTGCATTCTGAAAAGAAGAGCTCTCGCACCCCTGTGGGCTCAAACAGTGTAAGCACCCTTCACCGAGGATTTTTCACAACCTTCCTCCAACACCTCAAGCGATTCTTAAGACACGGAACCCACACTTCCCATAAGTTCTCTTCGTTCTTCTGATACCCAACTCCCAAAATCACAGGTTGTCCAACCCCCACAAGCCACGTATTGCCACTGGACTGTAGGTGCAAACCGAGTTTACTAGCCAGTTTTATTTGGATTGTCTCCTTAATAATTTCGTTTTGTAAACCATCTTGAAAACCTGGCCCTGGAAGGTCGTGGAGTATACGTTCTAACACAACATACCCACCCAGAACAAATCCATCTAGGCTTCAGATATTACCCTCATTTGAAAGAAGAGCGAGTGACACAAGCCATACAGGCTAAATGCAGGCTTACATACAAAGGGAGCCTGGGAACGGCAGTTCCTCTAGTTCATAGACATCAACTGATGCCCACGACATCACTGGAGGAGTGCGTCACAAGCCCTTCCTCCACCTACCATGTGAAAGCTTCAGCAAAATCCGAATTGCCAGGGCTTCCCCTTACCCCTCCCCTGGGAGACCACGTGCTCACTTCCTCATGCACTTGAGTGAACTCCAAACAAGACGTCTAGCTGCTGCCAACACAAGCAAGGCTAGCCTTGTCTCCCCCTGTTACCATGGGCCGGGGAAAATACATCTCCATCCAGCTGTGCGAAGACCGCCCTCTCAATGCTGTGGCAGCACTCCCCTGAGAACTCCCCTCCCATGCCCCAAAAAGGCCTTCAAACAATCCGAGATGCCACTCTCAAGGGGACGGTAGGTAAGCCTCCAAGGCATGAGATGCACCCAAACCTTACTCAACTCCCAGCTTGGGATAAAATAATTATTATTAATTGTAGGATAGATAGCCGATCAAAGCAGACACAATGGAACGAGCTCGAGCATTAGTACCGGATTGAATTAATGACGCGTGCCTCTCTCATATTAAAAGGCGTCACACATGTACACTCACACACACCAAATAAAAGACTGCTGAAGCAGTAAAGCAGCCCTCACACGATTGAAATGGTATTTACGAGAGGTTCCTGTATAAGCGCTTCAGTCATAAACAGGCATATTAGAGAAGCTAAGCATTAAAATCCCTCTGAGGACCCCCCCCCATAATCCTTTGCTGTAGCATTAGTGCTCAGCTCTCTACTTCGTGCCAACAGAATTATAGATTTTAACCAAGCCCAATGAAAGGCTCATTAAGAAGCAATAGATTAAATTTATATGCATCTAGCAACAGCCTGGTGCCTTTTGCAACCCATTTTTTTTTCCCTCTGCCACACAAGGAGACCATCACAGCGATCCACACAGCAGGCCTCAGCCATCCACAAACTGCAACTATTGCTCCACAGCACAACACAGAGATGCAGGAATACACAAGGGAAGCTATTCATCATCTTAGGAAACCACAGAAAGGGACATCGCCGTCTGGTCACCAACCTCTAACACATCTTTTGTTCGTTGGTCGTTATGGAAATGGTTTACGATGAACAAAAACTTGAACAGCTCATGTGTCAATGTATGACATCTGAGACAGTGAGCAGTCAGATGTCGCCTCACACTGAATTTAAACGTCACAAAACCCTGAATCACTCTACGTGATCAGCCAAAAGCTGAATTTAGCAGACGGTGGTGAATGTCCATGACTGCTCAGAAATATGCTGGGGACAGCCAAGAGTCAGCACACGGTGGGCTCTTTCGCCCCTCGCACAGCTAAAAGGGACATTAGTGGCTACAGAATAGGCAAGCCTGAACAACTGATGATCCACCATGCCTGTCCACCATACCTTGTGGACTGGTCCACCAGTTGCTTCCCCATCGACTTTGCTTTAGATGCAGGCTGGCTACACACACAGGATACCTCACTCTCTAGTGGCCTCTTGTTACCTTGGTAAATCATAAGCTGTGAAGGCCTAAAATTGTGGCCAGCAAGTCTGCTAGGACCAGGCAGTGGAAAGCTCGGTCCTCCTCTTCCCCTATCTCTTGAACCATGGAAAAAGCTGAGAGAGACATATTTCTGGGCGTGCTTCATAAGCAACACTTTCCTCTCACTACTCCTGAGAGGAACTTGCAGCAGCAACAGGAAGAGGAGGAGGAGATTGGATTTATACCCCGCCCTTCACTACCCAAGGGAGTCTCAGAACGGCTTACAAACTCCTTTCCCTTTCCCTCCCCACAACAGACACCCTGTGAGGGAGGTGGGACTGAGAGAGCTCTGACAGAAACTGCTCTTTTTCAAGAACAGCTCTTATCAGAACTACGGCTTGCCCAAGTTCATCCAGCCAGGTGCAAGTGGAGGAGTGGGGAATCAAACCCGGTTCTCCCAGATTAGAGTCCGCGCACTTAACCACTACACCAAACTGGCATGCCCACGAAAGTTTATATCCAGGATTAAACTTTGTTGGTCTTAAAGGTGCCCCTGGACTCAAACTTTATTCTATTGCTTCAGACCAACACGGCTACCCACCTGAATACATTTAACGACAGATAGTAGATCAGTGCTTCCACATAACTGTCTCAGGGGTCCAAAACAAACCATCAGCATCTCTAGTTTATAAACGTATACAGCCTTGATGGAAAAAGAGTCTGTTTCAGATCACTGGCCCAGAGGATGCAGCAGAAATCTCTTATCTGAAATTACCAGTTTCTCAGCCCTGCCAATGCTTCTAACTGTCTGTTGGAGACAGGGAACAGAAGTTTAAATGTCAAATGACAGGAAATAAGGATTACTGCAAACTCCATACAGCCTCATCTTTCAAAAGGTCCTGGGGAACAACAGGTATGAATTCAAACCAAGATGAGCAAGTAATATGGACGTAGGCAGGGAACTACATGAAAGTAGGCGGGGAGAAGACAATTCTATTATTCAAAGACAAAATACATGCATGATTGTCATGATTATTTTAGCCTTACAAAAACAAAGCAGGAGCCTGGCCACCCAGAAAGATACCACTAAGCGGACCAAGGGGAAAAAACAAGTAACCCACTAGCCTTTGAAAGTTATTTAATTAAATCCAGCACTTAAAACCCAAGAAATCTGCTGCAAACTATCAGACCAACCAGACATATGCAAGTGAAAACAATGTTCCCTTTGCAAGGCTAGCTATACAAATATTGTTACAGTGCACAAAAGGAAAAATCCCATGTCCCTTACTGTTTGTTACATGCGCCGCTCATCCCGCTTTCAGATGTAAATTCCTGGCTGCCATTACAATCCCTCCTCTCCTGGTCTGTGAACTCCTGTGGCCCAAGAGCCCATCCCATTTGCGCTTCTGCTTCCTTGCAGAAATTGCTGTAGTTACAAACCAAATTTCATATCCCATTTTCAGGAGATCACAAACGTTCCATATCCTGACATTTCTAAACACCAGGATGTGCTCAACTCTGTGTTTCAACTCTGGGAAAGTCTCTTAATTTTGCTAAACATATAGGTTCCTAACAGTGCTACCTTAAGTGGACTTGCAGCCTTCTAAGCCCACTGTCTTCATTGGGCTTAGAAGGGTGCAACTCTGCTTAGGAAGGCACTGTAAACCTCTTTCACTTGGAAGCACCATTCCAGAATCCCACAGTGTTTAGCAGAAGACTGGTACAGCAGGAAGACAGTCAACCTATCAAATCCCAAAGCAGTGTTTGCATACCTAAGCGCAGGATTAATTACCATTCTGACTGCTATATGTGATCCCTCGGTGTAGGATATCAGAGGATTACTGAAAGCCAGGGCGCTATACATAGTAATGTCACTCCATTCCATTGTCTGAGCAAATGATGTCTGACCTACTTTTGCTTCTTTCTCTGGCTTAGTTCGCATACACATTTTTCTTTCTTTTTTTAATTTCACCATTTCTTGGGGGGGATCTGGCCTTCAGTGCAAAAAAACCCCCCACATACAGGTTTTTTTAAAAATATATTAGAAATATAGTAAGATCTCTCATAGGAATGTGTTTATACAAGGGGGGGGGAAATCAAACACTGTACCTCAAGCTCGGTTTCTCTCCGATTAATATCATCTGTGGACTGATTCAACTTTTCAAGCTCCCCCTGGAAGAAAGCCAAGAAACAAGCTCATGTCAAGCAGGGAGGAACTGACACAACAGGGAAGGAGGGAGGGTTATTAAGTGTCATCTGGCATTTCGCACAGGGGCCCCAGCTGGAATGTTAAATGGAAACAGAGAGCTAGAAAACATTTAAAGAGCAAAGCAGAACTCAGCTGCCTTAAGACATCTGTAGTAAGACTATTTAGGGGGAGAGCTTGAGAGATGTTCCAAAGATTTAAACTGTCGTCCTTACAGCTCTGAGTGGTTCTTGTTTATCACTAAAGTCCTGTGTTCCTGGTTAGATTTGGGGCCACCCTCATATGAGCCTCAAAGTCCCCGCAAACTTACTAGGAGAAGAGGTTTGCTCAGTGGCAAGCGAACCAGCATTCAAGAGAACGGACCAGGTTTCCTTCTCACTATTTCCAATTCCTGTTCCAATACTGCATCCTTTTCTTTTTATATTTAACTGTAGTACAATGATAATACTTAGACATTGTGCAGTGCTTTTTAACTTCCAAACCCATACAAGACCTCAGTCATCCTTACAAGAACCTTTTAAGGCAGGTCAGCATTATCATCTCCACAGAGTCAGGGGAGGGAAAGATAATAGCATGCATGAGGTCACTGGAGCTCATCGCTGAGATGACAGGTGAACCAGAGACTTCTGGGCTCATACTCCAGAAGATCTCAGCCAAGTCACTTGGCTGAACCACTCTCTCCAGTCCACATGGGTGAAAAGAAATGCATTTCTAATTAAGATGGTACCATGTTCTTGAATGCCCAATTGATGCCCAAGCAGGAAGGTGTATTTATATATGAATTTCAACTTTTTTTGCATTTTGCATTGCTTAAGAGATTAGTTTTATCAGATCCATCTTTTTGTACATGAAACTGCACACAATTAGGAGTGGCTTTTTCGCCTCACCCTCTCCTCCTGGCATGGAAGGATTTAGCACTTAAAGGCCCAGTTCCTCTCTAAGAAGCTTTAGAGGGGTTTTCAATCCACAGCTGCTTAAAGTTGATGTTTTCTTGTAATTAAACTATCATGATGTGCAGGGGTACTGGTGATCACTGGCAAGGACGAGAAAACCCATGCTGATCAAACTGAGAAGGTTTTCCACACAGCAACCTTGCCTGTTTCACCACAAACCAAGACAGGGAAAAGGAAGTGTGGGGGGGGGTGAGAGAATATAAATTCAGAAAGGGGAGTTAGATGCTTTCAGACTGACAACCTCCACTTCAGATGGGATTGGGGCTGATGACCACAAAGCAGCAGGGATCACCATCTGGCACAGGCAAAAGGAGGGGGGGGAGTGTCTTCTTCCAAGCTAGATGGAGTGGAGGCGGAATACTGAGCTGAGGCGACAGCAGTGCGGCCTTGTGGTTAGAGTCCCGCTTTCAGGTGCATATCCTCACAGAGCCAGGAGGCTCGCTCGGTGACCTTGAGCCAGCCGGAGTCTCTGTGCTGGCGCCAGATCTAAAAGGGGGAGGGGAGTCAAATGAAAACCGGGCGCAGCGTCTTGATCTATTGTGGCTAAATAAAGTTGCGGCCGGGGATGAAAGGCAGTAGCCGGAACTGGCGGCGATCGTTCCAGTGCCGCTCTTTCTTTTTTTTTAACGCCTCCAACTATTCCGGCGGCCCCGAGAGCCGCCCTTGCCTGCGTCCCCCTACACTGCCAGGCCAGCCACACCGACTCCGCCATCCCAGAAGGCTCCGAGCGAGCAAGAGCCCGGCCCGCTGACAGCTCCAGGAGCCGCAGAGAAGGGCCGGGCGATGCCCGCCTGCGCAGGCGCCGCCGCCACTTGCAAAGGCGAGAGCCTTCGGTGCGTCCCACGCGCCCTTTCCGAGGGAAGCAGCCCCTGGCGCTGGCGGCGCGGTGCCGGCTAGCTGCAGAGCCACCTCCGCGGATACCTAATGAGGGGTCCCCACCCGCCCTCCGGATTGCAGGGGGGGGTGTCTATAGGGGGCCGCCCCTTCCCCAGAGAAGGCATCCAGCAGCGCCGCCGCAACCCCCGGGCGCGCACCCACCCACCCCGCCCCCCTTTGCAGGGCAGGCTGCACCACCGCGAAGCCGAGGGGCGTGAGCGCGGGCCCACCTGGATGCGGGGGTCCACTTCTTCCTCTTCTTCCTGCGGCGGGCCCTCGCCCTCTTCCCCCCGCGTCCTCCGCAGGGCAGGGTCCATGTCCGACCGAGCAAGGAAGGGCTCTCCGGCCACGGGGCTGCTGCTGCTGCACGAGCACCTCGCTCGCTCGCTCCCTCTCTGGAGTCTCCCCGCGCCGAGCCCCTGCCCCTGCCCCTCGTTCCGGCCCCGGCGAGGAAGGCGCTGAGGGACGGCGCTCCGCTTCGCCTCGCCCCCTTCCTGGAACTGGCGCTGCGGTTCCCTCCCTCCCTCCGTCCCTCTTCTCGTTCCCTCCGACGCTCAGGCATGGTCCGCCCTCCGCCTCTTTCCGAGGCGCCTAAAGCAGAGGCTCGGTTGGCTCTCTAGTGCGGTCGGCATTGTATTCTGCCGCCCCCCGTTTCTGTGCTCGCTTCTCTCCCAAAGACCTCATCATATTACTGGGGACGGGGAATAAGTCGGGCTTCGTCAAGTGTTTGCTTTTGCTTATCAGGCCTTTGGTGAGGAGGCCGGGACATTTAAAAAAGGGTTGCCATTGCCAGCAAACTCCAAGTTGGGAAATACCTGGGGGTTTTGGGGGGGCGGGGATCGCAGCAGGGTATAATGCCGTAGAGTCCACCCTCTAAAGCCGCCATTTTCCCCAGGGGAACTGATCTTGGGGGTCTGGAGATCAATCATAATAGCGTGAGATCTCCAGGTGCCACCTGGAGGTTGGCAACTTCAGGGCAAAATACAATGTTCCGTGTGTTATGTTGGGAGGGGGCTCATCCTGTACCTGCGGAAAGGCTCCCCCTTCGTTCCTCCAGAAAGGGGGGGGGAGTAGTTGTGATTGCTTCATATAGATTTCATCTTTAGGAGACTTCCATGTAGAAAGTGTGTAAGAATACCCCCCACACACAAAGTTCATCCTGTGTGATGAAAGGTACAAACACCTGTTATTTAAATAGGATTGCCAACTGCTGCTTGGGAAACACCTGGAGATTTGGGGAGTGAAACCTGTGGAGGGTGGCGTTTGGGAAGGGGCGGGAAACACATATAATACCATTGAGTCCGCCCTCCACAGCAGCCATTTTCTCCAGGGTACCTGATCTCTGTCACCAGGAGATCAGTTCAGACTCTGGGAGATCTCCAGCTCCGACCTGGAAGTTGGCAAGCCTATAAGTCATCTTAATGTGTACTGTACCAGATTACACAAAATAACTATTAACATAATACTATTTGATTGCTTCACACAAAATATGGAAATTACTTTCACGTCCTTCATTATGACTGCCTGTATTCCAGGCTTGAGTTTGGGTAGATTAAAGAAGCTTGAAGGCTAAGCCCCAGTAATAATAAAAAGAACGTGCCATCGAGTCACAACCAACACATGGTGACCCATCCAGGGAGCGTTCCAGGCAAGACACAAACAGAGGTGGTTTACCATTGCTTTCCTCTGTGTAGCAAGCCCACTCCTCCTTGGCAGTCTCCCATCCAGGTACTGATGGCAGCCAACCCTGCTTAGCTCCCAGGCTCTTGATGAACTCAGGCTAAGTTGGGCTATTCAGGATGCTCTAGCCCTAATAAGACCCTGTGCCATTTAAGGCCTCCCTGCAGTAGGGAGAGATAGTTCGCACATATATATTCATCACAATGATTGTAGCATCAAAAATGGGGTACTTGCATGCATGAATCGGCCATGACAGGTCCCACATTGCCTCCAACACTTCACAGTGCTGTTAGGCCACACATCAAACAAGTCAAGTGCTGAGAAATCACATACAGTTACTAATTGCTCTGGAGCCATCCTTCCTGAGCTAAGACAAAAACGTGTGAGCCGAAGGCTAAAAAACTGTGAGCTAGCTCACACTAACTCAGCTTAGAGAGAACACTGCTTGCATGCATGCATTGGCCATCACAGGTCCCACACTGCCTCCAACACTTCACAGTGCTGTTAGGCCACACATCAAACAAGTCAAGTGCTGAGAAATCACATACAGTTACTAAGTGACATGCATGCATCAGCCAAGCATCCTTTGATCATTTTTAGCTAGAGGTATGAAACCAAATAAACCAAAAATAAAACAGCTATAGTGAGAAAGTTCAAATAACAGTGGCCTGGTTGCATCTTTATGGGTACATTCACACAACCATATTGGATAGTTTTGTATGAGGGCGCATGGCATCCACACCAAGTTCAAAGCAATTGTGTGATTGCTCCAAAATACCCCCAGGCCACTCTCAGCCACCCACCTGGCCAAGCAGTTCAGTCTTCATTTGCTTATGCAGATGTTTGTTGTTGTTCAGTCGCACAGTCGAGTCCGACTCTTCGCGACCCCATGGACCAGCTCCCGCCAGGCCTTCCTGTCTTCCGCCGTTCTCTGAAGTTGGCTCAATTTCATGTTCGTTGCATCTTTGACACTGTCTAACCATCTCATCCTTTGCCGTCCCCGTCTTCTTTGACCTTCAATCTTTCCCAGCATCAGGGTCTTCTCCAGTGAGTGCTCCCTTCTCATTTGGTGGCCAAAGTATTTGAGCTTCAGTTTCATTATCTGGCCTTCCAGGGAACAGTCAGGGTTGATTTCTTTTAGGATTGACTGATTTGATCTTCTTGCAGTCCAAGGGACTCTCAAGAGTCTTCTCCAGCACCTCTCTTGCTTTCTCCATAATCCAGCGAATGTTGGCAATTTGATCTCTCGTTCCTCTACCTCTTCGAAACCCAGCTTGTACTTCTGGCAGTTCTCTATCCACGTACTGTTGAAGCCTAGCTTGTAGGATCTTGAGCATGACCTTGCTAGCGTGCGATATGAGTGCAATTGTGCGATAGTTTGAGCATTCCTTGGCATTGCCCTTCTTTGGGATTGGAATGTATACTGACCTTTTCCAATCCTGTGGCCACTGTTGCGTTGACACATCCCATATGCAGATGACACATCCCATAAATGTACACTGCAGTAGTAAATGACTAGGAGAGGAGTCCAGCCATCTGAATGTAACCTTCCTTGTCAGATTGATAGGCTGTTGCTATTAAGCCAAATAGTTCACTCATTAGGGCTCAAATGGGCAACAGCTGGGAGAATGATGATCCGTTAGGGTTTCCAACTCTGGGTTGAGAACTTCCTGGAGATTTGGGGGTGGAGCCTGTGGAAGCTGGGGTTTGAGAGGTACGAAATTACTGTGACCAAAAAAATACAGTTGGATGGTTTGATAGCGAATGCTATAATATTAAACACCGAGTCCGTTCTATTTACTACCTTTTTAGGGAGTATAACTGGACCCACCTTCCAGATGAGTATTTCAATTTAAAAAACCAGTTACATCAAATAGTTAAGATAAAATATAAAGAGCACACTGAGAAACAATGGGCTAACCTCCTTCAGGCTACATTGTCAAATGACTCCAGGAAATTCTGGACGTTGGTGTCAGATAAACAAAAAGAAGAGTGCCCGGACTTCCGGTTGATGGCAGTGCGCGAGCAGACTCACCTCCCAGACCACCTGGGGGTGAAGCTGCACACCAGCAGAAGGAGGGGGTGCGCAGGATTGTCACACCCCCGGGGCCCAGTTGAAGGGTCTCTGGCCATGGGACTGTACCGTAGTCGATAGAACAGGAATAATGCCAGAGTTTTGGACAAATGCAGTACTGGTTCCCATCTTTAAAAAGGGTAATTATCAGTTACCATCCAATTACCGTCCGATAAGCCTCCTCTCTGTTATTGGGAAACATTATGCTATATGACTGGTTAACAAACTTGGATCTTGGATGTTAGAACAAGGATTTCTGGGTCAAGAACAAATAGGTTTTTGTAAAGGGGAATCCACCCTAAATCACTGTGTGACTCTTATGTTACTTGTTAATAAGTATAAGAGGCAAAATAAGGCTTTGTTCACACGAGAGGTTTTGGGCCGGGAGAGGGACGGATCGGGGCCGCAGCAAATGGGCACGATCCCACAGCAACATCTGGGAATCGTGCTGCGCCCGTTCCCAGCCCGTTCCCAATCCGCCCCTCCCGGCCAAACCCCACAGCAAAAAAGAACCACCTACCTAGGTGGTTCTTTCTGAAAGGCTGCATCACTGCCGGCCATGGGATCGCCGGCGCGTCTTTCCGCCAGCACATTCCCGGCCCCCGGCCGTACTGCGCATGCTCGAGCATGCGCAGTTCGGCAGCCTCCCCCTCCCAATCGTCTCTTCCTCCCCAGCATCTGATCGTGCCGGGAAGCAACGGCGCCGCAACTCAGGATCGTGGGATCCTGCCGCGGCGTCTCTTTTTTGGTGTGGCTTTTAAAAGCTGCACTTTGGCCAGTGTTTTCCCTGCCGTGTGGCAGGGGCCTAAGTGTGACTCTTATGTTACTTGTTAATAAGTATAAGAGGCAAAAAGGCAGCAAAGTATATGCAGCCTTTCTAGATCTAAAAGGTGCTTTTGATTCAATCATAAGAGAACGTCTATGGGAGAAACAGAGTTGGTATCTTGGTTTGTTGCAGGCCCAGGTCCATGAGTCCGTGCCCATGTTAGGAAGGTATTGTTATGGATAAAAAGTTTTCTACGGTTGGGAGGCTATCTGTGGGCAAGAAAATGTTTGCCTCCCAATGCCTGGAGAGGGGAATATCATTGTCCATTATAGGCTGTAGATCATTAATGACGTGTTGAACCGGCTTTAGCTGAGACCTGTATGTGACCCCCAGTGGTGCTCTGTTGTTGTTTCATTTGAGCTTATCTTGTAGCAGGTTATCGCTTCATACCATTCTGGCTTTGTTGATCTGTTTCCTTACTACATCAGGTGGGTATTGTAATCCCAAGAATGCGTGCTGTTGATCTGCAACAATGAGAACATTTTTAATCTTCCAGATCATTTCATTGCTGACCTGAGAGGGGCAGTCCTCAAACAAAGGGACATCAATGGGAAATTGCAGCACGAGATTGCTGAACATGAGTTCATTCACACATTCAGAACAATGGGACACACACACACACACACCCAGGCTAAACAGGGCATAGGAGTCTTATCTCACTTCAGATACCAGTTTTCTGCCCCCAAGCATTTCCCCTTTGCTCTAATCAAGATGATCACAACATGCATTGTACTTAGGGTTGCCAGGTCCCCCCCCCCCCCCCCGCGGTCACTGATGGGGAAGTAGAGGTGCCAGATCCAGGTTGAGAAACTCCTGGAGATTTGGGGAGAGAGCCTGGGGAAGACAGGGACCTCAGTGGGGTACAATACCATAGAGTCCACCCTCCAAAGCAGCCATTTTCTCCAGGGGAACTGTTCTCTGTAGTCTGGAGATGAGCTGTAATTCCGGGGGATCCCCAGGTCCCACTTGGAGGCTGGCATCCCTATTTAGCATAAACTGTATTTACATATGACAAACATACTATTTATGCTGTTCAGGTTCATGCACGCACTGCCCCCAGTGCCCATAAGAGTAATGCCCAGCATTGCATTCTGCTAACTTAAACTCAGTACTATTCTGGGGGATCCCCAGGCCCCACCTGGAGGCTGGCATCCGTAAATGTACTTCTGCATCCTTTACAAGCATTCTTTCCAACACCCCTCACACCTTCTGATTGGGATAGAAAGACTTCAAGATCTCCATTGCTCCCTGTATCTGATGAAGGAAGCTTTGACTCCTGAAAGCTTATATGCTGAAAATCTTGTTGGTCTCTACTTACCTGTTCCTGGCAACTAATTCCCCGGTTCCTATATGTAATATCTGAGGAAATCTGTTTCAATGTACCTGAAGGAGTGTGCATCTACACATGCTAAGTCAGTTCTCGCTTGTACCCAGAATTGAACTTGGTTGATCTTCTTGAAGGTGCCACTGGACTCGAACTTCATTCTCACATCTGCTTATTCACTCCTGAATCTGTGTGCAAATCAAATCGAATTTTAATTTTACAGTCAATGACCAGCATACACAAAGGTTTACATAAAATCAAACAATCAAATTTCACAGCATTAAACATTCACTCAATTTACCGCCATTCACAGATCTTAACAACCGCCTTAACTGATTTGATTTGATTTCTTTGATTTATACCCTCGCCTCCCCGCCGAGGTAGGCTCGGGTGGCTTACAATAAAATCTGAACAATTTAAAAACAAGTTAAAACCATGAAAACAATTCTAAGGTGCTATATAAATATTACATATAAATATTGCATATGTGGTGACGAAGCATAGTTTTTATATGTTATCCATAGCAGGTATTCGGTCAGTGTTAGCTTATAGGGCTACCATCCACCCCATAGTATGTTGAGAACAGCATGGTACAATAGCCTTTGATAGATTCCACGGCAAGGTTCTGACGTTAAGTGTGGCTCCTCAATAGGCTTGCCAAGTCCCCCCTGGGGGGCCACCGGATCGGGTCCCGGGGGGAACTCCGCCCCGACATGCACGTCACCAGAAAGTGACACGACCACGCCGGGCATGCTGGGGGCGGGGCCACAGTCATCCGAGGGAAAACTCTATGGTTTTCCCTCGGATGGTCGTGGCCCCACCCCCAGCGTGCTCAGCGTCGTCACGTCACTTCCTGGTGACGTGGATGCGGTGCGTGCATGCTTCGCGCGCACACGCGCACTCTGGGATCAACCCAGGAGTCCCCCGCTCCAGAACAAGGTGAGACTTGGCAACCCTACTCCTCAATCAAATGCCTGGTGGAAGAACTCCATCTTGCAGGCCCTGTGGAACTGTAATAAATTCTGCAGGGCCCTGATATCCTTGGGGAGCTCATTCCACCAGTGTGGAGCCACCACAGAAAAGGCCCTAGTCCTGGTCATGGCTCCAATCTCAGCTATAATTGCCCAGTTTCTTATGCATCCTGACTCTAACTAGCCTTTCCTGGCAACTAACCCCCCTCCTTCCTATACATAATAGTTGAGGAAATTCTGTTTCACTGTATCTGAAGAAGTGTGCTTGTGTATGAAAGCTTATACCTTGAATAAAACTTTGTTGGTCTTAAAGGTGCCACTGGACTCAAACTTTGTTCTATTGTAAGTGGTTTTGAAATGTCATTTGATATGTATAATCATAGAATCACAGAGTTGGAAGGGGCCATACAGGCTATCTAGCCCAACTCCCCGCTCAATGCACCATTAGTGTTATGTCCTGTGCTTGGATTACATCTCATAGACAAACTGGTATCCAAAAGGGTAATGCCTGATTGGCTGCTCTGCGAAGCAGGCCAATCATGATACAAGGATTGGGAAGTAAACTGATTGGTCTTTATCTTTGTAACTCTATTGGTTGTTACCACAATGTGGGCGTGGCTAGGTTAGCCCAGACTGTTTAAATAAGAGCCTGTTGCTCTGTGTGTTGTTGTCTGTTCTGATCTGTGTTGAGTTATTGAAATCACTTCCATTAAAGCTGAATTACTTATGGAACGCTGCCTTAAGTATCATACTTAACAATTAGCCTAGAGCATCCCTGACAATTGTTTGATAGAATCATAGAATCTTAGTACTTTATATATATTGGTTTGGGTTGTGGCCCATCTTGTCAAGAGAAAAGCGGACTTAGTAAATAAATGTTCCTATCTTAAGAAACGCCCTCATAGATCACTGCCTTGTCGTGGCGAGGGGGCTTGCGCGGTTCGATGAAGCTGTGGGCTATGCCGTGAAGGGCCACCCAAGACGGACAGGCCACAGCAGAGAACTCAGACCAAGCGTGATCCACCTGGAGAAGGAAATGGCAACCCACTCCAGTATGTTTGCCAAGAAAGCCCCATGGACAGTATCAAAAGGCTAAAAGATATGACGCCGGAAGATGAGCCCCTCAGGTCGGAAGGTGTCCAATATGCTACTGAGGAAGAGCAGAGGGCAAGTACAAGTAACCCCAGAAAGAGTGAAGCGGCTGGGCCAAAGCCGAAAGGATGCTCAGTTGTGGATGTGTCTGATGGTGAAAGGAAAGTCCGATGCTGCAAAGAACAATATTGCATAGGAACCTGGAATGTAAGATCTATGAATCAAGGTAAGCTTGACGTGGTCAAAAATGAGATGGCAAGACTGAACATCGATATCCTAGGAATCAGTGAACTTAAGTGGACAGGAATGGGCGAATTTAACTCAGAAGACCATTATATCTACTACTGTGGCCAGGAATCACAGTAATCCAAGTCTATGCCCCAACCACTGATGCAGAAGAGGCTGAAGTGGACCGGTTCTATGAAGACCTACAACACCTCCTAGAACTAACACCAAAAAATGATGTCCTCATCATCATAGGAGACTGGAATGCTAAAGTAGGAAGTCAAAAGGTAACTGGAATAACAGACAAGTTTGGCCTTGGAAAGCAAAATGAAGCAGGGCAAAGGTTAACAGAGTTTTGTCAAGAGAACACACTGGTCATAGCGAACACCCTTTTCCAACAACCTAAGAGGCGACTCTACACATGGACATCACCAGATGGGCAACACCGAAATCAGATTGACTATATAATTTGCAGTCAAAGATGGAGAAGCTCTATCCAGTCAGTAAAAACAAGACCTGGAGCTGACTGTGGTTCAGATCATGAGCTACTCATTGCAAAATTCAGACTTAAACTGAAGAAAATTGGGAAAACCACGAGGCCATTCAGGTTTGACCTAGATCGCATCCCTGATGAATATACAGTAGAGGTGAAGAATAGATTCAAGGGTCTGGATTTGATAGATAGAGTGCCTGAAGAACTATGGACAGAGGTTCGTGACATCGTACAGGAGGCAGCAATCACCACCATCCCAAAGAAAAAGAAATGTAAGAAAGCAAAGTGGCTTTCTGATGAGGCTTTACAAATAGCAGAGGAAAGAAGGAAAGCGAAAGGCAAAGGCGAAAAGGAAAGATTTACCCAACTGAACGCAGATTTCCAGAGAACAGCAAGGAGAGATAAGGAGGCCTTCCTGAATGAACAGTGCAAAGTAATAGAAGAAAACAATAGAATGGGAAGGACTAGAGATCTCTTCAAGAAAATTGGAGAAATCAAGGGAGCGTTCCATGCAAAGCTGGCCATGATAAAGGACAAAAACGGTAGGGACCTAACAGAAGCAGAAGAGATTAGGAAAAGATGGCAAGAATACACAGAAGAACTATACAAGAAAGACCTCGATGTCCTTGACAACCACGACGGTATAATCACTGACCTCGAGCCAGACATCCTGGAATGTGAAGTTAAATGGGCCTTAGAAAGCATTACTAACAACAAAGCTAGTGGAGGTGATGGTATTCCAGCTGAGCTATTCAAAGTCTTAGAAGATGATGCTGTTAAAGTTCTGCACTCCATTTGCCAGCAAATTTGGAAAACGCAACAGTGGCCACAGGATTGGAAAAGATCAGTATACATTCCAATCCCAAAGAAGGGCAATGCCAAGGAATGTTCAAACTATCGCACAATTGCACTCATATCACACGCTAGCAAGGTCATGCTCAAGATCCTACAAGCTAGGCTTCAACAGTACGTGGATAGAGAACTACCAGAAGTACAAGCTGGGTTTCGAAGAGGTAGAGGAACTAGAGATCAAATTGCCAACATTCGCTGGATTATGGAGAAAGCAAGAGAGTACCAGAAAAATATCTACTTCTGCTTCATTGACTATGCTAAAGCTTTTGACTGTGTGGATCACAACAAACTATGGCAGGGCCTTAAAGAGATGGGAGTACCAGACCACCTCACATGTCTCTTGAGAAACCTGTATAAGGGCCAAGAAGCGACAGTTAGAACCGGATATGGAACAACTGATTGGTTTAGCATAGGAAAAGGAGTACGACAAGGATGTATATTGTCGCCTTGCTTATTTAATATATATGCAGAGTACATCATGCGAAATGCTGGCCTGGATGAATCACAAGCGGGAATTAAGATTGCTGGGGAAAAGATCAACAACCTCAGATATGCAGACGATACCACTCTAATGGCAGAAAGTGAAGAGGACCTAAAGAGCCTCTTGCTCAGGGTAAAAGAGGAGAGCGCAAAAGTGGGCTTGAAGCTCAACATCAAAAAAACTAAGATCATGGCATCCGGCCCCATCACTCCTTGGCAAATAGAAGGGGAAGTCGTGGAAGTAGTGACAGACTTCACGTTCCTGGGATCCCAGATCACCGCAGACTGTGACAGCAGCCATGAAATTAAAAGATTTCCTTGGGAGGAAAGTGATGGCGAACCTAAACAGCATGATAAAAAGTAGAGACATCACCCTGCCAACAAAAGTCCGCATGGTCAAAGCAATGGTATTCCCAGTAGTCATGTATGGCTGTGAGAGTTGGACTATAAGGAAGGCTGAGCGCCGAAGAATAGATTCTTTTGAACTATGGTGCTGGAGGAGACTCTTGAGAGTCCCTTGGACTGCAAGAAGATCAAATCAGTCAATCCTCAAAGAAATCAACCCTGACTGTTCCCTGGAAGGCCAGATAATGAAACTGAAGCTCAAATACTTTGGCCACCAAATGAGAAGGGAGCACTCACTGGAGAAGACCCTGATGCTGGGAAAGATTGAAGGTCAAAGAAGACGGGGACAGCAAAGGATGAGATGGTTAGACAGTGTCATAGATGCAACAAACATGAAACTGAACAAACTTCAAAGGACGGCAGAAGACAGGAGGGCCTGGCGGGAGCTGGTCCATGGGGTCGCGAAGAGTCGGACTCGACTGTGCGACTGAACAACAAAAATCTTAAGAAACAGGAGAATCGGCCTGAGTGCTGCCTAGCTGCACAGACTGTATCGCAAGGAACCGCAGCCTCTTTCTGCCCACCATGGTCAGGAGCAAGACACTTCCTAAGCCTTCTGATAAAGCCAGGCTTGCCTCCTGCTAGGGCTTCCCACTTTGAAAATGGTCCCTGAGACTGCCTTGGGCATGCAGCTCCAAAATGGGGCAACTACCAGCACCCCAGTTATTTGTGCTCAGGAAAATGGGGGAACAGGAGCCCCTCCAGCTCCCTGCACCACAATCCCAATCAGAATCAGGGCCCCTGCAACATTTTACAATTACAGTCCCTTCTGGGGGACTGTGGAAAATGTAAATCAGATCTGGGGTACCCAAAATGCAACTCTTTCAAAGTCCTAACTTCTAGTTTGCAACTTCAGCACCCATTAGCAGTTACGGGCCCCGGTCACATGGGAGGATTTGCCCCACGGGAGGGACGGATCGGGGGCACATCAAGTGGGTGCGATCATACTGCAACATCTGGGAAGTGGCGCGCACCCGTCCCCGATCCGTCCCTTCCAGCCAAAAACCCGCTGCAAAAAGGTAGCACCAAAAGAGTACTACCTACCTGTTGATGCACAGCACGGGCCGGCATCTGATCGCCGACACACCCGTCTCCCTGCAGCATATGGAGGCCCTGTAGAACTGCGCATGTGCGTGCATGCACAGTGGGCTCGCCTCGCTCACCAATCTGTGGCTTCCCCCCCCCCCCGGCATCTGATCATGCCGGGGAGCAACTGCGCAGCGGCTCAGGGGATCCCGCCGCCGCGCTTCTCTTTTGATGCGGCTCAAAAAAGCCGCACTTCAACCGCACCTTTTCCCCCAGTGTGACCAGGGCCACGGTTAGTCATATTTTGCACCATGCTCTGAAAAGCTGCACTTGCTGCAGCTTTTGTGAAAGGCACACTACACCAGCAAGCTTGGTGGTTTGGGATTTTTTTTTAAGTCACCTAGCAACCCTTTTGCAAACCTGTGGTTGATATGTTCCTCTTTCTTTGTGCTGGCTACCTCTAAAAATTAAAGACACAAACTCATCACTACTTTGGAAGCATTGCAGTAGCATATGCTTGGCCATAAAGTCAAAAATCCCGTAAGTATGACTGTGGATTGAAAGAGATATCTAGATCCTTGCACGGTGGTGGAAATGCATGTGCAAAAAGCACCTTAAGCAACCTTGGAGGCCTGTTCGTTTGCAACTTAAAGCCAAGGGTGTGTGTAATTGCTGCATCTGGTTCATGCACTTTGCTCTGTATCATTTAAAAGGAGTGCTTTTTAAAAAAAGTATGCCTGTAAAACATCAGGAGTGTATAGGAATAAAGCTATTAGCTAATATAGGAAGGAATAATAGATCTTGATATTTCACTGGCCCCTCCTTAGTCCTCTAACCAGCATCTCAGTAACAGAGAAAAAGGACATGTAGCCAATGTTCCCTCTTAGCTGTGGAGTCCTGTGAGCGAAAATTCTACTTTGTGAGCTACTGGCATTAAAGTTGTGAGCAAGTGATTTGGCTACTGCATAAATTAGTTTGCTCTGGAGCCATCCTTCCTGAGCAGAGAAAAAAAGCTGTGAGCCGGAGGCTAAAATACTGTGAGCTAGCTCACACTAACTCAGCTTAGGGGGAACACTGCATGTAGCAGTTATCTAGAACAGTGGCTGGTTCTGAGATTTTTAGTAGGATCATTTAGAAACATATATGCAACCCATTTGTCAAATCATATCCTGTCCTGATGTTTTTGGAGACAGACATTTGAACAGGCAGAGCTATTGTCTGCAGCAGGGTGGTGGTGGTGGGGACTCTTCTCTAACAGACCACAATATCTCAGTCCAAAAGCTAGTCTCATTGTATCTGCTATGATCTGCTTCCAGAGAGAATGGCAGATGCTGAATCCTGCTAGGGAACCCTAATCCGTAAAAGCATGTAGGTGGTAGATTAGAAAGAGACCATCTGTCCATGCTTGGTGATACACTGTTCACTTTTATTACTTTGTATGGTCCATGGGTGAATTTCCATACTGAAATCGAGTTGTACTGTTCCCTGGTAAACCAGGGGTCAAAGTATGCCCCGGCTACTATTTGCATTCAAACTCACTTGTCTCCAGTGACTAGCTGTGCATTCCTAAACAGAGTTATACCCTTCACTTCAATAGAATTTGAAGGGTGTAACTGGTTAGGATGGCACTGTAAATGAGGACCAAGGCTGCAGTCCTAAAAACACTTTCCTGGGATTAAGCTAAGGATGCCAGCCTCCAGGTGGGACCTGGGGATCTCATGGAATTAGAGCTCATCTCCAGACTACAGAGATCAGTTCCCCTGGAGAAAATGGATGCTTTGGAGGGTAGACTCTGTGGCACAGTATACCACTGATGTCCCTGTCCTTCCCAGGTGCTATCCCTAAATCATCAGGGCTTTCCCACCCTGGAGTTGGCAACTCAACCCCCTCCTCCTGCTGGTGGCTAGGTGGATCTGGCACGCCTAGATTAACCCAGGAACTAATATGGGACTTACTTCTGAGTAAACCTTCTTAAAACTGTCCCCTAAGTAAAGTTACACCTTTCTGGGCTTCGAATGACATAACTCTTCTTAGCACGGAGTTGTACATTCGCCAAAAAGGACTCCAAGTGCAGTCTGGTTTGGAAAGCAGACTGAACAGCTTTCAAAGTCTGCAAAAAGGCTTTGAAGGTTGCACAAGCCCAAATAGAATATTCAAGAGTGACTCGAGAATGCTGCTGCTTCATTTCAAATCTTTGTCAGGCCTCACAGTGACAGAGATTCCCTATCACAGACACAGAGAATGCAAGGAGGCCCGGGGAGGAATTATTAAATGTTCATGAGCAGTATGTAAAAAGGCTTCAGGATTTGCTTAATGCCTCCTGGCAGCAGAAAGAGATGTCTGCACCTCCAAATTATCATCAAATTCTGGACAATGTCCTCTTTTTATTCATTTTACTTCATTTATTGTCTGTATTTCTCATGGAGACTCAAGGTGGATCACAAAACTGTGAAAATGGAAAAAAGCACAAAACTGTGAAAGTGGAATAAAGGCCAGTGTATTACATATAATAAACGGTGCAATAAAACTGGATTATACAATTAGAGAACAATGAAATAGAAGAGTAGAATGCATCCACAGAACAATGAAGTACATGGGAGGGGAATTGCCGAAAATGTTTTCACGGACAAAAATTCCACACCTCTTCCCTTTCTAAAAATGCCTTCCCCGAACAGTTCCATTTTATGCTTCCTGTGAACGCAGTGCCTTTCATCCCATTAGACCATGAATGGCTCAGACCAAAAGCAGCGAGACTCAAACATGCTGACCTTTTCAGAGGGGACTTGGCCTTTGCAATGAAGTAGCTTAAAGTCCAGATGAGCTAAAAAATCAGGTTTAGAAAAACGAACTGGTGGCAGCTGAAGGAATGGGTGCAGAGCCAATAAAAGATTACATCCTAGTGCTGCTAACATCCAGGTGGCACCTGGAGACCTCCAGCCAATATCCAGCCAATATAGATCAGTTCCCCTGCAGAAAATGGCTGCTTTGCAGGGTGGAATCTATGGTACTGTACCCTGCCGAGGTCCCTCCGCTCCCCAAACCCCACCCTCTCCTGGATCCACCTCCAAAACCTCCAGGTATTTCCCAACCCAGATGGCTACGGGATGTCACCCATATGCCCCCTCCCGTGATCTCTGAAAGGACATGGGGAAATGTTTGTAAAATACTGAGCATAGCTAATACAGTGTGGAGAGGTGGCTAGAGTGTCAGAGGACTGGAGAGACCTGGCTTCAAATTGCAGTGTGACCTAGGGTTGCCAGCCTCCAGGTGGGGCCTGGAGATCCCCCACTTTGACAATTGATCTCCAGCTGACAGAGATCAGCTCCCCTGGAGAAAATGGCTGCTTTGAAGGGTGGACTCTACGGCACTGGACCATGCTGAGGCCCTTCCCCAAACCCCTCCCTCTCCTGGATCCACCCCCAAAGTCTCCAGGTATTTTCTAACTCACACCTGGCAACCCTAGTGTGACCTCAGACTGATTCATCCCTCCCCCACCTAAGTTACCTTACAGGGCTGTCGTCAGTGCGATCCCAAGTAGAGACATACCCTTCTGAGTCCTTTTGAAGTCAAATAAGTCTTTGAAGGGCGGCACTCTGCTTAAAATGGCACTGTTAACTGCCTTATCACTGGATGCTTTGTGATTTATTTATCTAGGTTCCTTCCTGACCTATTTTTAGATAGTTTTATCCTCCTGTAGCTGGGAAAGAGGGGGAGATAGTGTGCAAATACAATTATCTAAGAAAGCAATCTGCCAGTGTTATTTTGAGAGAGCAGCTGTTTACCGAACTACCTGATAGTCTTACAGCTATGGAAGTTTTCACACATGAATTTCAGATTGGTTAAATGGGTTTACAAGTCAAAGAAAGCGTCTATTGGCTAGAAGATAATGCTATATAGGGTTGCTAGGTACCCAGTGGCCACCGGCCGGGGGTGGAGAGGGAAAGTTGCCTGATCCAGGTTGGCCTGATCCAAGTTGCCTCCTGGAGATTTGGGGGTGGAGCCTGGGGAGGACAGGGACCGCAGTGGGGGACGATGCCGCAGAGTCCATCCTCCAAAACATCCATTTCCTCCAGGGGAACTAATCTCCATAGTCTGGAGATGAGCTGTAATTCCGGAGGATCCCCAGGTCCCACTTAGAGGCTGGCATCCCTATTTAGCATAAACTGTATTTACATATGACAAACATACTATTTATGCTGTTCAGGTTCATGCATGCACTGCCCCCCGTGCCCGTAAGAGTAATGCCCAGCATTGCATTCTGCTAACTTAAACTCAGTACTATTTTTATTTATTTTTTCGATTTCTAGGCCGCCCTCCCCGCAAGCGGGCTATCAGCCAGGTGTGTTTATTTTTAAATCAGCTATGCAGACACCTTTCCTTCCCTTCCTCTCCCCTCAAGCATAGTTTTCATAAGGATGATTTGAAATAAACAAGACCTGACTTCGTCACAGCCAAAGGAACTAGATGGCTTGAATAGGTGCTGTCTTTTTAATTTCTTACGAGACACAAAAATATGTTTCAGTTCTTAAAATGCAAGAAATATATATTCAAGCACATAACAGATAGACGTAAGTCATGTAACTATACATTAACAAAAGATAACAAACCGGGGGGGGGGGGAAATACAAATAAAATTGAATTTTAAAAATATTAACGTTTACAGTTATTATATCTGTTGTTTTACAGTTTTCTAAATTTCTAATCTTTATTTTTTTAATACAAGCAAGTACATATAACATCAGAAATATAGCTTAACGGGTACATGTGATAAAACTTACATAACTAACAATGCAGACATGATATTAACAATTAACGAACAGTTTGACTAAGAATTTCATTAACATGAAACAGCCTATGAACTCCTATGAAATACAGCAGATTTAGTGGATAAATGTTTTTGGAGATGTTTTTGAAGCTTTGTCAACTTTATATCAAAGATATGACATATCTGACGAAGTGAGCAGTGACACCCCAAAGCTCATCCTGTAATGAAAGTTGTCAGTCTTTAAGGTGCCACCAGTTTTATTTTGCTACAGCAGACTAACAAAGCACATAGACTGGCAAAAGACAAAATAGATTCTAAACAGCACAGAAAACATCTATGTTTGTTTAATGTTTTGCTGATCTAATCTGATGAGTTGATTTTTCCACACAAGTCTATACTTCACAAATGTTCATACCACATTTCAGTTTTAATTCTTGTTGTGGATTTCCAGTGTCAAGATATTATGGATTTTGCTGCCACTAAGGAAATTTTATTAGAGACTTATGTGCCAATTTCTTATTTTCCTCTGTAAATCCATTTAATAAAACCACTTTTGAATTAGGAGTTAAATTTAATTTCAAAAATTGGTTAAGCTGATCAGATATCAGTTTCCAAAAGGTGATTCATGGGTCTACCTGCATCATCTTCCTTTAGAAACAAATATGTTTAAACTAAACCAGATCTCATAGTGATTACACACATGCCAATTCTAGATCGAGAGAACTACGACTCCCTTTAGCTGTCTCCATGCATACATGGCGTGATCTGGTCCATGGGGTCGCGAAGAGTCGGACTCGACTGTGCGACTGAACAACAAAAATGCATACATGCACCCTGACCTGGATAGCCCAGGCTGGCCCAATGTCATCAGATCTCAGAAGTTAAGCAGGGTCAGCCTTGATTAGTATTTGGATAGGAGACTACCACAGAAGTCCAAGGTTGTGATATGGAGGCAGGCAATGGCAAACCACCTCTGTCTCTTCCTTGGTGTTGCCTTAAATCAGCTGTTACCTGATGGCAAAAACTCCCAACTCCTCAATCATTGTACCCCTGTTATTCATTTATCAGAGATGATTTCTCCAGTAAGCAAGTCTACTGAGTCACCATCATATCTAGATGAAGCTTCAGTTTATTCACGCTCATCCAGGTCAGGCATCCATTCCACAACCTCACCTCTTCCTCTAAGTCTCAAGAAATGAAGAAGCAGGACCAGGTATCATCGGCACACCGAAAACACCGCACCTCATTTCTCCAGACAACATTGCCAGGGTTTTCGTGTACTGAGCCCTGTGGTACCTTAAAGACTAACAATTGAGTGTAGCATAATTTTTCATGTGCTTGAGTGCACTCCCAGGTATAATAAAGTGGATCTTCAGTCAGGAAGATTTTTATACACAGGGAGAAAAAAAGAGGGGAAATGTGAACGGGTTAAAAGGTTTAGCTTATGACATCTCCACACAACTGAAAAGTACACTGTGGTAATTCACAACTACTATAACTGGTGTTCGCACAGATTATAATAGGCAATTTAACACCTAGAGAGACTGAGAAATTTGTCACTTGTTGAGCCCCTGACCAATGCTATCTAACCTACAGACAAATCTGTATTTCATGAAAGTCTGTATTTCATGAAATAGCAACCCAGCACCTGCATGGTGCTGTGTATACTTGCAAATTTAATCTAGGATGTAAACAAGTAGAAAACTGCCTGGAATGCCATTTAACTACCATCCCACTTCTACAGGTTCAATGTGTGTGTGTGTGTGTGTGTACACACACACACACGCTCACTTTGTGTTTCTTTTCAAAATAAACTTTGTTCTTGTTCAAGTCTAAGGAGTCAAACATCTTGTCCCTGCCCATTTACCTCCTCCCTCAGTTCTTGAGGTAGGTTTGAGCGGGTCAAGATTCAGTCATCAAATCTTAATTCCCACCGGAACTCCCTGGTGCTGTGGGGAAGAGGGGGAAGTGACAGGAATCCTTCGGGCTGGTGTCTGTCCCCAGAAACGTGTCACAAAATTCAGCAAGGCCTTTTCTTCTTCTTTTTTTCAGTGTACATCTCTCGCTCAGGCAGAACAGGTTTCAGGAGGGCTGCTCAGTCCCCCACTCCCCCGACCAGCTGCTTCCTCCTTCACTGCCAGTCCACCCAGGGAGTTTAGTAGCAGGTGGTTCCTGTACAGCTGCCAATCTGCATTACATCCTTTTTTCTGGGCTGAGATCTGCTTGGCTTGGACTCTTATTACATACCAATCTTGTGTCCCCTAACAAAATTTCAAGAACAAATGGACTTTTAGGTCTATCTTGTACAGCTTTTCTTTTTCTAAAATGGCCTGTACTAAAAACAGCTATTTAACAAGCTCTGTGTTTGTTCTAGTTCTTGGCTGATCACAACAAGCTTTTATTTGTTGTTTCTAACAATGGAAGTGGAAGTTGCAACGGCAGTAAAACTAGACTGGTTCCTATGGCACCTTAAAGACGCCCTCTTCCACCAAGTCTTCCTTTGAGGAAGAAAGACTTCCTCCAACAGATAATTAGTTTTGCTGATGGAGAAAAAGTGTTCTTTGTTGAAGGAATCTGTTGACACAGAAGACTTGGTCAAAGCTAGTTGGTGATATCATGAGATTAGCAGGTGAAAACTCAGAAATCTCAAGACATCTTTAAGATGCAGGAAGATTACAGGGAAAAGTTATGCCGAATAATAAGTCGCCAGCTCAAAGTGACCAAAAACCAAAGGGGAAACATTACTGCCTATGCAGCAGAAGGGCAGGAAGGATCGAATGGTGCACCAGTCCTCTTCCTTCTGTTCTGAAGCTTGGAGGTTCGTAGAAGTTCTCCAGAACCTCAAGAGATTCCAGATCACACCCATGGTGACCCACCTTATACAGATAGTGCTGGGTGGGGGAGGGAAGATGCACAGCTAACCCAGTGTGGAACAGAACATGCACTGGACATGACCCACAAGCATGAGGAGAGGAAACAGTAGTTATTCATACGTCCTCTCTTGCCACTTCTGCAGAAAGTCCAAATTTTCTCAAAGACACCAGCCAGGTGGGCATACTAGAGAAGAAGAGCTTGGCTCATGGCTATTTTAGCAAACCACACTTGCTGGTCGCAGCCTGAAGTGTCATAATTCACTTAACTAGTAGGGGGTTATTACTTATCTCCACCACAGAGAAAACGGCAAATACAAAGGGCGAAACCCATGTTTAAAATAACATTGTGTGCTTCCTCCAAACTAGTGGTGTCTGTTCTTGGTTTTTCTTTTAACTTCTCAGTTTGGTTTCACTTCTTTCAGGCTTTAGAGGCTTAAAAAAAAAACAAAAAACCCAGAACCACCACCTTGCATCTGCTTTCCCTGCTGTGGCTGAATGACATCATGTTCCCACAATTAGCTCTGTGAAAGCGGTGTCATATGCAGGCAAAGCTACAGTACAGGAGCTCTGCAGAATGGGGATTTCTTCCGTCTAGCACCAAAGCGGGAGGTCCCAAGCATCATAGGCATGGATACTGGCTACCCAACCCATGTTCACCCTGCTATTGTCTCAGCGTTGCCAGCTCCAGGTTGAGGAATTCCTAGAGATTTGGTGGTAGAGTTTGGGGAGGGTGAGGTTTGAGGAGAGGGGGACCACAAAGACCACCCTTCAAAGCAGCCATTTTCTCCAGGGGAAGTAATCTTTGTAATCTGTCGATCAGTTCTAATTCTGGGAGATCTCCAGGCCCTACCTGGAGACTGGCAACTCTACAAGGCAAGCGTGTCGTGAAGAAATGGCAGTATCAGACAAGTGAATACAGTGCCCAAGGCAAACCACCTATGGGTGTCCTGGATGTAGCCTCAGAAACCTCATGATAGTGATTCAGTGTATTAAAATGTGTGTGTAAACCCAGGGCTATTTTTGGGCAGGAACGCACAGGAACGGAGTTCCGGCCGGCTCCCAAGTTGGCCACTCCCAGCAGGAACTCATTAGCATAACAGGCCACACCCAACAGCAGAAACTCATTAGTATTGGCTACATTAGGGGTGTGTGGCCTAACATGCAAAGGAGTTCCTGCTACAAAAAAAGGCCCTGGGTTTTGACAACAAACAAGGTAAACAGAATAACAAGCAAAAGGTGGGTGTGGCTGGATGACCACACTTCTGGTAACATGGGGGTGCGGCCTAATGAATGAGCTGTGCTGTCAGGGTGGGGCCTAATATGCTAATGGGTTTCTGCTGTTGGGTGTGGCCTATTATGCTAACGAGTTCCTGCTGGGCTTTTTCTACAAAAAGAGCCCTGTAAACCTTTTAACTCAACTCACTATAGTCTGGCCACCCTACCTCTCCCCTAAAGAACATATTCCTACCCAACAAACCTGCGATCCTCTGGTTTAGTCTCTCTGGAAGAAAACCAGAACGAGGGAATTTGTAGAGAGTAAGCCTGGGACTTAACTTGAGCCAGAATTCAGACCAAGGCTCTTGCCTCGCGACCTATTTTAATCACCCAGATTCATCTCCGAAATATGTGAAGGGTTTGCTTGAACAAACGCACAGTGCATTTTTGTCAAGCTGAATAAACCGATGGGATTTGCAGGAAAGATTGCCTGGCAGACTTAAAACCCAATACATACTAGAAATGTACCCCATAAAAGACAGACAGACATATATACATACATATATGTATCTTTCAGAGGGAGGAGATAATTTCCTCTGTATGGAGGATAAGGGAATGGTTTGAGGACCCCATCCCCAAGAGAACAGCCCGAAAGCTTTATGAAGCCTTGGCTCAGGGCCGACAGACAATACCAGTGCTGTGTAAGCACCCGTTTGTAATAGTACGAAATAGAATACAGGCAGGACACGCAAAACGTTGAAAGAAATAAATGCCCTCACTTCATCAAGGCGACTGTAAGCGGTGAAAGGCACCCATTACGGCGTTATTA
>NW_015166417.1:4063434-4084685 GCF_001447785.1 Gekko japonicus | reverse complement strand
GTTACTATGTTATTTTTTAGAAGGCACTCTATCATTAAGCCACAGTTGAGAATGGAAAGGTTGAGAGCCAAGGTTATGGTCACAGGAAGGAAGGGCAAGCGACGGACAGCCTTGTATTTTAGCTACACATCAGCCGGCTGCCTGGAATTGCACTGGGACCATGCTCACCAAAGTCAGAACCAGATCGGTAACAAAGGGAAGATGAACTGTAACTTACACTGCAAGCTACGTGCTGATGACTCATGTTGCTAATTAATGCCAAATATTCCTGTGCGCATCTCATTAACTCCGGAATATTCTTGAGTTATACCCTGAAAAACATTACCGGGAATTCACATTAACATTGCCCTGTTTCCATCCGACCCCATTAATATTAACACCCTGCTAATCTAGGGTTGCCCGGACTACTGGGCAATCCGTAGAGACCGACAAGGGGCACAGAAGGTGGCTGTCAGTGACAGCATGATGTTCCTTCCAGGAAAACCTGGAAGCAATGTTACACTTCTTTAGGAATTCTATGAGAATTCCTAGAGAGGGCTGATGTCACTTCCGGGGTTTTCTCTGGAAGTGACATCACATAATCAGCCCAACAGCCTCCCCCCCCCCCCCCCCCCTCTGAGAGCTGCTGTGGGAAGCAGGATCTGGGGTGAAAAATCTCTTGCCATGCCCCGCCCCCCCCGCCCCCCGGGGACCTGGCAACCTTTTGCTACTGTGGTCTTCCCTGATTTCTATACCATGAAGCTTTAGTTGTAATTAATAAAACTGTAACACAAACACAAATCAGGGTTGTTGTTGTTGTTTTTTTTAAAAAAAACATTCTTAGCCGGCTTTAGGGTTGCCGGGTCCCCCCTTGGCCACCAGCAGGGGGTGTGGAGTGGGGGTTGCCAGATCCAGGTTGGGAAACTTCTGGAGATTTGGGGCTGGAGCCTGGGGAGGACAGGGACCTCAGTGGGATGCAATGCCGTAAAGTCCACTAGGGTTGCCAGACCCCCCCCCCCGGTTTGGCAGGGGTTACCTGCTTTTGGGGGGGGTTCAACCCACCGCCGGCCAGCTGGAGGAAGCCCTGCCCCCGAGCCCCAACGCCCGCAGCCACTCCTCTCCCTCCTCTCTTGAAAGAGAGGAGAGAGAGGCGCAGCCGGAGGGCCCCGCGTGCCCGATCTCCGAGCAGCATTGCACGGGGTGCACGGGGCCCTTTTGCTCAGGCTGCATGCACTTAAAGGGATCCCTTTAAGTGCAGGCAGCTGGCAGGAAAGGCCCCCCTGCACCCAATCTCTAAGCGGCAATGCCGCTCAGAGATCGGGCATGCAGGGCCCTCCAGCTGTGGCTCATAGCCGGTGGGACCGTCCCTAAGGGGGCAGGGCTTGGAACCGGGACTCCCCAATGTGATGTCATCACGTTTGGACGAAGATGGACCTGGCAGCCCTAGAGTCCACCCTCCAAAGCATCCATTTTCTCCAGAGGAACTGACCTCTGTAGTCAAGAGATGAGCTGTAATTCCAGAGGATCCCACCTGGAGGCTGGCCTCCCTACTCTGCTTGCAGGTACTTAATCTCGGCAAGGCCAGATGCATTTCTGGTAAGGGAGATCCTGCTAGCTTCCTGGCAACAGCTGCCCATTATTTGGGCTCGGATTTGTTTGTTCCTCCTTTGCTTGTAGGTACTTAGGTTCATACTCTGGCCGGGCCCCAGCTAACAGCCACCTTCGGTCTCAGTCGGTAGCTTGCAACCTGAGGCCCATGTTAAGCAGCTTGGTTGATCCAGACCTGTCCAGGATATGTTTGTGTTTTCTTTAGTTCAATATTATTGTCTAAATTTGATTTTTGTTGAAATTTTGCATAATCTGTTTTCGGACCCTTAAGGAGAAATGCAACATAGAAATGCCCTAAACAAATAAATAAAAGCCTTATATGTCTGCAACCTTCTCTGTTTTGTGTCATTCATCTTGGAATGTAGTGTGAAAACTGGTGGAGGCTTCAGCCGGAGTCCTGTCCCACGTAGTCCTCTGCTTCCTGGTTTGGGTGAGGTCTTCCAAACGGAGGGCCTTTTGCGTGTCGAATAACCTGAAACACCCTCAAGGCACATGATGGCTGTACTGAGGACAGGGTTGATTGCTGGTTGCCCAGACTGGGACCAAAACATCCGCTTCCCCATCCTAGCAGGTGCCTCTTCTTCTTTGAGGTATCTTCAGCATACTTCCACTTCAGCAATATGGTGCTGAACTGGCTATGGTGAAAGCTACCCTATGGACACGGCCTTTGCCTGCAGGTATACCCCGTTCAATTAAAATCATATCAGCTTTCCCATGCTATTACACACTTCCTTGGACAAACAGGCCCTCTACGGTGTCTTTCATGCACAAGATGCTGCCTTAAGTTCAGATTTGTCCGCACTGTCTGGCTGTGGCTCTCCAGGGATGGAAAGGCCTTCCTTAACATTTGCTACCTGAGATGCTGGAGACTGAACAGGGTAATCTTCTGCACCCAAAGCCTGTACTCTTCAGCTCAGCCTCCGCTCCTCCCAAGGAGACCCCACCAAGAACTTTAACCAGCCACTGCAGTGACACTGAACTCACCCTCTGCCTGCTTCCACCCAGCAAGTCATGCTAGCTGTTCCCTACTCCATAGGTTAGAATTAATTATCACATGGCATTGTGTGTAGAATAGCCAGGAGATCCTAAGGTTGTCTGGCAGCCAGAAGTTCTAGCTCTTTTTTAGCATTATGCACCACTAGGTGGTAAGCCACATTTGTTTTTAAGGCAAGAGGCCTTTCAGAGGTGGTTTGCCATTGCCTGCCTCTGAGTCACGACCCTGGTATTCCTTGGAGGTTGCTCATCCAAATACTAGCCAAGGCCGACCCTGCTTAGCTTCTGAGATCCGATGGGCTCGGGCTAGCCTGGGCTATTCAGGCCAGGGTTCACTTCCACAGGTTACCAAGTTCCAGGTCAAGCCTGGAGTTCTTCCAGAATTACAAACGGTCTCCAGACTAAAGAGATCAGTTCCTCCGGATGAAATGGCAGCTTCGGAGGGCAAACTCTGTGATGGCACCCCCCATCCCTGCTGAGCTCCCTCCCTGAATCCCCCCCCCAGGCACTGCCACCCAAATCTCCAGGAATTTCCCAAGCCAGAGTTAGCAATCCAACCACCTCCCCATGTTTTCAAATAATACCCAGAACAAACCTGACCACGAAGCAGAATCAACAGGTTGGCAATTTTCTATCCCACAAAGCTTGTGGTTGGGGACCATTAAGGGGAAAAAAACGCACACACAAAAAACAGGCTACGACCCAGAATACAGTGGCATCATTTCTGCTTTTGCATCAGGGGGTGAAAACATCGATGATGCCGAATACGTGCATTCCCACCTCCAAACAGCCCTACCCAGAGATACCTCCATTTTTTTCCTGGCATTGTACAGCCCCAAGTCTTCCCATATCCCACAAATACAAAAGCCTTCCTCCCCCAGCCATATTCAGCATGACTTAGTACACTTGTGAAAGAGTGCTGGTGTGGCTTGGATCTAAATGGACCCCCCCACACACTCATTTGCACTTCTGTTTTGCTTTCACACTGAAGAGTCATCCCTAATTGGTACCCAGGTGTGCACAGCCAGCTCTGTTGTTCGTCGAGCGCTGAGGACAGTTTTCTTCCCTGGCAAGATTAGACACTGCAGAGTTCAGTGGGAAAAAAATATTAATTTTTCAAATGACTATAATTATGTTTTCCTCTAATTGCTGTGAGTGGGGACGTATGTTGTCCCACAGCAGCTTAGGAATCACATTTCGAATGTGACCCTTTCAATAAATCAACAGCCCTTCTTGGACTGAACGTTGGTCACAGACAATTTCAGAATTCTGCATGAGACCCAGTTTGGTGCTGTGGTGAAGTGCACGGACTCTAATCCGGGAGAACCGGGTTTGATTCCCCACTCCTCCTGCTGGATGACCTTGAGCAAGCCATAGTTCTGACAAGAGCTGTCCTTGAAAAAGAACAGTTTCTGTCAGAGCTCTCTTGGCCCCACCTACCTCACAGGGTGTCTGTTGTGGGGAGGGGACGGGAAATAAGTTTGTAAGCTGCTCTGAGACTCCTTTGGGTAGTGAAGGGTGGGGTATAAATCCAATCTCCTCCTCCTCCTCCTAAACTGCAGGGTTTTGTTTTGTTTTGTTTTAAAGCTGTTGATATGAGGAATCCAGTGGTTCTTTATTGAACCTTGGGAGTTCCTTCATGAGAGCTGGGAAGAAAGAATGGGCATGGATAGGTGGCTTGTACTACAAACCAAGAGGATTGACAGTTCTTCTAAATTATGAGCAGCAACCCTTATTGCACACAGCTCCTGGTACTACCAGTACAACACAGCACACATGCCCCCTCCACATAAGTGTCAGCTTTCACACGGCACCTCCTGCATGGGGTAATTTAGTAACTGGACATTTGCTGCTTCAGTTTTGCTAGTGGCTACCTCACCTTGGTTAATGGTTCTGTCAGATATACGAAATTGCTGTAGGCCATCAGTCCATGGCTGGCAGTGGGGTGGCTCTTCAGGGACTCAGCAAGGTTTACCCTGCAACCAGAGTCCCTTTAAAGACATCTGAGACTGAGCCCAGGACCTTCTGTCCACTGTGTTCTACCACTGAAGCTCAGCCCCTCTTTAAAAAAAAAAAAAAGTCTTCGTCCCATAGCGTTGCTAGGTCCTTGCCCAGAGGCTGTTCCTAGTAACATGTTCCAGTTACTCAAATCAATGTTGCACTTTCTGTAGGAGGATATGACCTTGGACTGTGTGAACACTGCAAATTTGTGGGTGTGCCATAAAGATGTGCAGTGCGGTAATGAATACAAAATGCAGTTTCCAGGGGAATTCAGCTTTGTAAAACTAAGTCCCTAACTCCTATGACTGCAAAAATAAGCTTAAAGATTTGCAGGAAATGCTACTAACATCCAAAGACCCAGAAAGGTAACCAAATCATCATATGTTATGGCATACAAAGGTTATGTCTGGGTTCCCTACCCTGCATCAGATGTAACACCATCACATGGGTGTTCCGGGTTAACTCCCATGCATGCCATACCTGACTAGGATCAGGGCCTTGGCACACATCGCAAAGGGCCTTTGTTCTTCCCCTCTTGTGTTCCTAGCCTGAAAGAGTCAGGGGCTGAGGTGTTACTGGACATGTTGAGAAAGCCCACATGTATCCCAGGGGATGTGCATGTTTCCCCAAATACTGTACCTCCAAGACTGTTTTAGGTTGAAAAGCTGACTTCCTTCTCCACATGCAAAATGACACTAATTGGGCACCACAAGTGCAGAAACTGAGAACATAAAACTCACACGTGATTGTGTTACATCGGACACATGCTGGGGACATAAATGGTGGTTTACTGCAAGACCTGGTCCTTAGCTGGTTGTGCATGACTGTGCATGACGAGAGAGAGAGAGAGAGAGAGACAGAGACAGAGAGAGAGACAGAGAGAGCAAACCAGCCAGCGTGGCTTAGTGGTTAGTGTCAGACTAAGAGCTGGGTTCGAATTCTCACTATGCCATGGAAGCCTTAGGCCAGTCACACAAGCTTGGCCTAACCTACCCCACAGGGTTGTTGTGAAGATAAAATAGAGGAGAATGCTGTAAGCTGCCTTGGGACTCCACTGGGGAGAAAGGTGGGGTATAAATGAAGTAGTTAAAAAAATTAGAGAACCACCAGGGCTTGTTCATGTAGCTGGAAATTATGGGTTATATGCAGATTGTGCCACTATACATTGGGCAGTCCAGAGGTAACACAAAAGATTTTCCCTTTAGTTGGAACCGGTTTTTTTTTTCTTTTAAAGAAAAATCTCCTACTAACCAAATTAGACTTCAGGTTTTCCATCAGATAGCATTACTGCTTCACAGCCGAAACCGGCAATTAGGAACAGAGATGTCACTTACTCCCTGGAGACCTTACTAAAGAACATTCCCCTTAATTAACACTCTTTTGCAGTTGCTTCTAATTTTAATCACTTTTTAAGTGCCAGAATTTAGAGAAAGAGGCAATAATAAATTGTGAAGTGGCATCAACAATTCTTTGGCTTTTCACGGCTGCAGCGAGGAGTCAGGAAACTGGTGCATGGCGCCACCTAGTGGAAGAAAATATCAGTCCTGCAGGGAGGGAGATGATTTTAAATTTGTACACTATTTTCTCAGGTTTTTATGCAGTGCTTAGCTTTCACTCGTCTTGAGGTTGATTCAGAGAAGACGGGGCCCAGATCTTGCATATGTAAGGTCCATCTTTTTCATTATAGACCCGAAGCAATTACTTGACAGTATACCATGAGAGAACAATGCTTATAGATTTCTGCCCCGTGTATGAGGGAATACTGCACCAACTCTACCTAGTCCCATGTATAATTACTCTCCATTATTAACATAACACATTTCTTCTGCCTTTAGCCTTAAAGGATCTGTGTGCTTCATTTGGTGCATGCCTGAGAGACATTTGATGAAGAATTCTGGCTGTCGAAAAGCTAGCAAACCATTTTGTGTTGTTACCACTTGTCATGATAAAAGGAATCACATGGCTTTTGGGTCAAGAGTTATGGACATTCAGTCTCTATTTCGCCCACAGGCATGTGCTGGAAGAGCTAAGCTACCTTTTTACATACTTTGAACACGACTGGTGGAGTCTAACAAAACACATTGCCGCAATATAGCCATGGCAAGTGATCTCTGTTGCCCTCTGCTCTGGCTTAGCATTCTGGCAGCCTGACATAACCACCATCATGTGGTCCACCTGCTTAAGGCAAGTCTTCCCTCAGCGTCAAATGATTCGCTCCTCAGTAGCCCAGGCATTCTGTCCTATGGGGAAGGGGGTCAGCAAGTCAATCACTTGCAGCCCCAACATCTACCCCCTTTGTATCACACGTTTATTCGCAGAAGCTTGACGTGACCTACAGAGTGCTTTCCCCCACTGCATTCTTATAACAGCCCTGTAAAGCAGATTGATCTGAGAGGGTGACTGGCTCCACAGGCCACTTAGTGATTTTCTTGGCTGAGTTGGGAGTTGAGCAGAGGATTCTTTGGTCCAAGTCAAATACTGTTCTACTAGACGCGCATCTAGACGCTGGGAAAGATTGAAGGTCAAAGAAGACGGGGACAGCAAAGGATGAGATGGTTAGACAGTGTCATAGATGCAATGAACATGAAGTTGAGCAAACTTCAGAGGACGGCGGAAGACAGGAAGGCCTGGCGTGATCTGGTCCATGGGTTCATGAAGAGTCGGACTCGACTGTACGACTGAACAACAACAACAAGACACGCATCACTCTTGAGAAGGAAAAAGCAGCTCCTACTGAGGCCCGAAAGGGGCTGGGAACTCTTCCCCATAGTCCACGCACCCATTTGCAAGGCACTTCTGCTCTCTCTCCTCCTGATCAGGTCTACCAGCTGGCCCTTGGACCGGGATAGGACGACAGTGGGAAGCAGGGGAAGGAGACGGTGACATAGGCTAGAGGCGCTGCCTTACTCTAGGGTAGCCCCAGCAGCAGGGGCACCCCATTTCTAACCTGAACCAGAGACCCACAAACTCAGGCCAAGGAAGGCACTCCTGGTTCTGAGACACAGAGCGAGCCAAAGCTCTGGAAAAGGGGGGTCTCCATTTTCCAGGTGACATAAGACAGCCCTCAGAGCAAACCTCCGGTCTTCTCCCGCCACCCAGCAAGGTATGCATATGAAACAATGGCACTTCCACCAGGTAAAGTAGCTACATATCTAAAGGCTATTCAGAGGCCACCTGGCGAATAGCCCTTCTGTCTCCAGAACTTCCCCATTTCGTGTGCACCCATGTCTACGTGAGAATCCTTTGTCTTCACAACTGTCTTTCCTGCTCCTTCCCTCAGGATACCGAGATAAACCAATCATATAGTCATATGTTTAGCCATACTTCCTGATGCTAATCAGAGACCTATCTCCCACCTTTTGTGTAAACCTGGGAACCTATTCAATCTACCTTGACTGGACCATTAGTGGTCAGCAAACCCATTCAGCTAGCCACCCAGTACCTGGCTAATCCCATCATCGCTATTGCTAATCCAGACTTTGCCCCTCTGGAACCTCATTCATCACACCTAGACCTGGCCCCTCCTGAGGCTGCACTCCCTGGGACCCGATTGGTTTGATAATCTTTTGTCTTCACCCGAGACAAGCCCCTCAAGACCTCCCACTGGTCAGCATTCTATTCCAAGATCTATACCCATCCACACACATGGCCATCCTGGTGTGCCCTCAGGATGGCGCCTATACTTTAAGTACACCCCAAGAGTCTCTTCTCTGGGGGGGCCCTCCCATAGCGCATAACGCTGGCTGTTGGTGCTATTCTCTCTTCAAGGACCTCTGCACATCTGGACAGGTTGTTATCACCCCATAACTGACCTATCTATACACTATCAATCACATCTGTTTTATTTATTCTGAACTGATTGCTCTTTTTGAATGCTTAGAGTGCTTGTAATTAGGGAAGTTCTTTAATAAAATCAATTTAATTTACCCCTCAATTCTGGAGTCTTCCTACTGTACCTGACCTTGGTATACAATTGGTGTGCGATCTCTGTACCCCTCTGGTCTCCCCTGCCACATAGCTAATTTCCCCCAACAACAAGGCAGACTATTAGCGGTAACACTGATGTGACCCCTCCCCCAAAGCCCTGGACATCTGCAGACAAAGGTAGATTCATTTAAGCTGCCAGAAAATGGCTTGCTGAAAGATTTTACATTAAGAAGAGTTAGTTTTTAGACCCCGCTTTTCTCTACACTGAGGAGTCTCAAAGTGGCTTACAATCGCCTTCCCTTCCTTTCCCCACAACAGGCACCTTGTGAGGTAGGTGGGGCTGAGAGACGTGTGACTGGCTCAAAATCACCCAGTGGGCTTCATGTGGATGAGTGGGTAATCAAACCCGGTTCTCCAGATTAGAGCCGGCCAGTCTTAACCACTGAACCATGGTAGCTCAGAAAGAATGGTCCAAAGGCAGTAAACAAAACCATTTTAAATGAAAACATGGATATCTATCGTTCACGAGATCCAGTTAGACAATTAAATTATGACAAAGGCATTTATGAACCTTCTATGAATTCTTCCTTCTGTTGCCAAAGAGGTCCTTAAAAATGGAACATTTTAAAAATGCAGCACACAGGCTTTTGTGTAAAGTAGCCTGAGAGATGACTGGCCGCTAGGCCTCAAAGCAACCTTCATGGCTGAGCAGGACTTGAACCGGAGTTTCCACAGTCCAAGTCAAACCCTCCATCAGTGGTCCAGGCATGACAGCCACCCACTGTTTTTATTTTAAGGGTCACGAAGCCGCAGGCAGCCACTTCCGAAAGCGTCATCCCTCTGGCATTCCAGACACCCTGACAGCAGAAGGAAAGCCGCTTCTACAGAACATTTGCCGGACTGTTGGAAGGAAAAGTCAGGTTTCCCTTTCAGGCTTTCGAAACTTGCTTTGGAGAAATACCCTTGGCACACACAGGCCTTCCTTCTTGTTCACAGTTTCTCGCAGCACATACTCATTGATCACTTCCTCGTATCCCACAGACAGGAAGAGTCGAGCCAAGAGCTCTGAAGAGAAAAAAGGGGGGGAAAACAAATAAAGTTTAAATGGAAATGTAAACAAGAGAAGGCAGAGGTCCTAACAACACAGCCTGCTCCTCTCAAACAAAGCCTGCGACGTACAGCAGATTGCTTGACTGGGGTGGGGGGACAACCGGGGGGGTTTGGCATACACTTATTTTCTATATATGTGTGTGCGTGTTCTGTTTGTATTTCAGTAGTACTGTTCTTAGGCACGTGCCTATGCATGAACTCCATGAAAAAAAGTTAATGTCATCTAATTTAAACAGGAGAGCAGTTTAATCTGACCTCTGCCCCTTCCCTCCCGGTGCAAATCGTATTGGTGAAGAGCCCCATGTGACACGTACAATCACATTTTGCTATACTGCTATCATGCCAAGTACACACAGTGCCTAGAGCAACTATGGCCATTAAGTATCCTATCCTTGACGGGCTTTGATTGAAGGCCTTTTGTAATATATAAAAGTAAGCCTTTGGTCTTGTACTGCTTTTAAAACGCACTTACTAGCGCCCCAGCACTACCCATCTTCCCGGCTGCATCAGCGACAACATCAGAATTAGAGCCCGATAGAGATGTTGCTGCGCGCTGCTTGACTCACTCTCCTCCTTCAATTAATCTGCTACCAAGAGCCGGGGGACGCAGAAACAGGGAGTGCAAATGCACATTCTAAATGAACTGCCCCAGATTCCACCCCCCACCCCCAAAGATGCTTACAGCTTAAAACCTTGTTAAAAACCCTGCCCCCCCAAAAAAAGGACTTGCAGTGCCCCAGAGAGATTTCTAAAGATGGCCCCCCCACCCTCCTGTGGGTGCTACAATGGCTCTGGTGGATGCCAGGTGGGACCACCTCAAGTGGAGGAGCAGCCAGGAGGTGGAATGCAGCTCGTGCATGGGAACATAAGGCAGGAATGGTCTTTTAGATAAGTGACTGCTACGTCCTATGATTCATACTTAGTAGAAAACCTACAAGGCATGTGGCGATTCAAGGAAGCAAAACGTAAATGCAGCCGTTTTTATCAAATGTCTTACCATCTGTGAAAAAGTATGATCTTGTTCCATCTTGTCTAACATAGAAGTTTTCTCCCAGTTTGTTTGCAGACTTAAACCTCAGCATTGCATGATCATAGAGGCCGTAGTCTCTGAATAGCACACACTTGCCTGGTTTTAACACCTGACAAGGCAGATAGGTACATGAAACTGATGCTTTAAACATAGAAGCCCACTACTACAAAGTAAAAATGAAACATTTTGCATCGTTACAGCTCAGTTCCTTCACATATTTTAACAAAAATACTATTTTACTTCTAAGATTATAAACCATAAATACCTTTGCTAACTTTGGATGCTGTTTCATAGAACGATCTCTGTCAATGGAATACCAAGGCAAGTCCAAGGTTTCGGTAAGGCCTTGAGCGGTCAGGGACCAACGTACCTATGGGACCATCTCCTCTGTTATGTCCCTGGGAGAACATTGTGCTCCTTAGACTGCAATCTCCTGGTGGTTCCCGGCCCCAAGGAAATCTGTCTGTCCTCGGCCAGGGCCTTTTTGGTCCTGGCCCCAGCCTGGTGGAACTCTCTGCAAAGCACCACCAGGGCACTGTGGGATCTGATGCAATTCCACAGGGCCTGCAAGGCAGAGATGTTCCACTAGGCTTTTGGTTGAGGACAGCGGTGGTTCTCTCTTGGCTGGCACCCTTCTCTGGTCTCTGTTATTTACATCTGCCTTGCCCTCTTCCCCCCTGCCTGCGAAGCAGCCGGCAGTTGGAATTGGGATTGATTAATCAATCGCCGTCTGATCGCTTAAATGTTTTATTAATGTTCGAACTGGTTACATCTTGTCTTTGTTTTATGGCTTTTGTATATCACAGGGATTGGGCAATTCCTAAATACAATAAATACTGAGCACTTTACCTGAATTAGGATTAGATTTTAAGATGTATAGTATGTTTTAAACTATAAGTATATTATGTTTTATTGTAGCAAGGTTATCTTGCCTTTGTAAGCCACCCTGAGCCCTACGGGGGAGGGCGGGGTATAAATTTGATAAATAAATTTGATAAATAAATAAATAAATAAACAAATCATCTTTTTCTAAACATGGCATTGTATTATTCTCTATTCATGTTTTTGTATTGATAAAGGGCCCATCATCATTTCCCTAAATACCATTCACATCCCAGCTGCAGTTCCTATCATCTGTTTAAATCTGACAGTAATGAAACATAAGTTGGCCGCTTAAAATTTAAGGAGAAACAGCCCACGGGTATGGCATTTTCTAGACCCCCCAAAAGATGAGACTGACTACATCAGAAATACATTTCAACAAATGCACTAAATGAATAAACAGTTCAATCAAATTTGGATCTCTCATCAAGCTAAGAACTAATATCTGGGGAAAGGGCTTCAGTAACAGTCTTCAATTCATTGCCCCTCCACGATGAAAATAGTAGAATTATGCAAAGTAAGGTAAATTATGCCTATATTCTCAAATTAAGTACTTTATATAGGTCAAGAATTCAATTTTTAAAAAATTCTAATTGCCAGAGGACAGCACTTTTGTCTTTAAAATGAAGAGCCCTGACAATACTATTTCTTAAATTCCATGCTTTAATCCCTGGCTTTTCCTAAACTCACACACTAATGCAGTATGTGAGATCAGAGCCATGCAGCCATGACCAGTCACAACTTCCATGATCATTTCAGTGAAGTTTTGCCAGCAGCCATGTTATTCCCTGGTGGGAATAACAGAGACCATGGAGGCTGCTACCAGCTACCTCTCAGATAACGTTCACCAACACACATTCCATTGGCCCTATGATGGGCATAGCCAGGGCTGCCCACACAGGCAAGAAATGTACTGTGTGAAGGGCCCCCACAAATACCATTATGAGTGGCAACCATACAAAAGGCAGTTCCATGACAAAACCCCAGCTGTTATTTAGTACAAGCTTGCTCACATTGTAAATGTTGCTCAAAACAAGGCGCATCTTCTCAGGATGAACAGCAGAAAGTACAAATATTAACATCACAACATCCGCAGAATTGGGTGGCATGTTCTCCAGAAGGTCGTCTTTGGTAAGGTCACACTGGAATACTTTGCATCTCTGGGTATCGTACAAAGGATTTTGCTATAAAGAGAAAATACTTTTCCTTAGACATTTGCAACCAAAATGTTTACCTTCTGAAGTAAAGAATTTGAACTGTGCAGGAAACATCTCAGAAATAACATAATTTCTTAATTTAGCAAGTTCCTAATTTGCTCAAAGGCCTCTGTGTTCTTACCAATACAATAGTCCCACCCCACCCCCACCCCGGTCAGCTGAGATGCAGATAACTAACATAAATAAGAATTTGTTGCCAGTGATTTTGGGCAATGTTGACTTCAAAAGTTCAGTAAAAGCTTTGTATCCAACACTGCCCTGAACTGGATAGCCCAGGCTAGCCCAATCCAGTCAGATCTCGGAAATTAAGCAGGGACGGCCTAGGCTAGTATTTGGAAAGGCAACCTCCAAGGGATACCAGGGTCATGATGCAGAGGCTGGCAACTGCAAACCACCTCTGAATGGTCTCTTGCCTTAAAAACAAGTCTCGCTCACCACCTAGTGATGCGTAATGCTAAAAAGGCTAGAACTTCTGGCTGCCAGACAATCTTAGGATCTCCTGGCTATATTATACACAATTCCTAATAATAATAATATCCAACACTCTTAGGAAATGGGGGTGGCCAACTAAGGCTAATGTGCTGGATACTTGTGTTTATTGGTCTGTACTGCCCCTAGGTACCACTTTGGTGGGAAGGTAACAGCATTCCGTGCGCCTTGGTGTTTAGTCATGCTGGCCACATGACCATGGAAATGTCTTCGGACAGTGCTGGCTCGTCGGCTTTGAAACGGAGATGAGCACCGCAACCCTAGAGTCGGATTTGACTGGCTTTCGAGCAAGGGAAACCTTTACCTGTACCTTTTTACTGCCCCCTACCCAGAGAAATCCACAGTGACAAAACCCCATCCTGTTGGGAGGGCCAGGGTGACAACCCACATGCCTGGTGAGATCTTTCGTCTTCTCCTGGAGCCATCCTATGTTACAGGCAGACAAGCAGGTCACCTGCCTGGGAGCCTGTGGCAGAGCTGGATCCTGATTCCTGACAGGTCAAGGCAGGCTCAGGGGGAAGGAAGGACCTGAGGATGATTTCAGCTGGCAGTACTGGCTGTCAGAAGAAGCCCAGCAACAACTGGGGGCATCAAGCTGACTAGCTGGAGAGGCAGGAGCAGGATGCCACGTGGAAGCAAAAATGGAGGGGTATGTTGGCTGAGGATGAGAAGCCTGCCCTCTGGACAATGCTAGTTAACTGAGTGTTCTGGATAATCAAGTGCCTAAAGAAGAAGAAGAAGAAGAGATTGGATTTATACCCCGCCCTTCACTTGGAGTCTCAGAGCGGCTTACAAACTCCTTTCCCTTCCCCTCCCCACAACAGACACCCTGTGAGGCAGGAGGGGCTGAGAAAGCTCTGACACAAACTGCTCTTTTTCAAGGACAGCTGTGCCAGAGCTTGTGACTGACCCAAGGTCACATCAGCAGGTGCAAGTGGAGGAGTGGGGAATCAAACCCGGTTCTCCCAGTTTAGAGTCCGCGCACTTACCGTAACCACTACACCAAACTGATAACAAAGCTTCCATTGTATTTCTTGATGCTGTATTGATGGAACTGCCAAAGACTGTTATATACCAATTAGAAATAAACTTGATCCCAGAAGAATTATTTATGAGCTTCCAAGACAGCCAAACTGCATTTGGAGCTTGCTTTGCAGTTTTAGCAGCAGCAGATCTGACGAATGACAAGACAAACTGCCTCCTGAACTCAACAGCAGCGAGTGATGCCAGCTGCCAGTGCTTTTTCAGCAAAGGAGAGCAAACTGTGCCCCAGCTATATACATAACAGCTTTCTCATCGCCTGTGTCAGTAACCTATTTGAATTGGGGCCAGTGCTCGGGGGATTCATAGCCATGAATTAGTTTTCACGTTGGCCACTACGGAAACCCTCTCCTTAATTGTGCTAGGCTGGCTTGTATTAAAGATTTTGGTCTAGAATTAAACCCAATTTTTTCAAAATCATCTGCACACAAGGAACTATAATTTAAGATGCACAGCATCTTTTCTCACGGGTCTTTGGAGATACTTGCATCCATCCCAGAGTCCTTAATTTGACCAGAACCTCTTTCCCGAATACTAGTAATCCTTACAAGTTCATAAGCACAAACTGAACATAGGTCAGCCGCAATCTGCAAGTGTGCAAACCCCCCCCCCCCACAAACGCAACAGAACATTTTGTTTCCAGTAGATCTGAGGCACTTTCTTCTATGGCCCTCAATACAGTCCTTGGGAGATCTATTGTTAAGCGACAGAGTATTAGTGCTGTTTTTCTGTATAATAACAGAAAACACAGTCACATCAATCTTAATCAAAATGTATAAAGGAGAGTTTGGTTTTATTATTTAGAAATGTTTTTTTAATGTTCTACTTTTGAATAATATTTTCTACCCTTTGATGGTTGTGTTTCAGGAATGTTAAAGTAAATACTTATTTAAGGCCAGTTTGCTTTTATTTACTCTGTGTGTAAATAGGATATTTGATTCCTGTTCAGCCCTATGTTTTCGATTGAGCCAGGTGTATTTACTTTGGAGCAGGCACTGTTGAGCACATACTTATTGTCAAGTAAACATGTATAGGATCATAGCTTATCCCCCTTAGGTGTTCACTGCACCATGATTAATTTATACACAATATAAACAATGCAGTTCTGCAAAAGACCCTCAGCAGTTTTTATTCCTGTTACTGCATCTTGAAATAGAAGTGAAAAGATGTCCTGATTATCTAAGGATCATCTTCATACTGTTTAGTTTTTCAGTCTCAGATTTTAATCATTTTTTTCAATCAAATGCAGGGCTAAAATGATTTAAAGGAAGGCTATTTTAGGCTCCCTGATTGTATGAACAAGAATAGAGCATCAGACTCCGAACAGTTTGATTAAAATCATCCAGACTCGATACAATCTCTTCCACTCTTTTTCCTGATCTGTTTCATCACCCATTTTTTAAAAACAAACAAATTCTCACACACACAGTTTTAACAATTTTATGTAAGCCGCCCTGAGCCTGCTTCAGTGGGGAGGGCGGGGTATGAAACGAATAAATAAAATAAGAATAAAAATTACACCCTTATAAGCCCACAGACCACAGTGGACTTAGAAGGATGTACCTCTGCTTTAAGAGGATGTAATTCTGCTCAGGGATGCACTGCTAAGCACCTCTTTTTTTTGGGGGGGGGGATCCAATCTTACCAACCTTTATATATTCCACAGCTCGGGGGGAGAAATCACATGCATAAGCAAAGGTATCTGAATCCTCTTCTAGAAGTGGAAACAAACAGTTACCAACACCACAGCCAGCCTCAAGAATCGTCAGTTTCTGATGTTCAAACTAGGAGAAAATATATAATTTATTACATCCCTTCAAAGCAGAACAAATCCTCAGCCATTAAATAACATCAGCATACACTGAATCAGACCACTGGTCCATGAAGGTCAGTATGGTCTACTCCAGGGGTGGTTCTGAAATAAAGGAGACCTTGTTGGGCCGGGCCATGTGTGTCATAAAATTTAATGTCAGGTAGTGGAGATATAAATTTTATAAAGGACACAAACACAATTTTTTTTTTTACTTAAAAGAAAAGCATGCTTAAAACAGCACTCTTGCTATATTTTGTTTATTTAACAGTGTCTGATAACTGACACCTCTTGCTCTGAATTACTGCATCAAAATGTCTGTGCTGTTGCAATCTTGAGTATGCTAATCAGGTGTGTATCTGTAAGCTGCAAACCTACTTTTGATTTATTGACATTCACTACAGAAATCTCATGCTCAGAGTTCTGAGCCTAGGAGGACCCAGGGGAAAACATGAAATGGCTGGGCATTGCAAACTTTTGTAGATAAATTGCTTCGTGTGCTGGTCAAGAAGGCACCACAACACAGACTGAGGACTGTGTGTTTGTCTACAAAACTACAGTCTTCCTCAGTGGTCCTTATCAGCCTACTATCTGCAAAGTCTAAATTCAAAATCCCCAAAGGAAATGTGCTGGGTGAACTTGGTCTGGACACACACTCTCAGCCTAATCCACCTCACTGGTTTGTTGTTATTCCTCATCTGCATAGTTCACATTGCTTTCCTACTGAGAAAGACTGGATCATGAGGGCTTGGATACAGTGAAAAGGGGAAGGGAACCCAGCTGCACCCATAAGAGCCACAGCATAACAAGCCCAACAAAACACACACACTGCAGCAAGGCACACAAAAGCTCATAACTTGGATAAAACTTTGTTGGTCTTAAAGGTGCTTTGTATTTCTCCTGTGTAATTGAGGCAACCAAGCAAAACAAGTTCTCCCTCCTTCCCTCCCTCCCTCTGGGAAGGCATCTCAGCTAATGGAGGGGAAGAAAGGCCTGCCTTTGTCTCCTGTGTGACTGAGGCAACCTAACCAGGAAGCAAGTTCTGGCTAGTTCCCCCTCTCCTCCTGGGAGGGGAAGGAGCCTCAGCCAGTGCAGAGAACAGAAGCTTGCCTTTCTATCTCTCCTGAGTGACTGAGAGTCTGGCAAGGCAAGCTATCATGTAGCAGTAGCAGCAGAACTGGAAGAAGAAGCAGAGACAGCCAGTTCCACTGCGGGCCTGATAGAAGCCCTCCGGGGGCCTGATCCAGCCTGTGGGTCGCATGTTTGACACCCATGGTCTACTCAGACTGGCAGTGGCTTTGCAGGGTCTTAAGCAGAGATCTTTCACATCACCTACTGTCTAGTACTTTTAACTGGAGATGCCAAGGATTGAACCTGCAACCTTCTATAACATGCAAAGCAGATGCTCTACAGCTGAGCTGCAGCCCTTGCCCCCAGATTGAAGCTTCAAGCTTATTCACATGTCAAAGTTAAGGTTTAACATCCTAGTAATCATTCTTTTTAATTAATGCCTTTGAAAAGGGTTCATAAACTTCTGCTGGTCCAAAATACAGCAGCTAGGCTACTGTCAAGGGTTGGTTACAGGGACTGTATTGTGAGGCACTCCTGTATTGTGAGGCCCATCTGTTGAGGATGGGCAAGTGGGCGTCAACGTGGCAAATGGGGTTCAATGAGGCCAAGTGCAAGGTGATGCACATTGGAGCCAAAAATCCTAACTATAAATACACGTCGATGGGGTCCGAACTGGCAGAGACTGACCAAGAGAGAGATCTTGGAGTCGTAGTAGATAACTCACTGAAAATGTCGAGACAGTGTGTGACTGCAATAAAAAAGGCCAATGCTATGCTGGGGATTATTAGGAACGGTACTGAGAACAGATCAGCCAATATCATGATGCCCCTGTATAAATTAATGGTGCAACCTCATTTGGAATACTATGTACAGTTCTGGTCACCACACCTTAAAAAAGATATTATAGCTTTGGAAAAAGTGAAGAAAGGGGCAACTAGAAAGATAAAAGGGTTGGAACACTTTCCCTATGAAGAAAGGTTAAAGCACTTGGGGCTCTTTAGCTTGGAGAAACGACGACTGAGGGGTAACATGATTAAGGTTTATAAGATTATGCATGGGACAGAGCAGGTAGAGAAAGAGGTACTTTTCTCCCTTTCTCACAATACAAGAACTCATGGGCACTCCATTAAATTGCTGAGCGGTCGGGTTAGAACAGATAAAAGGAAGTACTTCTTCACCCAAAGAGTGATTAACACATGGAATTCACTGCCACAGGAGGTGGTGGTGGCTACAAGCATGGACAGCTTCAAGAGGGAATTAGATAAGCATATGGAGCAGAGGTCCATTGGTGGCTATTAGCCACAAGGTATAGATAGGGACTCTGGGGCAAGTGGTGCTCTGTATTTTTGGTGCTTGGAGGGGGCCAATAGTGTGAGGGCTTCTAGTGTCCTGGCCCTGCTGCTGGACCTCCTGATATCACCTGGTATTTTTGGCCACTGTGTGACAGAGTGTTGGACTGACGACATTGTGTTGGACTGACGACAGAGTGTTGGACTGACGACATTGGCTTCTCTTATGTTCTTATGTTCACTGTTAAAGGGGCTAATTTCATGTAATTACATCAACCAGCTTGGTCCTAAGGTTGTTTTTAATTCTGCTTCATATTTTAAAAAAATTGTTATCTAGATACATACATCTATATTATAACCCACCTCAGGTCTTTTGGAAGAGAGGTGGGATAGAAATGTTTTTTAAAAAGAAAGCAGACCAAGTCAATTAAGATGGTACAACAGAGTTCTTACAATTATTTTTTCTGGTTGACAGTATGCCTATGACCCATTCTAGACTTTAAATGTATTTTATATGTACCTCTTCTTCCTTGAGAAAGTTCTGGGGGCATATATGGAGTTTTAGAGATCTCCCATTCACATACTGATTAGATCAATCCCTGCACAGTTTCAACATCAGATATCCTGGGGTTACAGTATGCTTCTGGCTGAAGAAATGGGGCTCTTGTACTCAAGAAGCTTATGATGGACTAAGATGTTGTTAGTCTTTAAAGGTGCCCAATATTCCTGTTTACTTTTTACTGTCATGAACTAGTGTCTACTTTAAAAACAAGTAACTGATACTTTCAAAAGTATCTTACAAGCTTCTATAGTAAGTCTGCCCAGGAAAACTGTAAAAGCAACATCACAGTAAAAAAAAATAATCAAATACAAAGCCTGAAGTCCATCTTACACACACAAAATTCATGTAACTAAAGATAAAACAACGATTGGCTGCGTATTTCCTACAGTAGTTTTGAATTGCCCTCTGCTGCTTTAGTGAATAGAACTTACTTCACGGCAGGCTTTTAATTCTTCAAATTCTCTAGTTGTCCAGTGCCTGTCCTTGAAAAAGTGGGTGCTGTTCCTTTTGTAAAACAGATCCCAGTTCTTCTGAGCATCTTTTTCTAGCTTCAGTTGTTTGAAGTCAGATACTAAGACCTGTTCTTTTGCAAGCTTTTCAGCTTCTTCGGGGCTAAGTGTTCTTGCCCTGTGCCCAGTCAGCTGAAAAGCTACACTACCATTAGCTGGAATTTTTCCATCAAGCTGAGCAACAGGCGAGTTGTCTTCCAAAGACCTGGATTCATTCATATTAATGCAAATGGGTACCACAATTCCAGAGCTATTTTACTCCATATTTATATTAATTATCTACCTCACTTATCAGACGAGACCTAGACCTAAAGAGACAATAAAGAAAAGGTTAGTGTTGTGTGCCATCCCTTGTGTGTTTTACAACATGGAACAGTGGAGCATTTGAGAGCCCCCATTCCTCTTTATCTTTTCAAAATGCATTTGAATCAATCTGTAGACGGACAAAACATAGTCTGCCCCAAAATACAAGGAGAAACAACTATTTCACCTTACCAGGATGGATTGGTATACAATGTCTGTGGCACGGATTAGATATACTTTCTCTCAGACATGCCTTCTCTGGGGTCAAGCTCCCTTTAGTGCATGCATCACTTAAACACCAGTAAAGTATGCTATTTTCTTCACTACTCTTTATTCATATTCAAATACAGTGAGGTATAGTGGCTAGAGTGCCAAACTAGCATTTGGGAGACCCCAGGTTTGACTCTCTGCTCTATCATGGAAGTGTGACCAGACCAGACACACAGGACCGGCTCCAGGGTTTTTTGCACACTAGGCCAAGCTACATTCTGGCACACACACCCGTGTGCCCACCAATTTTCAAACGTAAATGCATTTTAGGAGAAGCTAGACGTCTTATATTTTACACACACGTGTGGCCCAAAGTACCCCTAATTTCTAGAGGCACCTGATTTCTAGAAACATTTGAAAGGGAGACTTTTTCATGACTCTCTCTAGCCGCAAGCCCTCCAAAGCTTAAGGCAATTCCAGACCATCGAGAAACCTGGAACCATTTCTTTAAAAAAAAAAAAAACCCACCCGAAAAACGAAAAGATGCAAATGACTCCTTATCTTAACTTGGCACTGGCGTCCCCACTATAAATAGATATATATGATCAATGATTGCCTCTGGCCTCCCCCCCCCCAAGTAAATAAGGTAAAATTAAATTTTACTGCTGGAGACCTTCTCCCAGTCGATTTTTGTTAATTTCATCCTGAAATTGACACAATAATTACAGAGCTGCGAATCTCTGGGTTCTTCCCCTTTTTCTTTCCTTTCTTCCTTTCTTTAAAAAAAATCAGATCTACTTTCTATTTCCCCCAATTAAAAATGTTTTTAAAACGGCAGCATCCCCCCCCCTTTACCCCAGAATTAAAAAGGTGGGAGGGAGGAAATATCCCATCTCTATCTCTCTTTTGGGCGGCTCTGCCCATGTCTTTCTGCCATCCGATTCATTATATCTTCCCTCCTGCCCAGTGGGATGATTCTCTTGTTTTGCGAAAGTGCAGGGGGGAAGGGGGAATTCTCCTGTTCTCGCCACGCAAATCAGCCGTTGATTAGGAGGCAGCCACGCTGGAGGATGGACCCTTCTCTTATTTCTTCTTCAACTTTTCCCTCCGCCTGCTTCCTGCCTTTCCTTTCTCTTCTTGTCTCCAGGTCGGAGATTTCATTCTCCTCCCAAGGGTTAAGTCCAAAGAAATGCATGTTCTGTTTGCACTATCCCGGCACT
>NW_015166417.1:4060810-4063398 GCF_001447785.1 Gekko japonicus | reverse complement strand
AAGAGGGTGCCCCCGTCGCCTCCCCCCTCTCTCCCAAGCCAGTTACAATCCCCCTGCCAGCTGCAGGTTTGGCCTCGACCTTAAAGGGCCAACAGGGGGGTTGGCCTCCGCGAAGAACGGTGTGCCCCGCAGGCTGCTGCCAGGTCCCTCTTCAGCCCCGCTGGATGGGGGACATTGGAGGGGAGGGGTGCCTGCAAGGGGAGGAGGCGGGGCATCCTCGCAGCCACGAAGCCCTTGGGGCGGCAGCAACAGCAACGGCTGTGGGGGGGGGGGACGTTTCCCAGCATCGCTGAGCCCCGGGGTGGCGGCCTTGGATTCCTAGGGGCAAATTCCACCTGTCGCGTGTGATGTCCGAGCGGCGAGAGGTCACACGCAACAGGTCATTCTGGCTCTCCCAGCTCTCGGGAGGGGCTCTTTAAAAAGTTATGGCCGCTGCGGCTGCTGCTGTTGGTGGCAGCTGCAATGGCCACGGGGGGGAGGGGAGGGGCGAAACGTTTCCGGCATCCCTGAGCCCTGGGGTGACGGCCTTGGATTCCTAGGGGCAAATTCCACCTCTCGCGTGTGATGTCCGAGCGGCGAGAGGTCATGTGCGAGAGGTCATTCTGGCTCCCCCAGCTCTCGGGAGGGGCTCTTCAAAAAGTTATGGACGCCGCCGCTTTTCGGCGGAAACTGCAATGGCCGCAGGGGGGGAGGGGTGGGGTGAAACGTTCCCGGCATCCCTGAGCCCCGGGGTGGTGGCCTTGGACTCCTAGGAGCAAATTCCACCTCTCGCGTGTGATGCGGGGGTGGGGAGCTCGGCAACCCCGGCAAGGAGCTTCTGGACACGCCGAGTGCCCCAATCCCCCAGCAGGACAGGGAGCGCTAGGACCCAGGGAGTCCTTCCATGAGGCGGAGTGGAGGCAGGCAGGCGAGGGAGAGGGCGGCGCGCAGGACCTGAGTGAGGAGCGGCAGAAGCAGGAGGAGCTGCAGGCAGGCGGTGGCAGTACTGGCGGGCGAGCCCAGCGCCCTCCTGGCTGGAAGATGCGTGGCCTTCTCCAGAGAGCCAGGGAAGGGTTGCCAACGCGGCTGGCGCCGCTTGACCAGCCTGCTGCTGTGCCTTTAAATTAAGAGCAGCACAACCAGCCACCTCAGGAGCAGGAGAGGAGAAAAGAGCACCTCCTCCGCCCTCCAGAAGGGGAATCGGCTGCAGCCAGGTATGCAGTCCCATGGAGAGCCCTCTTCTGGCTCCTAGTGCCGGGAGCGTGCCGGGCTCCTGCGGGCTGCGCTGCTGCCTCCCTCTGCCATGCTGGCCGGGCGCGCGCCCCTGCCTCTCCTCCCGTGCCCTAAGGGCCGGCCAGCGCTCTAGGTGAATGCCTAGTTCGCCTAGCGGGCGAGCCGGCCCTGCAGACACAAACATTTAGCCTAGCCTACCTCACCAGGCTGTTGTGAGGATAAAACACAGCAGAGAAGAAAAACGTAAGCAGCAGCCCTAATACAGGGATTACATGTATGTACACAGAAAGAAATAAGAACATGGGTTCACAGGAAGGCCAAAAAAGTGTAAATTGTAAAGGAGGGCAATGAATCTGCCATTCGTCTCTGTAATCCCCGATTACTGAATCCTCCACTTTTACCTATGTAGTATCGACTACCTGTAGTGTCCGCGGACCGCCACCGGAGGTCAGCGCATATGCCCTAGCTTCAGTCCGAACAGTCCGAACAACAATAGGGTCCCTCCTCTGGGCGACGAGGATGGGATTCAGCCGCAACTGAGCCAGGCCGTCGCGAGGGACTAGGAGGACGCGAAGCAGCCGATCTGATGAGCGATCCAGCGAGCAACGGAACCGCTCCTCCCGTACCCCCTCCGACGCGCACAATGGCAACCGCACCGGGGCTTGGGCTGCTGCAGCCCTTCGACATAGCCCACCCGCAGGACTGGCCCTCCTGGGTACAAGGGGCCAAGTCCGCGCTGGAATTTTTTGATGTGACCGACGAGGGCAAGAAGCGGGGGTTCCTCCTGGCCTCCTGCGGCACCGCCGTGGTGTCCCTGGCCAGACGACTACTCTCCCCCACGGACCTTGGCGACTGCACGTTCGAGCGGATCATCGATGCGGTGCAACAACACTTCGCACCCAAGCCCACCGAGCTGGCCTGCAGGGTAACGTTTTACACCCGCCATCAACAGGCCAAGGAGACCGCCGCGGAGTTCCTCGCAGAGCTGCGACAACTCTCGGCGGATTGCAACTTCGGAGAGCACCTGGAGGATGCCCTCCGCGACCACTTCGTCGTGGGCCTGCGAGAGATGAAGCTGAGGCGGAAGCTGACGGAGAGAGAAAAAGTCACCACAGCAGAAGCCCTCGCAGCGGCAGTCGCGTGGGAGCGGTCGCACATCACCCCCACCGCAGCCCTCCAAGTCGAGTCAGATGACCCGGAGGAACAGGACGTCCACCGGGCCTACGGAGCGGCCCGGCAGCGCACCCAAGCTCCCCAGCGAGCCCCAGTCCGCAGCCCTCCAAGTCGAGTCAGATGACCCGGAGGAACAGGACGTCCACCGGGCCTACGGAGGGGCCCGGCAGCGCACCCAAGCTCCCCAGCGAGCCCCAGTGCCG
>NW_015166417.1:4060607-4060758 GCF_001447785.1 Gekko japonicus | reverse complement strand
GTCCAAGCCATCGGGACGACCCCAACCAAATCGCCAGAGAGCAGAGGCCCACTTCGAGGAGGATGCCAGCGCGGAGGACATCTACCTCCTCACACATGCAACGGAGAAGGTACTGAGACTCCCCGGGAAATCCTCCGCCCCTAAGTTCATG
>NW_015166417.1:4033788-4057578 GCF_001447785.1 Gekko japonicus | reverse complement strand
CGCCACCGGCAGCACCCGCCCCGGAGGTCAGGCCTCCCGAGGCCCCAGCACAGGGACCCAGACGCTCAGCAAGGGCACGGCAGCCTCCAGCGTACCTGAAAGACTATGTTTCATAGGGCAAGGTCCGGACTATGGGGGGAGGGGTGTAGTGTCCGCGGACCGCCACCGGAGGTCAGCGCATATGCCCTAGCTTCAGTCCGAACAACAATAGGGACTAGGATTCTAGTCCCTCCTCTGGGGAACCAATGGGATCCGTGGCGGGAGATTTGAACCCACCAATGGTGACCAGGGGCGGTCCCCAGGTGTGTATATAGTTGGCCTGCCAGCCGTTTTTCTCTTGTCTTTGTTGTGTGCTAATAAAGCGTGCTATGCACCACGTCGTTGTCTGTCGTTCATCCATGCGGCTACCCACTACATAACACTACCTCAAGAAGCAGTTCTTGCGCTCAGTGTAGGACTCCAAGGATGCGTCTCCCACAGAAGAGGGTCGATTTCACCCCCACCGTCTCGAGTCACAGGGCTTGAGGGAGCTGCTGGAGAGACCACCAGGGAAACCCGTGCGGAGCGCAGGCAACAGCCCGGCGGCTTCCGTCCTTCACTCGCACCCCGTCCGCGCCTAAGAGGAACCTTCCTTTCCCTCCCCGGAAAGGCCTCAGCTCGGACGGGTGACGGGCTCTTCTCGAGGCCTACTCCACGGGGAGCGCTTAGCCGGTTGCACGCCGGCCCCAGGCCGGAAGAGAACGCGAAGGAAGGCGGGGCAGGGGGCGGCTCCGGCGGGCCGGTCGGTCGGTGTTGTGGCGGCGGCGGCGGCGGCGGCGGCGGCTCGCGGGGCGATGAACGGCTCGGCCAACCCGCTGCTGGACAAAGAAGAGCACCCGCTGCAGCTGGGCGAGAGCTTCGAGCGGCACCCCAAGGCCTCCTTCCACACCATCCGCTGTGAGTGGCCCGTGGGTGGGGGCCGCGCTTCGGGCTGGGCGAGGCGGCCAAGCCGGGCACCGGCTCGCGGCCTCGTCCCGCCGCTTGAGGAGCCCGAGAGGATTCAGACCCGGGTGATCCAAAGCCGTGGGACTGCTCTACTGTTGTTGGTTTTCTTATATTACCCTACCCCGCAGTGTTGTTGTGAAGATAAAACGGGGGGAGAGGAGAACTATTTATGCCGCCCTGAACACTTTGGGGGAAAGGATGGCTTTAAAACTCAGGTTAAATGTGGTTTTGACAGCAGCCCTCTTCCCCCAGAATTACAGCAGGTGAAGCATTTCTTTACATTCAGATTTAAAGAACCCAGGGAGGGGGGGCTTCAGGGGGAAATTATGGTTATGACCAGTGTTCCCTCTAAGCTGAGTTAGTGTGAGCTAGCTCACAGTTTTTTAGCCTCCGGCTCACAGATTTTTGTCTTGGCTAAAAAAGGAGGGCTCCAGAACACACTAATTTATGCAGTAGCCAAATCACCTGCTCACAACTTTAATGCCAGTAGCTCACAAAGTAGAATTTTTGCTCACAGGACTCTACAGCTTAGAGGGAACATTGGTTATGACTGTGTTTAGTACGGGGGGGGGGGACGTTTGTTGAGAAGCCTGCATTTACCTGCTAAAGTTTCTGTGTCTCAGGTTTTGTTAAAGGATACACAGTTAACAAAGAAAAGTTGATGAATCTTCTTGTAGCTTTCTTGTACTTCTTGTAGCTTTTGTTCAGATAATCTGAGCATTATCAACAGCCCCATAGCCAGCAATGTTGGTTCGGTGGGGCATGGGAAATTTTGTGGGGCAGCAGGGGAGGAGGGAGGGGCAGCTACACGCCTTCCCTGAACTCCAAGCAACAATTTCATCACTTGGAGATCAGGCACGGGCAGCCCCCATTAGAAAAACAGCATTTAAAGGGTTCCCCTTAAACGCTTGGAGTTCAGGGCAGGCATGCGCCTGGCAGCCACCGATCTCCCTGCAAGATTTAAAGAGTCTGTGGATCAGCTGGAGGACTATTTAAATCTTGGCGGAGGAGAGGTAGAGGGGTGGCTGCAAGATTTAAAGGGCCTTCCAGCTGATCAGCAGGCCACATTCTCCCACCAATCAGCTGGAGGGTCCTTTTAATGTCACAGGAGGGGAGGGGCAGCAGCTGTAGTGGGGCATGGCTCACATTTGAGGGGGCAGAGCCCCGTAATGCCCCACCATAGCTATGGGCCGGCCCTGATTATCAGAGGCAAATTGGCTTTCTGGATCCATGAAGCAAAACCCTCAGTTCCCTTCTCTTATCTCCCTGAGTTTAGTTCCTGGTCCCCAGTTCTGTATGTAACTCATTCTCAACTCAAATTCTATCCATTGTGGTTTTATCTTGTTATTGCCCCAGAGAGCTCAAAATGGTGTACATAGTCTTCCCGTCTTCATTTTATCCTCACAACAGCCCTGCAAAAAGCAAGTTTGGCACAGGATGATTGGCCCAAGGCACCCAATGAAGTTCATGGTTGAGGGGTGTTTGAACCCAAGTCTCTGTGGTCCTAGTTTGACATTCCAATCATTGTATCACATTGGCTCTTCCTTACATTCACTGTAGTAAATAGTAAGTGGTGGTGAGTTTATACAAAAAATGCCAATAAATGATTAACATATTTAATACCTCTTAATATTTCTCTCTAGATGATTTCAAGCCAGCATCAATAGACACATCCTGTGAGGGGGAGCTGCAAGTCGGTAAAGGGGATGAAGTTACAATTACATTACCCCATATCCCAGTAAGTTTACTTTGCATCCAGGTGCAGAGTCTACTTTTCTGTATTTAAGTTCTGCTTCTTATGATTTTTTGGTCTGAATTTGTAAATCTGTGGCCAAATATTATATGCTTCAAAAGCACAGAGCAACAACTTACAAGAGCTAGAGGTGATCAAGAGAGAAAGAACAGGTTAGCCTATTCTGTGGCACATTTGATGTATTCATATGTTATGTCACAATTAACTGGTGGATCAGACTCCAGTTGTCTGACTGTAGATTGTCACACAAATTAATGTTCACCAGTTGGTACCAAACTGGCACTTCATAGATGGTTTGTTGATTTCAGTTTGCCTTAGTGCATTGTGTTGTGACATCTAAATTCCAAACCACAGTTTGTTGAGTAGCACACTTCTTGTGGCTATGTGGCCATAGTACAGAAAGGCTGTTATCTATGCTGGGAGGCAAAGAGAATGCAAGGGGTGGGAAAGCTGGGATTTGTTGCTTGTTACTCTGGTAGACTAAACAGAGTTCATTGTACACACCATGGTTTATCAGAAAGTCTGAATGCGGTAATTCTGTAGACCAGTGGTTCCCAATTTATTTCAGGCCAATGTTCCCTTGGTTCCATGAACTCATCCCCAGTGCCCCCTACACACTCACACACACACTTGGAAAAAAGCATTATTCAGAAGAACAGCAGTTTGCATGACCCACTAAGGAAGATAACAATAAAATTCAAAACAATATATTCAAAATCTAATTAAAACTTTTTAGTTTAATTCATTCAATGAAATTGATTCACATGATCCAGTGATACCAGCTTTTCAAAGTCTGATAGTCATTCAGGAAGAATCTTAGATATCGCATTTAATAACTACTTCTCTGTTCAGTAAATTTTTAAATCAATGGCTGGGCTTGATGAAGTGATACCACTTTCTCGATGTCTTGATGTCTGGTTTACACTTAGCAGGAATCTTAAATCACCACATTTAGTAACCTGGAGCTGATTTCTTTGCATGGAGAGAAGTTCGATATCCACAGTAAAGCCTCGTTTCACCAAATGTGACGCTGAAAATGCAACAAGGAATTTTTTAACTACTATCCGTAATACTGGATAACAGTCAGAAATTTCCTTCTGTAACCAATCTTGGTATGATTTCTTAAACATGAGCCTTAATTTTAGTCAGTGCCTTAATTTTAGTCACTGCAGTAATGACCATGTGCAATGGCTTGTGCAGGTGATCAGTGAGATTTTTTGCAACCAAATGTTTGCAGTGAATGACACGGTGAATGGTAAAGACATTTAGCACTGCTTTTTTCAAGTAAGCAACACACCCACAGTAGCGACCAGGCATTGGTGATGCTCTATCAGTTGCACAAGCAAGTATGTTAGTAAGTGGAATTTCCTTGTCTTTGAAGAATTGCTCAATAACACAAAATATCGACTCCCTTTTGAATCTGTTCTTAGTTGTCTTGCAAATTACAACTCTGGAGCCAAACATCTTTTATAAAGCGCACATAAGTGAGAAGCAAACATTCATTGCCTGGCAAAGTTGACTTGTCCAGCTGTAATGCAAATTCTGTTGTCCTTAATGTGCTTCACAATGTATTTTGCACATTTTCAGCCATTTCATGGCTCTCTGTAGTGGTGGTGCTGCTGCTCTTCAAGTGTTTTCTGTTGCTGCAGATCTTTGGAGGCTGCAGCTCTCTGGAGCCTCCTTAGGCTCCTTCTCAGGTCACTCTGTTCTCTGCCCTCAGATTCAGATGGCTTCTGTTTCCTTTTTCCTCCTCAGAATCCTCTTTTTTCCCTCAGGACTCTCCTACAGCTCCCTCTCAGGGACAACATACCCCCCCAAAAAAAATTCCAATAGAGGACCAAATCCACAGTGTTACACTTATATAACCTAGAAATATTAATATTGGTTCTCTGTGTATGTAATACTGAATTAGACAGTGTTAATGGATGGAGCAAGTAACTACTAATATATAGTTCAGTGCCTGTATTACAAAGAGAGCAATCCCAAACAGGTTTATTCAGAATCCTACTAAGGTCTATTCAACTGAGCTTACTCCCAGGAAAGTGTTCTTAGGATTGCACTGAATGTAGAATTGTGAAACCTCTTACGGTATAAAACAACTGGAGATGTTTAATATGCATTTAATAAATGTTTATGCTTCTTTAAATTAATATTTGTAACCAAATGCAGTCAAAGTAACAGAGAGTCTTGTGGTAAACCTATGAACTAATGGTGTTTTTAAATTTTAATTTAAAAAAAATGAACTAATGGTGTTGCAAACAGGGATGGGCACAAACCTAAAAAATGGGATGGCCCCTGAACTGAACCCCGAAGCATGCCGACAGGCCCCACCTGAACTGATCCGATTTGGCGAGTTTGGTCCCCTCTTTCTCAGAGAAAGGAGGGGGATCTAACAGCTCCTGTGCTGCTCAGTTGTTAGGTCTAAATGTCCCCAAAGAGCCGAACCAAACTCAACAAAAGTCTGGTAAATGTTTGAGGAAGGCGCGTTCCCCAAACATCGGTTCAGGAGCTCTGAACCAGCCCAAGTTCATGCTGAATTTTGGCTTGTGAGCTGGTTTGTGCCCATCCCTAGTTGTAAGCTGGAGCCTGTTTTCACAAAAGCTTATCTCACAAAATACTTTGGTTAATATTTACAATGCCATTTAAGGTTATTTTCGCTTCAGCAGACCAACACAGCTACCCCACTGGAATCATGAAGTCATTTTTTCTTGGCATAAACACCTGCACCTATTTAAACCTGTAAATTATCTGTGTGTTTCTCTAACACCAGGGTTCTACTCCTCCAATGACTGTGTTCAAAGGAAATAAAAGACCATACCAAAAGGATTGTGTACTGATCATCAATCATGATACTGGAGAATATGTGCTTGAAAAACTAAGCAGCAGCATTCAAGTCAAAAAGACAAGGTATAAATGGCTCACGGGAATGCCTGGGGGCCAATTAAAGCATGAAAAACAGCCCTTCCAAAACTGCTTCAGATTGCGGGTGGAAGACCACATCTTTAAATCCATGTTAAGGCCGGGGGGGGGGGGCTCCCTTCACATGAAATACTAGAATATCCAAGGGAAGGTTACTTTTGTTTCCTTCTTGGTATGCTAGCTTTCCACATGCAAGGAGTTTTTAACGAGGGGAAATGTTAGGCCTGCAGTGCGTCATCTGCTGTCTGAAGTAATTCAGTCAGGAAAAGGGTGTGCCATGTTCTCTTTCTGCATATTTGGAAATTGAATCATACTGCAGAAGGGGTGGATTTTTTAAATTACTTGAGGCACAGTCCTCAGCACTTACATTGGAAGATCTGAGCAAATGCTTAGCTGTTGCATTGTCATTAGAATCAGTCGGATTTAAAACAGTTTTTCTGTGTCTGGATTGATCTTGTTGATTTTTTGATGGTCTAACAGTTTTATCCTAAGGAGAGTTACACCTTTCTAGACCCACTGACTGAAAAGGTTTTAGCTCTGCTTAGGATGGCACTGTCAGCGTGCAAGTGAGTGTGCTGGAATGGCAAATGAGAAAGCCTTTATTTAAATCTTGTGTTGGGGAAAACTCCTGTTGCTGATCGTCCGTGCAGCCTTCCTGACAACCCCTCCATCTGTCTCATCTCCATCTGTCTAAACTCTGCTTCCAGAATAAATTATGGAAAAGTGCACCAGTGTGGTTAGTTTGCAAAATTCTAGATTTTGAGATTTCACAGAAATTTTGGAAGGGGTTAAGAAATGGGCAGTGGGGAAGGAACATACATGGAAGGCATTGTTGTCTGCATTCAACCTGTGTGTTTCAGAGCTGAAGGCAGTAGCAAAATCCAGGCCCGCATAGAACAGCAGTCTGCCCGAGGCTCACAGCCTTCCACCCAGTTCAGAACTCCTCCAAAGCCCGTGGCTGGTCCCAAAACTTCCCCGCTGAAAGACAACCCTTCACCAGAGCCTCAGCTGGATGACATTAAAAGAGGTATGGCAGCCATACTGTTCTTTTTATGTACCATCTTGTAACTTCGTGATATAAATACTTAATTGATTGGTTTTAAAGTTGCAGCATTTTTAGTATTCCATGTATCCTGTTTATGTTTTAAAATTATTATTTGGATCTTGTGTTTAGAAAAGGTTATGACACTAACATTCGGTCCTCAGTATGATAGTGCAACATCATTCTTTTCAAAATTTGCGTTAGTCCTATGCAACTAAAAAAAAAATCTGCAAAAATTGAGATGTCCAAGTTGCATTTTGTAGTTTATATCCTAGAAGTCCTAGCAAGGAGGATGACAGTGAAGCTGCTAGCGCTTCAATGATGTTCCTCTGATGATCCACAGAGCAATTAGACAAATATTTATCAACCACTCATTCAAATAGTTGATTTTTTAAATTCTGTTTATAAACTTCCCTTCCAGGTACCTTATTGAAGGTGTTTTAAAAACAATAAGCTATCCAAACCTCTGTAGTTTTGAGCCTTATACTTTGAAAACTGTAAATGTGGTCTATTTTAATAGAAACTGTTGGCCACAGTGATGATGCTTAACCCAAATAAATTGTTAGAACAAGGAATTCACTGGACAGACTGCCACTAGATCACAACAGAGCTGACATAACGTACCCTTCATGTCTTTCCTGAGATGATTTCTGTCGCCATCCGCAGAGAGTCAAGAGCCGTCACTTCTGAATCTTTGCTGACCGAGTGCAATGTTCCCTTTCATCTGCTTTATAGATTGAGCAGTGTAACCAACACTTATAGCCTGTAAATGTAAATTTTTCTGTATTAAGGTTTGATACTTATTAAAACTGTTTCACAAACTGGGGCACTGCCACAATGATTACAATCGATTTTGAAATAAGAATGTTTAGAAGCGGCTGCATTTCTGTCACAACCTAAATAATAAGATATAAAATTTCTTGTAAAATGCAAAATTGTACAATACTTAAAACTGCATAGATCACTAAGGTTTTCAAAAAGAATTACGTTCAAGATCCTCTTTCCAAATATCATAATAAATTACTGTAGATGTTAACTTGCAGTAATTTTAAATAAACTGCTAAGTTATAAGGAACTGTTGTGCACCACCCAAAACCTTTAATTGCTGCAAACGTGAGCTGTTAACATGCCCCTGTCTTCCTTCTGGCAGTCAGTACTGAAGTTTTAAATAGGGCATTGTTTGTTGGGTGCCTTACACTGTTTATTTTACTTTGTTTCTAATTGAGTAATCCACCTTGAGCCACAACTAGAAAGATAGACTACAAATGGAGGAAATTATTAAATAAAATTACAGAGGATGGACGACTTTTACTTTTTACAAAGATTAAGCTATCCCTAGTAATCCTCTTGAAGATGCTTGAAGCAGAATGAAATCCAGCTTGCATTTATCTGAGCTGCAGATGCTAGAAAAGTAGATATAATATTTCAAATTTCCAGATATTAATATTTAGATGTGAAAATTCTGCATCTGCTTAGCAGTGGAATGTTTGCAACCGGAGTAGGTAAGCAGATACCCAGCTATAAGCCCATCTGTTTGCGTCACAGGGACAATTCCCCTGCATAATACATTCCAGTTGATATTAGGTAGCCCCAATCGAACCAATTTATAGTGTGTGACCTAGATTTTTCTGGATCTGCAAATATACCCCAGAGTTGTGAAGGTATTCATGATCTGCAAAATAATGCATTGATGGGAGGCACGTTAACTTACTAACCACCCCCGTCCTTTCATTCTAGAGCTGAGAGCTGAAGTCGAAATTATTGGGCAGATGAGCAGCAGTAGCGGCAGCAGCTCGTCAGATTCGGAGAGCTCCTCTGGGAGTGATGATGAATCCTCCAGCAGCGGCGGCGAGGAGGCTGCGCACCCTTCCCCTTCTCAGCAGTACAATAACAAAAATGCTGTTGTCAACGGCACCAGTAGGCCACAAGGAAGCAATCAGTCCTTGAACACTCTCAGTAAGTAAGAGGTTTTCTTCTCAAGACAGGGATTTTCTTAGGGCCTGAGTACAGGGGTCTCTGACTGGGAGTTTGTGAGCCACTGGTAGCTCACTGGACCCTGCAGAGCAGCTTGTACATCCCCCTAGGAGACCCAGGGAAAGATCTGCTCTGGGCTTTCTTTTTTCTTTTTAAAGGATATTTCTCTGCTATTTCGCTGGTAGCTTCATTTTTGGTGCTCTTCTTAGTTTGTGTTCTGTTTCTAGGACAGGACAGAACTTGAAAACATGCTGGGGGGGACTAGGCTCAGGATATTTTTCGTTACTCAGAAGTAGCTCTCATTAAAGAAGAGGTTGGTGAGCACTACATTATACACAGACAGGTAGAACTGAGACCTGAAATGGTTGTTATTTTTTAAAGTTAAAAGCTGCTTTGGGAGAAGAGAATTTGGGGGGTGGGGGCGTGAGAGTGTGCTGAACTCTCCGACCCACCTGCTGTTTCTCCACTCTGAAGTCCCATCTTTCTACGTAACTGTAATGGAGTTGGTTTCAGTGACATGCATTTATTTGGCTGTAATGTGTATTTAACGTCCATCTGGCGAAAACCTATTTGTTGCGATGGATTTATTTCATTTAGGTTGTAAATAATCTTATTGTAGAAGTTCTGGCGACACCACCATTGAGCCTCATGTGTCATAATCCAAACAATCCAGTTCACTATGGGATACAGTTTCACAATTTGTCTGGCAAGCCCAGCTCTCCCTGACCTAGTATGAACACAGAGCAGGTTCAGTCCAAGTTCTTCTAGCTGGTGCCAACAGTGAGCACAGCCGGAGCTGCTGTCCCCTTCAGACTGTTGCTGGACCAAGTCTGCAAAGGAGCAAATGCAGTCTTTTAAAGAGAAATCCGTGGGGAACATCACACGTGACGCCTGTTTTCTCCCTGCAGACTGGTTGCTCTCCATGTCCATTCTGTGTCCAAACATTCCTTCAATTCGCTTGAGGTCAAATAAAGTCTTCAGCGTAGAATACAGTCAGAAAGTGATTTAACTTCCCCCTTTCCCCCCCTAAACAGGAAATGACTTGCAGTTGAGTGAATCTGGAAGTGACAGTGATGATTAGACCAAGGTTTCCTGTTACAGATGTGTCAAGGTGCATCAAGAGTAATACTGATGAAGAATCTGGCTTGGGACTCTGCCGTATGAATGTGGCATCAACTAACATGTCACCTTTTGAGAACGTTCCGAAACAATGGCTAATACTCGATTTACCATTTGTATAAATTGTGTATGTTGTGTATATTCTTTTAAAGTTTTAAATAGATACGAATATACTACTCTGATACAGTAATCTGTGTTCTGATGTGCTGACACTTTATAAAGCTATAAGGATGATTATCACAATATACTCCCAGTATGAAGATGGATCGACAGGAAGGAGGGGCCTGAGATGAGTGCATAGAACAGATTGTGTCATTTCGGACAGAAGGTGGGGTTATTGCAGTCTTTGAACACTTCTTCTGTTTAAAAAACAGTCCCCACAAATACAAAATTAACATTGCGTGGAGGATGGGCTAGTTTTCGGTCCCTGAGGAGTTATTTTCTTATTGCATGAAGTCCGGGGGGGTGGGGGGGGCTGTTTGTTTGTTCAATCTGAGAGAATATTTTAAAATATTATTCTCTTCCCACATGATTTCTGAAGTACTACAGCCTATGGTGTCATCCCAAGACTGTAGCGCCTAATTCTGCTTCATGTATAAGCCAGGCCTGATTTCCTAATTTAAGGAGAAAGTTGTCTGTAGAGGGTTTCTGAGGCAGGTCTATAATAGGCACTTAAGTATGCATTTGAAAAGAGGGCATAACACTAATACACTCTGCTGCCCATTTAGGTTAACACAGACTTGTGAATAGCCATGTGCCTGGTCACCCTGGCAAGTGAGAATTGCCTCCAGACAAGGAAGTTTGGGGTTTTTTTAAACTGAAAGCAAGTTGGCTTCCTCCCCCCTTCTCTTAGGCCAGGGGTGGCTAAACTTGATTAACGTAAGAGCCACATAGAATAAACATCAGATGTTTTAGAGCCACAAGGCATATACACGTGTTTTAATTGGAAAATATGCAAATTTGCATATTAAATTAAAGAGACAAATGCCTTCTCCGAGCCAAGCCAGTCTGCCGGTGTGGCGGGGCTTGGAGAACACATTTAACTTTAGATGGGGAGGGAGGGGAGAAGGATAGAAAGAAAGTGGAAAGAAAGCAAATAGATGGGGAACGAAAACAACTTTAAATGTGTCCTCCAAGCCACCCTCGCCGCCAGCTGGCTTGGCTTGGAGAAGGGATTTAAAGAGACAAAGCCAGCCGGGGAAGGGGGGGCGTTGAGAACACATTTAAAGTTAAAGTTGCTTTCTTTCTCTGCTTCCCCCCCACCTCAAGCCTACCCAGGGAGGGGAAGACCAATGGGGGAGGCATGCCTCTCCTTTGCTTCCCCAGCCATCCTGTCGGGAGCTGCACAGTGTGTGTGAAAGAGCTGCGTGTGGCTCCTAAGCCACAGTTTGGCCACCCCTGTCTTAGGCTGTTACTTGCATGGGGCAGGCAGGCCAGTGAAGTTTTCCATAAGTTTGAAGCTTTTATGGACTTAGGAGTCAAGCTAGACATGACAAATCACAGAGAATGGGTTTAACCCTTCTACTCCCTTATGTTTTTGCTTCTCAGAATACACACACATGGGGAAAGAGGGTTATCAATCTTTTGCCCATTTCATTTCCCTTTAAAGAATTATAATGGCATCGGCATCCCAGTTCTGATTTGCTCAGTTTTGTGGGGGTTGAAGGGTTCATCCCCCTCTTTCCACATTGCCTCAGTCAGAATCCAGACCTGATATAGCTGTAATTGGCTGTAGAAAAAAAATGTGATCATGTATCACCCAACAACATCGTGTCTGTTTTTACTCTCATTTACAAAGTTTGGCTTACAACTAGGCAGTACTGGTTTTTGATTCATATGGTGGTTCTGGTTCAAATCTCAAAGGCATAAAAATTATTTTTAAGAAATGTAGGACATTCTGCATACTTCTTGTCTCTGTTTTCACATATGACAGGCACACACATATGCTACCTGTATGTATTAGAAAAACACATGCCAGCCAGTGTGTGCTTCATGTTGCATAGCTACATGGGTGCACGTTGGTAGACAAATGGAATATGTAAAATTGTCTCACCGGTGACACCTGTGTTAGAAATTCATCCTGTTTTCCTTCACCTCTGTTGAAAGTGACAATGGAACGCTGAGTTCTTCCAAATAAGAAAGATATTTCCCCATACAGAGGTCGCAGAACAAAAACTACCTGATCACATACTGGATTTTGCTTCTACACAGTGAATTTTTACCTGTGATTTGGCTTGTTCAGCAGAGGACACAACCCAGCACACGCCGTATCCTTTATAAGATGCACTGTGTGGAACTCATTGGCTAGTGGGTCGTGCAGCTGTTACAATAAGTAGCAGAGTACTAATGCGGAAATCAAATCAATCAAAATGATGTTTAATAAAAGGTAAGGGTGCAATCTAGGTGCCCAGTAGCTACTGGTGCCAACAAATCTGGTCTTGGTGACTGGCTCCTGGTCAGCTGTGGCAGGTAGGAAGTAGGTTTCTCCTAATCTGACTCTAAAAACCCAATCAAGAATTAACATTTTCAAGATTACACAGAAAAAGGAGGAATCTTCAATCTCATCTGTTATCGACGTCTGTCAAGGAAGTGATCTAGGCTTTTTTAATTTAATAGGTATATGTATGTTTTGTAAAGAGAAACACTGCAGAAGATAATAAAATAGAAATTATTTTCCTAGATTAAATTGATTGATAGTTCTGTATGCAGCTTTGCTTTATTATATAGCTACATTTTAAAATTAGTTTTTAAATAATGCTCTGTGAGACGAACACCTAAATCAGAAATAAGCTGGTGGTTTTCAACCATACATCATCAGGATGGAGAATATAGTGAATACTCGTCACATTTTGCTTTACAATAAAATGCTGAGAGAACTGAGCCATACATTTTAATATCATGCTGCAGATAGTTCCGTGGCTAGTTATACAAATATACAAGGCTATGTGTATCCCATGACTCTGCAAAAATGCAGAACTTGATATTCAGCATCTTAAAAATCTTGCTAGTCCTTAAAGTTGTAAAGGTAGGACTGAGAGCACATGGCTGCTATTTGGTGAAATCTCAAACTAGAGAATGTTGGATTTTCACTGTTGAAAGGATGGGACTTCAGTGTCAGCGGCCCACCTCATGACTAGCAGAAGACAAAGTAACCAAACATGCCATTTTTTTCTTAATTTACATGATATGTATAGACTGCTTTGGATCTTGGTTTGCCTTACCAAAGTATATATACGATAGCCTTCAAAAATTGAAATATGCACTAAAAGGCAGGAGAAAACCTTTGGTGTTTTTGATGGTTCACAACGGGCTGTCTTGCTGCAAAGAACATGTCCTGGCTTTTGTAACTTACATACCATCCTACTGATCACTGAAAACTGCCAAAGGAATTAAACATTACATTAGACAGAAGTGGCACATAACTCAGATTATAATACACTGTTTTGGAGGAACTGCCTCAGATTTATTTGCATTGTTATTGTTTGGATATCGTATGTTTACATTTATGTAAAGTATATGTAGATATATATATTACTTGTAAAAAAATAGGGTTTTTTCTTTCAAATTTATTTAAATAAAGCACAGATTGAGTGCTTTATTTCTTTCTGATATTTTCCTTCCTCATAATATTAGAATGTGGTGTCATGCAGTTAAATTGGTACTAGGTTCAGAATAAACAAAAGGAAGTACTATTTTATGAAATGACTTCAGGAATAGAATGTCACAAGATCCGGCAATGGCCGCTAACCTAGATAGCTTTTTCAGACTTTAGAACATTCATGAAAGATGGCTAAGGAAAGAAGATGAAGAAGAATCAACTCACAACCAACTCATGGTGACCCCCAGTCCCAGGACGGTCCAGGTAAGAGGGTGCAGACATAGTTTGCCACTGCCTTCCTCCGCATAGCAACCCTGGTCTTCCTAGGTAATATGTTTAGTAAAGGAAGAATTGTATGTACATATATTCAATCCAATATTACAATCTATAAAAATACCTGGTGATAGCGATTTTATTACCAGGTATTTTTATTTGTAAGAACGTATGTTATATGTATGTATAATTTTCTTATTTGCTTATGACCAACTGGTCTGCAAGCATTGGAGCCAAGAATCCGAACTATAAATACACGTTGATTCATAGATCTTACATTCCAGGTTCCTATGCAGTATTGTTCTTTGCAGCATCGGACTTTCCTTTCACCATCAGACACATCCACAACTGAGCGTCCCTTCGGCTTTGGCCCAGCCGCTTCACTCTTACTGGGTTACTTGTACTTGCCCTCTGCTCTTCCCCAGTAGCATATTGGACACCTTCTGACCTGAGGGGCTCATCTTCCGGTGTCATATCTTTTAGCCTTTTGTTACTGTCCATGGGGTTTTCTTGGCAAAAATACTGGAGTGGGTTGCCATTTCCTTCTCTAGGGGATCACGCTTGGTCTGAGTTCTCTGCTGTGGCCTGTCCGTCTTGGATGGCCCTCCATAGCCCACAGCCTCATCGAACCACGCAAGCCCCCTCGCCTCGACAAGGCAGTGATCCATGAGGGGGTAAGTGTAAGACTTATCTAACAAGATATGAAACCTGTAGAACAAATTCTATTCATTTTTCTGTGCACTAAATGGAAGATATCTACCACCGTCACCATCCCTCCAAAACAATGCTTCTACCTGCCTGAATTTTTGACCAGTTCCATGTAAGCTACCATTCCTTCAGTGTTGCCAAGCTGCTCTCTTCTCAGTCCCAGATTTTTCCCACACTATGTCCGTTTCCTCCTGCCATTAATAGAAGCAAGACAAGCACCAACAGTGCTACCAGCAGGGGTCATTTCGTAGAAAAAGAGCTAGGGGAACTCATTAGCATAACTCATTAGCATATGCCACACACCCTGACATCAGGGGCCCGGCGGTGGGCCTGCAAGGCCAGCGGGAGTGCGAGGAAGCCCCGCCAAGGCCCTCCCTGGCCCCAGGCAGGCAGGGGTGGGGAGAGGCGGGGAGGAAGCAACTTACCCTCCCTCTTCTCCTGCCTCCTCCTGGCTGAATGAGGGCCGGAAGCGGGGCAGCTGGAAGCAGGGGGCGGGGCTTCGTCATGTGCCCCGCCCCCTGCACCTCACCCAGGGGAACTGCGTTCCCCCGCATTCCCCCCCGAAATGACCTCTGGCTACCAGCACTACAGGGGTTCCACTTGGACTGGGGCAGTGGTGTGGATCAGGTACGTGATGATGCATGTAAGTCATCCAGGTTGCCTCCTCCTGCCCCACTGGCAGTAAGATGAGTCCCAGCAGCACTGCCAGAGCCTCTGGAGCTTACCTGGGGCCTGGGTGGCAGTGCCACATAACTGGGAGGCTTATGACGGAGCCACACTCAATCAACTCTTCTCGTCCTACCACTGTCTGGCACCAACATGAGCCCCAGTGGTGGGGTGGCCAGTGCCTCTGGAGCTTGTCTTGTCTCTGGACAATGGTGGTGGAAAATCTGGGAGAATGACAATGAGTACACAACCACACCTGTTACCTCCTTCCTTCCTCATTGGTGCTGACTTCAACTTGTGGTGCTCCATTAAGTCTTTCCCAGACCTCCTACAAAGATCCTTAGGAATTAAGATACTAGACCTGGAACCTAGGACCTTTTGTATATAAGGCCTGTTTTCTACCACTGAGATACCACCTCTCCCGTACATGTGAGCAACAAACAAACAAACGGTGCCACTACAATGCATCGTTTTGAGCAGCCTTTTGTGTACAAGTGAGCCCCTGCAAGGAGCTAATTTCTCAGCCTTTGGTCAGTTGAAAATCAGGCCCCTGGTAAAATCCACCAGATTAAATCTGCTGCTGTGATAATAAAAGGCCTACCGCCTTATTCCTCTGGCTGTAGGCCTAGGGTTGCCAGCTCCAGCTTGAGAAATACCTGGAAATTTGGGGGGGGGGGGGTGGGAACCTGAGGAGGGAGGGGTGAGCTGATCTCTATTGCCTGGAGATGAGTTGTAATCCTAGAAGGTCTCCAGCTACCACCTGGAGGTTGGCAACCTTACCATAGGTCTTTTAAGGGATCTGTGTGCTTTGTTTGGTGCTGGAGATTCAAAGCAGGTTGTTTTGTTCTCAAATGGATGCTGCCATCCCCCCTCCCCCCACCCAACTTGTCCTGGTCACGGTGCAAGTTGAAACCACCACATAATCTTATTAACTCTGCAACTCATCCTATCAAATGCTGACCAGAGTGGCCTGAAACAACCCCTCAGGCTCATCCCAGCCCCACCCTTCACCCGGCCTGAAGAAGAGTTCTGTAGAAGAGAGAAGGAAACACACTGCCCTGTGCATGCATATTTTTGTTTCTGATGGAAACTAGTTCCCCAGCCATGACTATACACTTGAGCCAAATTTACATACGAAGAATTAAGCATCAGAACTCATCTGCATCTCAAGAAGGAGAAGTGGAATCTTACTCAAAATATCTGCATAGCTGAAAAGAGAACTAACAAAGCCATCTGCATATTTTTAAAACAATTAATGCATTACTTATTCTGACACTCTACGCAATCAACTCAGTTGGTGGCATTATGAAAATGTATTTTACATGAGAGGGAAAAGCCACCTGAGAAATAATTGTAGCCCATAAATAATCTGCATGTGTATGAGAGTACTGAGAAATTAAATTAGATACGTACTTACTTATTTTAAATTGCTAAAATTGTAACAAATGTACAAAGAAATCACTTTGGTTTTCCTGTACTAAAATCACAGTGACGGAACCTCTGTAAAACTGTGAATGTAATCTTATGCACTAGGTGCAGGAACTTCCAAGTAAAGATATATAGATCAATAAATGTTATCTCCAATATGGTGTCCAATGTCCATACCAGCCAACATGCTTTCCAGCAAGTCTTACCAGGTTGCCTGCCACCAAAGAAAAACTCCTGTCTCCATGTTCTAGCTCCTGCCCTTGCTCTGTGGAGCAGTGGGAGGGGAAAAGGGGTGTGTGTGCTGTGATGCTACTTTTGGTTGAGTGGGTGAAAGTGACACCATGGAATCAATGACACTCTAGGACTAAGGTATGCCCTAGCATCACTGATGCCATGACATCACTTCCGCCAGCTCTGCCAAGTGACATCATGACGTTCATGCCATCCCCTCCCCCAGTCTCCACCCCCTAAATACTCTTGGGAATTGTGAGCAGAGAGCTGACAACCCTTTTTCTGGCTTCTGCTTGATTCTTGGGGATAAAATCTGGATCTGGATCATCTTGAATGGAATGAGGGGGATGGGCAGCATTGGTTCACCTCCTGCCAGCTGAAAGACTAATAAAATCTTGAGTTCAATCCGGACAAACACGCCACAGTTGTATGATAGCCATACATCTCTGAGGTCAACAACCCCAGCTTGTGGCAATGCAGAGCAAACCATTCCCATTTTCCAAAAATTAAAACTGAACAGTAAAACTTGAGCCAGGCTGTTAACGATAGGACATTTTGGAGGCTGTCAATTCATGGGGTTGCCATAAGTTGGAAGCAATTTGACAGCACTTAACACAGAGAGACACAACTGCCCTGTGAAGCGAGTTAAGGCTGTGACACAGGTCTATATCTGGTTTAGTGAATAGCGGCTGGTGCTCTGAAGCCCAAATGCCAGACGGGTAGGTCAGTTATGTGATGTTGGCAATGGCAACCCTTGTCACAAAAGTAAGATGAAGGCAGGAGTACTGTTACGTTACAGATTAATGAGTGAACCTTACACACTGGAGAGCTGGATTTCGACATTCTTTACTGAAATAGCACATTCAGACCCAAACGCTCTTTATGATTCTCCAGTTGCAGTGTTATCAATTGAAGTTTCAGATTGCAGGAGGCCTTTGGATATTGGGCTGTCTTTGTCCTCTAGGCCTAACGCCATAAAAGACTCAAAACGATGCCGTTCAGATCTTTTGTCGAATACAAAGATAACAAAACATTTGGTGATTTTGTTGCATGAGCTTTCAGGTGCCTAGAATGAACGGTCTGCTAACCTGAAGGAACTGAGCCTGTTTTCCTCGAGATAAGACTGGGAGGATACTCTGCCACACACAAGGACCTCAGAAGAACGGTGACACTCATAAGCAGGACAAGAGGATTTTAAACCATAGACAGCTGTAGGTCAGCATTTCTCCAACTAGGGCCCCGAAGACTCCAGGGGACTGTAAGGACTGAGTGAGCTCTTCTTGCGCCCATCTGGTTAAGTGTGAAAACAGAGGCCTTTCAGATTTTTCAAAATGAAGACACAGAGGAATTTCAGACAGATGATATAATCCGGAAGAGGAACGGTTCCCAAACGGTTTCTGGTCTGTCATTTCAGACAGAACCATTTTAGAACCGGTTCCCTACCGGAATATATTTGTAATTTCAGACACAAACGCTTCTGTCCCGTTTAGGAAACAGGGATGAAGCATTTTACCTGTCAACTGCTTCCAAGTAGTCTTCAGTTTCCTCTCCCGGTTCCAATGTGCTTTTTCCCGCCGTTTTTCGCCCACGCGGGCAATCTCCAGCTCTTTTGGGGGGGGGGAACGTTCGCTTTATAGCTATAATGCTATAACGGAACAGCAGTATATCAACGCCATTGGAATGCCTGGAGTGTTATAGCGCTATAAAGTGAACGTTCAAAAAAAAAAAAAACGCCGGAGATCGCCTGCGCGGGCGAAAAACGGCAGGGAAAAAGCGATGCAGTCTGAAATGGCAAACCGCTTCAGATCCAGCTCTTTACCGGATGGGGAAAGCCATGTGTGAAATGGCAGCCCTATACCAGTTTACTCCATGATGGATCAAAAACGGCTTCAAAACGAGTTTAAAAAGGTAATGTGAAATTCCTCAATGACTCTACATGTCAGGGGAAGGGAACAGAAATGGCTCCCTCCTCTTTCGAAGGGCAGGAACTTGTAGAGAGTGGCCAACAACCATAGTCGCCTAGGCTTGGATCAGGACTAATGTTTCGGCAGATGAAATTACTTTCGCCCATGGAGTACAGTTTTCCATCCCAACCCCTTCCGTAGCAGCCTGAAATGCCTGGGGGTCCCCATACCCCCAGGAGAGCGTGTGTGGAGATCTCCTGGAATTACAATTGATCTCCAGACTACAGAGATCAGTTCCCCTGGAGAAAATGGCTGCTCTGGAGCGTGGACTCAGGCATTATGCTAAAGTTACCAGACTGTGCCAGGTCCATAAATAATAAGACCATGGTCCTTCGGGACTTCCTGCTGGAGCAGAATGTGGACTTGGCGTGCATGACTGAGACCTGGGTTTGAGATGGGGAGATTGTAGCTCTTTCCCAGTTGGCTCCACCTGGGTTCTCAGTCCTCCACCAATCCCGGACTAAGGTAGGGTTGCCAAATCTGAAGTTCTTACCGGCGGAGGATCGTCCGGCCGGTCCTGGAGCTGCTGGGGGATGCGCGCGCGCGCGCGCCGCCAGGACGTCACCCAGAAGTGACGTCACACGCTGGGCGGGGCCACGCCGTTTGAGGGGAAAACTCTTTGTTTTCCCCTCAAACGGCGTGGCTCCGCCCCCAGCGTGCGACGTAACTTCCGGGTGACGCGCACGCGGGGGTGGGGTTTCCCCCGGGCCCCGATTCCGGCGCGCCGGGAATCGGGGCTCCGAAACGGGGGATTCCCCGCCCCCGGGCTGCATTTGGCAGCCGTAGACTAAGGGGTGGTGGGGAGGAGTGGCTCTGTTCATTCGGGAGGCTTACTCCTTCAGGGCGCTCCCGCTGCTGAGGCTCACAGGCATAGAGTGTGCTGGCTTTGTGTGGGAAGCCAGGGAGAGTTTGGCTATATGGTTAGTGTACTGACCACCCAACGCACCAACCGATACCCTGTCATCTCTGGTGGAGGCCGTGGAGGCCTGGGCACTGGAGCTCCCTAGACTGATAGTCCTGGGTGACTTCAATGTCCATGCTGATGATGTGACCTCCTCACAGGCGGTGGACCTGGTGTCATCCATGGTGGCACTAGGACTCTCCCAATATGTAACGGCCCCCACTCACTGAGCCAGTCACACCTTTGATTTGATCTTCGTGGCGGGGGTTACAGTGGACAGGATTACGGCCATGGCAGTTTCATGGTTGGACCACAATGCCCTGAAGGCCCACATGAATATTTCACCCCTACCCTGGTTGGGTGGTGAGGACATTTTAGTTCGCCTGTGGAGCCAAATGGACCCTCTGCAGCTTCAGATGGCCCTATGGGATCCAATGCCCCCTGGCGTCTCGTTAGATGAGCTAGTGGAGGATTGGCATGGCCAATTCTCGGCAGCCATTGACGAGATCACTCCCCGACGCCCTCTGCACCCTAGCTCTAGGCTGGCTCCTTGGCTTACCCAGGAGCTGCTGATGATGAAGTGAAGGCTTAGACGGCTAGAGAGAGAGTGGCAGTGTGCTTGCGACGAAGCAACAAGAGCATCTTGTAGGACGTTTATGAGATCCTATGAGATCGCAGTCAAAGCCACTAAGATAGAGTACTATGCGTCCATGATTGCGTCTGCAAGCTCATGCCCAGCCCAAATATTTAGAATGATTCGGTCCTTAACTACTCTGCCACAGGGCAGATAAAATGCTAAGGAAATGGACATTGGCTGTGAGGCTTTTGCGTAGATAAAATCTTGTCACTCTGCCATGACCTCCCCGCCACAGTTGAGACAGTAAGTGAACTTGAAGCTCCATGCATGTCTTTTGGTCAGGTTTTGGATTGTTCCAGTCCAATCAGTCTAGAAGAAATCAGCAAATTACTCTAAACTGTACACCAAACTGTCTGCAGCCTTGATCCATGCCCATCATGGCTAATTAAAGCCAACTGTGATGGGCTACGAGGTGCCCTAAGGGACATTATCAACAAGTCCCTCTCCGAGGGACTGTTCCCTGGGGCACTCAAGGAAGCAGTGGTACACCCCCTCTTAAAAAAACCATCCTTGGATCTGGCCGAATATGCTAACTACTGGCCAGTTTCGAATTTGCCCTACTTGGGCAAACTAATTGAGAGGGTGGTGACAAATTAGCTGCAGGGTTTTTTGGATGACACTTCCATATTAGATCCCTTCCAGTCTGGCTTCCGACCAGGCCATTGGACGGAGACAGTACTGGTCGCCCTCACAGATGACCTTTGAAGGCATCTGGATCAGGGCGGTTCAGCAGTGTTGGTTCAGCAGTGTTGCTGTTGTTGGCCCTGTCGGCGTTCAGCATGGTCGACCATCAGCTACTGATTCACTGCCTCGCCAACACAGGGATTCAGGGGCCCGCCTTGCAATGGCTCTCCTCATTCCTACAGGATCAGGGACAAAGGGTGGCACTAGGGGAACAGTTGTCCCAAAGGCACCCACTAGTTTGCCGAGTGCCCCAAGAGGCGATACTTTACCCGATGTTATTTAACATCTACATGCGCCCCCTTGCTCAGATTGCCCAGGGGCATGGGCTGGGTTGTCACCAATACGCGGATGACATCCAGCTCTGTTGTTGGGTGGCCGGTCTGACTCTGGTCTGGGAGATCTGGACCTGGCTTTGAAGGCCGTGGCTGATTTGCTTCTTAGACTGAGCCGACTGAAATTGAATCCAACGAAGATGGAGGTCCTGTGCCTGAGTCAGGGTGGTCCGGGGTTAGGGATCCCACTCCCGACCTTCAACGGGGCACCAGAGGTTAAGGAGCTTGGGAGTGCTCTTGGATGCCTCCTTAACGATGGAGGCCCAGGTAGCAGCCACTGCTAAGTCAGCCTTTTAACATCTTCGGCTGATTAGGCACTTGGTCCCCTTCCTCAAACGCAATGACTTGGTGACAGTGATCCATGTGATGGTCACCTCGATATTGGACTACTGTAATACTCTCTACATGGGGCTGCCCTTGTCCCAAATCCGGAAGCTTCAGCTGGTGCAGAATTCAGCGGCCAGGATGCTATTGGGCCTCCCCATGTGGGAGCACATCCAGCCTGTGCTAAAAGCATTGCACTGGCTGCCTGTAGCGTACTGGATTCGCTTCAAGCTGCTGGTGCTTACCTTTAAAGCCCTTTATGGTCATAGGCCTACCTACCTGAGGGACCGCCTTTCCCCACATGTTCCCCAGAGAGCACCACAGTCGGGGTCTCAAAACCGTCTGGCCCTCCCGGGTCCTAAAGATGCCAGGCTAGCAGCAACCAGGGCCAGGGCCTTTTCAGTGGTGGCTCTGCACTGGTGGAACGAGCTAAAAGATACTAGGGCCCTGTGGGACCTTTTACACTTCCGCAGGGCCTGTAAAACAGAGCTCTTCCACCAGGCCTTAAGTTAAGGAGCCGCATTTAGCAACTAAAACCCTGTGCCCAATGCCACCATCAATAGCCTGCACTTTGCCAAACTGCAATAACAACTGCTGACTGTATTTTTTAGTATGTCTGCTGCTATTACTACCTCCCCATCACTGTATAAACTGATACTAGCACTTTAAGTCTTGTTTTTAGAGCTATATTTATAATTGTTGTTTGACTTGTCAAAATTTATGTAAGCCACCCTGAGCCTGCCTTGGCGGGGAGGGCGGGATATAAATCAAATCAATAAATAAACTGGCGAGAGCTTGGGGAGTGAGGACAATAGGGGGCTGCTCCTATCATGTGCACCATGACATCACTTCCAGGGAAAACTGGAAATACCATCATGTCACTCTAGAATAGCTAGAAATTTTATGGTAAAACCACAGAGTTTCCGGTGACTCCTAAAGAGATGTGCTGTCACTTCCGGGTTTTCCTAGGGCTGTGCGCATGCCAGTGGGTTGTTTTTTAAAAAAAATAACAACCCCCACCACCACCACCACCACTCAGAGTACTGGCAGCCAATGGGAGCTGCTACACAAGAGATCGCCTGCCATAGCAGGAGGCCCTGCAGTGCTGCATTATGCCCTGATGTCCTTCCCCTTCCTAAATCCGGCCCTCCCAAGGCTCCACACCCCATTGCTAGGAATTTCCCAACCTGGAGTTGGCAATCCTATCTCAGGAATATCAAGGAAGAGCAGGATAGAAATGTGATAGATTGTGGAGTTTTGCACACACATTCATCCTGCCCAACCGATACAGGAGATGCCTCATTTTAAGACGCTATTTTGCCATGGGTGGTCTTACTTTGTGGAATATCTTACCATGAACTACACACAAATACATCTCTTGCTGGGAAATGGATGTTTGCAGTGCTTTTGTACTTCGAATGCTCTCACAATTTGTGAATCAAGGCTGCAGTTCTGTGGGCATTTAACTGGGAGTAAATCCCACTCAACTCAGTGGGACTTCCTGATGTATAAATATGCATAAAATCGCTCAGTCTGTTTTAAAACGTCAATGCTCCTAGTAGCTGGAAGAAAAAGCAGTCTGGGCCTAGTATTGTCTAGTGTTGCAGTGGAACATAGCTCCATCTGGAGTTTTGAGAGGCATCAAGACCAGGCCCTGTAGTCTTCCAAGGCAGTTCAATTTGGGAGTGTGACCAGTCCAGATCGGTGGGTTTTGGCAGGCTCGAGACTGCAGATCCAGGATATGGGCTTGCTCTCCTCTGATCCCCTCGGCTGCTCTGTCGTTTTTTGGTGAAGCGGGAGAGAGGCCCAGCTCGGCTCCTGCGTTGAGAGCCCCCCATTTGGTGAAGGGGGAAAGGGAGTTGGACACAAACACTGGCAAGGCCCATCGGCCGCCCGACTGCCACAAGAACACGCGCAAAAATATTTAAGGGGGGGGGGGCTTTCTGTGCCGAGACCCGTCCTTCGCTTTTAGAGAAAGGAGGGGCCCTTTCCGCAAGCAGGTGGGCAGGTGGATGCGGCGGCGCCCGCGGTTTGAGGGGAGGGTCGTGCTGTGGGGAGGAGGGGGTGGGTCTCTGCAAATCCAGCAGGATCCGGCACAATCCAGCTTTTACCCACACCCGGCGCCGAGTGACCCACACAGAAGGCAACGCAGCCGCCGCTGAACCAATGTCAGGCTGCAGAAGAGCGGCTGCGGGAGGCGGGGGGGCAGCGAGAGAGCGAGAGAGAGCCAGACCGCCCGCCCGCCCGCCCGCC
>NW_015166417.1:4010153-4033777 GCF_001447785.1 Gekko japonicus | reverse complement strand
GCCCGGGGGCCACCCAGCATGTAAACAATACATGGAAGTTGGCGAGGAATGCTGAGGAGGCCGGGAGCCGCGACAGCAGCCCGAAGTGCCGGCGGGACGCCCGGAGCATCCCCCCGCTAAGCCCCGTCCTCCTCCCCCTCCGCCGAAGGGCCGAGTGCCCAGTTTCCTAGAGGGAGAGGGGAGCGGAATCGGATACAGTCACACGCCGAGGAGGAGGAGGAGGGAGAGGGAGGAGGGAGGGAGGGAGGAGGCTGAAGGCAGCCCGGGCAGGAGGAGGCGAGGATGGATTTCCAGCAGCTGGCGGACGTTGCGGATAAATGGTGCTCCAACACCCCCTTCGAGCTCATCGCCACCGAGGAGACCGAGAGGAGGATGGATTTCTATGCCGACCCGGGCGTGTCCTTTTACGTCCTCTGTCCTGACAACAGCTGCGGGGACAATTTCGTGAGTAAGGGAAGACGGGGAGGGGGGGCCGGCGCGTGGCGGCGGGGGGGGGGGGGGGGGGGGGGGGGGGGGGGGGGGGGGAGAGGCGGCTGCTGCTGCCGCTTTCTCTTTCTTTCTAGAAATCGCGATCGTCGTGCCGGGGCGGGAGGAGGGCTCTCTCCCCCGCCCCGCTTTCTCCCATCGACAGGGCCCACCCGCCCCTTTCCCCAGGGCTGTAGAGGCCGGCAGCCTCCCGCCCCCCGAGCCGTTTGGGATGGGCAGCTCTGCCTTTTCTGGCCTTGAGCACCGCCGGGGCCTGGGGTGAGAGGTGAACAGTAGCCATTTGCCAGGGAAGGGCGGGTTGCTCCCCCCCACCCCCACCGCCGCCAGCTTTTGTAAGGCTTATCCTGCTGGTTTGCTGTCTTCAGGTGCACTCCTTGTGTTCCTCAGGGCATCTTTTGAGGCAGGGTTCAGCCTGGAGTGGGGGCGGGGGGGCTGGGCTTGTGGAGTAATAACAAAAGCAGAGTGCCTCTGAGCATGTGCAGAGTACATTCCCCTCACCACTCACGGTTAAGAAGGGGGTTTCTGCAGCAGCATGCACCTCATATTCCAGGCATTGTGGAACATATTTTGGATAACTTCTGACCTGCAGCTTGGGAGCCACCGAACTGAATGCAGACCACCAGCGCTCCTGTTCCCAAGCTGCTGGTCTTCACTCTCACAAACCCGCCCCCCTCCACTGCTTCAGTCAAGGCAGGGGGGAATGCAGGAGGCTTTATGGAGCCCCTGGTGGGTTGCAGGGGGCCCCCCCAGCTGTACAGGCCTGTAGGTATGATGGACACCTCCGTCTTTCCAAACCCCACTGCTCCACAGAATGGATAAGAAAGCGCCAGGATTCTCTTTTCCTTGGGAAATGTTGAGCTGAAAGCCACCCTTCCCACGCTGGGCCTTGTTTTGTATGCTTCCCAGCGGGTGACCTGATGTACAGGCAGTCGTGATCTGTTGTCTTGCCTTGTATTTACCCAGGGTGAGAGGGGTGGTATGTTCAGATTGTTCACAGGCGCCCTGCGTCCATCCATGGCTCAGGAAGGCTCAGAGATCATGGAGGGAAAAGGAGCAAGGACAGGGTCACTTCCTTCAGCTGAGCAGTGAGAGCAGGAGGTAGACGTGTTTGGGGGTGTTTTATGAGGCAGTTGAATGTGAGGGAGAGCAGATACTTTGCTCGCTTTCTCTATTGCTGGGAGCCATCGTTCTTAGCATATCCCCAAACCTGCAAAATGGAGTCTGCTGTCTGTGGTCACTGGTAGGCTGGCCTGTAAAGAAATGTGTGTGTGTGGGGGGGGATGGACTGTATTCTTCATTGAGATTTGAGATCCAGGGGTCAGCTTTTCTAAATGCAGGTACGGGGGGGGGGGGCAGCCTTGATGCTCCTTCCTTGTCCGTTAGTTTAGCTAGTAGCTTGTGTATCCTACCGGGAATTGCATTCACATCACCCGCCCCTTTCCTGCATAGAAGGTGGGCTTCTTCTGGCTGTCCCAGCAAATGGAAAATACGTATGAATAAAATGGAGTCAGAATGATAATTTCCCCCACACCCAACCGCTTCCTTCCCTGTATCCAGTCAGCTCCTTCAGGACTTGGACTAAAGAGAATGCTTTATTTGAAAGCTGTTTCAGGAGGAGGCTGTCTTCTCTGCAGTTTGTTTACAGTATAGTCCAAGCCACTGCCTGTACCTGCTGGTCTGCTAAAGTAGCAAGATCCCCCCACCCCACCCCCCTTCGATCATAACAGAAATGTTGCTAACAGGTGAATATTCCCCTTTTCCCAGATTAGACAGCTTGGTGCTAATTAGAAACTGGAAAATAAGATAAAAATGAGCCTTTGCAAATCTGATTTGTCATACAGTTTGAAAGTTGGCCACCTGAGCAGTGTTCCCTCTAAGCTGAGTTAGTGTGAGCTCACAGTTTTTTAGCCTCTGGCTCGCACATTTTTGTCTTAGCTCAGGAAGGATGGCTCCAGAGCAAACTAATTTGTGCAGTAGCCAAATTGCTCACTCACAACTTTAATGCCAGTAGCTCACAAAGTAGAATTTTTGCTCGTAAGACTCCACAACTTACAGGGACCATTGCACCTGAGTATTCCTCTGGAAACAAGCATGGCAGAGGGGCTGTTGACTGCTGTTGGAAAAGGAAGGAGGTGTCCTCTGACCACTGTTTAGAAAACAACAACATTATATTGGGAATTGTGAGACCTGCATGTACAAAAGCCATGTGGAATGGGAAATACAAGGAGGAGTGGACATGGGTGAGATTCAGTGGGAAAAGATGGTTGGATCCAATCCTTTCACCTTGAATGTGCAACAAAAGAACACCCAGTTTTAAAACCGATGAAAAGAAGTAAATACCAGGTTCATGCTTTGCTTTAAAACAATGAATTGCTCTTGATTAGGGTTTTATCGGTTTCACTTTAAAAGCCTTGCACTTGTGCGTGTGACTCCAACCAGCCTTTTCCCTCAGGTTTGTCCAACTTCCCTGTTTACTGCAGCCCATGGCTCTTCTCTGCTCAGGTCTTGTACCCCCAGCATAACATTTGTGGCTGGTCAAAGGGGACCCTTCCTCCCTCTTTAAATCAGAGGAAAAACTGGATCAATCTACCCCAGTGCTTGGGTCTGAATCACTAAACCCACCATTGTGGAGGCTTCGCGGCATGGATTGGCCAGTCCTCACACAGGAAGAACACTGAATCTGAGAAGCAGAATCAGTGTGGAGTAGAGGGCAGAGTGCTGGACTTGGATTTAGGAGACTCAGTACAATCCTAAAGAGAGTTAACTCCCTTCTAAACCAACTGAAGCCAATGGACTCTGCTTAGGACTGCCCTGCCAAGTTAATGGTCAGTCACCCCCATTTGCAGAAGAGAGCTCACTGAAATGGCCATATCTCAGCCCAATAGTCTTCATCTCTACTTCAACTTTACTGTCACGAGATAAATCATACTTTAAACAAGGAAGGACATGTATGTGATACTGTGATATTCTGGCGGTTCTTATGGTAGTTCTGCCAAGAATGACCAAAGTTTCTACCGCATCTTGTCCTTCTTTTTAATATAATTAAATTGCCAATTATCCCAACCTACTCCATAAACCTTTTTATAATTCCCAAAGAGAGAAGTTATTCATATTAGATAATAGCTTTTTTTAAAGTCCTGGGACAGTATTTTCAATGACACCGGGCAGTTTGCCAGGGCTCTCACAGGGTAATAGTCAAGAGCAGGTAGAAATGTTACTGTGCTGATAATGCCATTGCAATGCGGTTGTATCAAATGGGTTATGTTTTGTAATGGACAGTTGAGAGTATAGATCTAGTTAATGGAGATCAAACCTCAGTTGATTTGTAAAGGAGGTGACTTGACGCATGCCTTAGGTTGCTGATTCTTGAAATCAAAGATTCTGGGACTTGGGAGGGTATGTGGACACAGCCTTTAGAGTCAGAAACAGGGCACAGATCATGTTTAGGAAAGGCCAGAGGACATAAAACTTTCTGGTTGTGGAGAACGAGCCCTGTGGCTGTTGACTGGCTGAGCAAGTCTGCACATCTAGGAGATCTATTGCAGAACTGGACTTTTGTTTTACCTGTGTGAATCCACATGCCAGTTAAAGTCCACACAAGAGACCTTGTGAGGAGTGCCATTTACCTGCCAGTCTGAGATGATGGCAGCGAGGTCTTTTCAGTGGCAGCTCCTGTTCTGTGGGATGAGGTGTCCAGGGAGGTGTAGGAGGCCTTGTCGCAGGTTTATAAGGCCGTGGTGCATCCTAGGGCTTTTTGACACTATTTGTATTGAACCATAGCTGAGCTTAGTGTTGTTACTTTATTGTGTCTTGCTTGATTATTTTGGGGGGTTTTCCTCTTGTTTCTTAAGTGGTATTATTAAATATTGTAAGCCCCCTTGAAGTTTTAGAAAATCCGGCTGGCCCATTGTTCTTCCTAGCGCCTTGGTTGGTCAGCCACCCAAAATTTAGCTCTATGCTCCTAGTTAATAATTTAAATTTACATACTACTTCCTGCAATGCTTCTCAGGAATCTGAATTTTGATACCCGTGTCTCAAAGCCTGTTTACACAACCACATTTCAAAACTGTTTCAGGCAAGCAGAATTGCTCTATTCCCCTCTCAGAGGCTTTTGCGTGTGTTGAGCTACTCCTGTGAAGTATTCCACATGTGCCCAGAATGCTATGAAGCCAGGAGTGCTCTTTGAATCATTCCATTCATGCAGCAGAGTTAGGCCTGCTTCACACTTGTGTGTTCACTTTATCCTTACTGGCTGTCTTCTCCCATTGTGACTCATGCCTGAGAGTGTTTCCCCCTAGACAGTTTCTTTGCTTTTGACATCATTTGCGTACCGATTCCTTACCCAAATTACTTTAATCTCAAAGTGTAGTGTTTCTATACCGTCCCCTTTTTTTTGTTTCCCCAAGGGCTGGTTTACCACAATTTTTTATACTTTTGTGAAGTTTCAGCACAATCATTCCTTAGTGCAAACTGACTGGAATGCTGTTATCTCACCTGTTACGGAGGAGAGGTCAGCTGCATTGTGGGTAACCTCTGTGTCTGCCTTTCACCATCTCCAGTCTCTGCCTTCCCCATTCCATTCTCTCAGATGAAACTGACCAGGGTAAAGAAGTGTTACACAGATGCAGCTGGTCAGTTTCACCTGTATGTTGCCCATTTATTTTTAAAGTAAAAGTATAAATTGTGAGCCAGCGTTGGTACACACATGTGCAGGGCAAACTGGCCTTTTAGCCTGCTGGGAAGGTTCCTGGTGTCCTGCTCCCCTGGTGGGCCATTGGCATCCGGGAGCAAGCTGAGAGAGGTGTGGTTGCCCCGTGCTATAGGCCCAGACCATGGCAATGTTGGCAATAGGTTTTGCTCCAGGGCTGTTTTCACATCCCATTCCTCCCATGTGGATGTGCCCTTTCTGAAGAAGCCCTCACAACAGCAGGAGCCCCTTCTGTTTTGGGATCTAAAAAGAATTATTTGGGCACGTGTTGAGTGGGTTTTTTCCCCCCTTGCGGCAGAGAAATTGCAAAGAAGTCTGCCTTCAAATGTGATGTTCAAAGAAAATAAAGCTTTCAGGGCTCCCACAGATAAAAGGGCATGACTTGCAACCTGAATAATTGACTCTTCTCCCCATCTGTTTGCCTCTTGGCATCTCTAGACCCTCTGCAGCTTTGTGTGAATGAAACTATATTTTCCACTGCCCTCACAGTAAGGAGGACAAGATCAAGTTTGAAATGGGTAGGGACAGTGAAGGCCGAAGCAACCCAGTCACACACACCCCATCAGTGGGACAGCTGTGCTTACCTTCCTGCTTTCTCTTTTATGTATCTCTGTTTCAGCGCATCACTGTTTGTTTATCTCTGTATCCTACACGAATCCACCAATACTGGCAGCTTACAAATTGGAAAGCATAATATGCAAGAAAAACATTATAGACATTAACAATTACCAACAATAATGGCATCAAATCAGCAAAAAGCAACTCTTCTCCTGCTTCTCCCCAAAATACAAACTCTCCAGAAGACTACGGCAAATAAATAAATCTTCAGTGGCTATGAAAACTTCAGCTCGATACACGATAGATACGGAGAGGGCATTCCATAATTGGGATGCCACAACCAAAAAGACGTTCTTGTTACTCATCTCACCTAAGCTAATGAAAGGGGATGAAATAAAACCTTAGACAAAGCTTTTAACCAGTGGGCAAATATGTATGGGAATAGGTGGGCCTTTAGGTCGCCAGGGCCAAAGCTGTTTAATACTCAGTGTTGTTTTTCTGGCCATGGTAGAAAAATAGGTTTTGCCCCGGCAATATCTGCAAATACCTGTCCTGGGCTGCTATTTAAGATACTTCACACTTAAACGATAAGTGCTTCCAAAAAAACCAAAATAAAGCAAGGTGGTTTTGGTTTTTTTTAAGTGTGCTGGGATTGATAATGTACAATTTGTCACAGGCAGGACCAGAACTAATGTAGCAAATGGGAAAGAAATCACTTTGTTATCGTCTGGATATACCCTAAGTTAGGGTTGCCGGCTCTGGGCTGGGAAACACCTGGTCATTTTGAGGGTGGAGCCTGAGAAGGGGGGGTTGGGGAGGGGAGTGGCTTCAATGGGGTATGATGCCATAGACTCCACCTTCCAGAGTGGCCATTTTCTTCAGGGGATCTGATCTCTATCGCCTGGAGGTCATTTGTAATCCCAGGGGATCTCCAGCCACCAGCTTGGAGGGTGGCAGCCCTACCCTAACTGTATGAACAATTTTCGCTGACAAATTATGTTCTGGGTTGTTATTTTCAGCCTTCAGGAAAGCCACAATGAGTCCTTGGAGGGACTGTCATGAGCTTTCATGCAACCATTCAAAAGCGATGTTTGATTTGGATCCTGCAGACCCCTGCTTTAACAGGCGGTCAGCGAACAAACAGCATTTAAAGTGCCCTGACCTATGTGAAGTTTGCTTTCTGCTCAAGATTCCCTGTCCTAAAAATTTTGTGGAAGTGAGTACGGCTGATTTTGATGCTGCATCCGGCCGAGTCAAGTGCGTTTTGGGCTGCAGCCAGGTTGTGCAAGTGTACTTTTGTACACACCTTGTGGCTATTATTATGAGCAACACTGTCTATCGGTTCTGATGTCCTGGTTTTTGATGGGCAGCTGCAGGGTTGAAACAAAAGGAGTGGCCGCTTTTTAGACCATTCCCCAGGCATCCACCTGGAAATTATTTATTAAAAGGTATGGAAGCCTGACAGGCAGATATACTCAAGTCTATATATAATGGGGAGCTGCGGTGGCTCAAGTGGTTAAGACACTGAACTGCAGGCTGTGGAAGGTCAGTAGTTCAGTAGTTCGAGACCCGGGTGCTGCATGATGGAGTGAGCTCCCATCTCTAGTTCCAGCTCCTGCCAACCTAGCAGTTCGAAAGCAAGAAATTGCAAGTAGATAAATAGGTACCACTTTGGTGGGAAGGTAACAGCGTTCCGTGTGCCTTGGTGTTTAGTCATGCCGGCCACATGACCACGGAAACGTCTTCGGACAGCGCTGGCTCTTCGGCTTTGAAACGGAGATGAGCACCACAACCCTAGAGTCGGATTCAACTGGCTTTTGAGCAAGGGAACCTTTCCCTTTATATATAATGGATCCCTTGAAAATGATTCTTCCTTCCCCTGGTCCTGACTGCTCTTTTATTGTATTGTCTTGCTCCTTCACCTTTGTGTCACCTGGTCATGGTTATAGTCCATATGGTACCGTAGCTGCTAGCTGACCCTCCATCTCAAATCTTATGCGTGAGTAGGCTTGAAACTCTGTCGCCAGTAGGTGCCTGCTAAGGCTTCTTCCCTGCCAGGCCTTGAATAGCTGTGAGATGGTGGCATTGCTGCGTGTTCTCTTTTCGGCGAGTTTTCCATTCTGACATTTTCCTTATATAACTGAGGTAATCAATGTGATAATTGTTTAATAGTTGTAAACAAATATTGTGGTGCTCATGGTTAATTTGTAAACTGGAAAAAATGGGGAAGGGTTGAGAACACATGTGTTGCATTTAGAAGGTCCCACATTTCATGTAAAGACTTGAGTTCTTGGAGACCTTGAGAGACCTGAGACTTTGGAGAATCGCTGCCAGTCAGACAACATTATGAGCCTGTGGCCTGACTGTGCTATAGAAGGCAATTTTACATGTTCATACATGAATGCCGGGTCTCAAGCCTGCCTTTGGTCCCTCCCTACATTTTTTTCAGAGACCACAGGGCAGCATATATGAGGGATTTCGGCCTTGAGAGCCAGCATGGTGTAGTAGTTAGTGTCTCAGACCAGGATCTAGGAGAACCAGTTTCAAATCCCCACTCTTCCATGGAAGCCTGCTAGGTGACCTTGGGCCAGTCATACAAGCTCAGCCTAACCTACCTCACAGGGTTTATTATGAGAGTAAAATAGATGAAGAGCAGAAGAGTTGGTATTTATACCCTGCTTTTCTCTACCCTAACGAGTCTCAAAGTGGCTTATGATCACCTTTCTTCCTCTCCCCAAAACAGGCACCTTGTGAGGCAGGTGAGGCTGAGAGAGCTCTGAGAGAGCTGTGACTGGCCCAAGGTCACCCAACTGGTTTCATGTAGAAGAGCAGGGGATCAAACCCGATTCTCCAGATTAGAGTCTGCCATTGTTTTCCCCTCCCCATAGGGGATTTTTATTGCATTTTCTATAAACTACAACGAAATTAGGAAGGGGATCTACAAACTATAGGAGAAAGTAAAGAAAACCCACTAAAAATCCAAGAGATGGCGGTCATACATACTGCTTAACAAATTAGCTTTTAGCTCAACGTTCAATTTAAGTTCATTGAATGTGGTCATCTAATAATCTATTTAAACTAGAGTAAAAATTTAAACTCCACCATATCTGAATTCATAAAGAGCAAAATAAGAAATAATTATAACAAAACATTGTAAGAGAGTGCAATAACATCTCATCTTTTATCCTTTTTCTTTCTCAAGTGGTAGCTTGTCTTTAGGGCTGCCGCCCCCAATTTAGAGTCTGAGTTCTCGTCAGAAGATGCCACTGCTCCCTCTTCTTCACTTTCTTTGGTGCTGTCATCTTCCTCCTCTTCTTCCTCTCCTGCTGGACTACCATGTTGATGCAAAAATTCACGTGCCTTTTCAACAGAGTCAATTTTTTCTTCTCCATAAATTTGAAGATTATACCTTCAGGTACAGTCCATCTGTAGGGAATGTTGTTCTTCTGTAGATGTAAAACCAAGTCTCTATATTTTCTTCTTTTCCTTCTTCTTTCAAACGGCATGTTCTTCAACACTTTTATTTCTTTGTCCTTGATTTTCAGGGTAATTCCATTTGTCGCTTTGAGAATTTGGTCTCTCACTTGTCTTCTGGAGAATCTTACCATAACTTCCCCTGGCAGATTATTCTTTCTTGTAAATTTTGAATATGACCTATAGATTGTATCAATTTCGCTTTGTAATGTATCTGTTTTTAACGTCTGCCATAGCGCCTAAAGTATCGCACATAGTCTACTTCAGATTCTCTCCCTTCTCTTCTGGAACACCTTGAAATCTTAGAGCATAGCTTGCTCTTTCCATTTGCAGCTGTAGCAAATGAGACTCCTCCGTTAGACTCTTTTTCTCCATTGCCTGCAGTTGTTTTTTGAGCTTCTTGGTGTTGGCATCCACTTCTTTCAGCTCTTGCTCAGTTTTTTCTGTTTTTTTAACTATCACATTTAACTCAGTTTGCTGTGCATCGAACCTATGGTGCAGTGCCGTGACTTGTTCCAGCAGAGGGCGCAGTGCTTCAGTCAGCATCCTTTGCAGCTCTGTAGTTGTGTCCTGTCTAGGCACTCACTTGGCTGGCATTTCCGACAAGAAACTTAGGTTTCACTTGCTTATCTTTCTCATCCCTCCTCGTGGGTGCCATATTTGGGAATTGTTTACTTTTTATAAAAGTGATCACAGTCTCTGGTACTCTTAAATCAGTCTGGTAAGTTCTTAAATACTCTTCATTTCAATTGGTCTTGCTTCATTAGCCCACCCCCCTTTTCGTAGTAGCTCAAAGTACGTTTAGTTTTTCTTAGAGGGGGAGAGTTCCCTCCCCCCCTCGCTTTCAAAGGGGAGGTTTTCAGCTAGTTCTTTGGTGTTTCTCGCTTAGACATTAACTCACATTTCAACGATCCGCTTTTGTTTTCTATTTGCTTGGCCATCGAATGCTTTCTCCGGTGTGCGATTTCTAGTTCCCATCCAGGACGCTCCACAGTGGGACCTTTGGGGCATGGAGTAGCCACCCTTCACAGGCAGGGTCGCTGGAGAAAGGGCTCTCTAGCACCCCATGGCTGGGAGCCCAATGCAAGGGCTCCGGGGGTGGCATGGACAGTCGTGCCCCCTCCCAACTGCGGGCTCTGACGGCCGTCTCCCGGAGCTCTGGGAGAAAGCGGCCGCCATGGCGAATGCCGAAACCGGAAGTCAGAGTCCGCCACTGTTAATAGAGATGGGGAGGATGTTATAAGCCGCTTCTTATCAGCCTACTCAGGAGAAACGGGGGGTTTAAATTAAGGAAGTAAATAAATTTTTGGCTGAGGGATCCTGATTTGCCCAGGCCTACCAACTGAATTTGATAGCTTAATGGGACTTTTCATCCATAAATTCTATGTCCCCAGCCCACGGGTCCAATCTCCCAAGTCTCCTTTGTTTGTTTGTTCCCGTTCTGTGTGAGATTTTTCACCAGCAAAACTGACTTTTTACTTTTCTCACAGTAGCTGCAGTGTTTCTCACCTTTCTGACAGCTTTCCGTCAAACATTTTAGAATATTCTTTGTTTTCACGCTAAGGAATAGGAAGTAAAAGTGTGCAGGTAGTAATGACATTGTGTTCCTCAGATTTATATATATATATATATATATGGCTGTAAGCCACTCTGAGCCTGCCTTCGCGGGGAGGGCGGGATATAAATCAAATAAATAATAATAATAATTAATAATGAACTCTGTTCTTCCATCATGCTAATGATGGTAATGCATACAACACATGAAGTCAGACACAGTTCTTCAGCAAGCTAGCCGGGGGGGGGGGGGGAGAGCCTGAATGCTGTTTGGTACAGAGTGATGGCAAGAGTAGAATCCCCCTCCCCCCCTTATTAATTTTTCTAGCTTCCTTGACACTCTTGTGCCTCTCCTTTTAAAAAATGCTTATTAATGTAGAAATAGAGATGCTTCCTTACAAATAAAAAAAATAAATCTTGGATTGTTTAAGTTGGATCCAGTCAGCTTCTTGCTAGACCAAAGGGAAGGAGTGGTCCTTTCTGACCATGCCGGGGATCATGGGACTTTAGAGCTGCCAACTCTGGGCTGGGAAATGCCTGGGAATTTTTGAGGGTGGAGCCCACGGAGGACAGAGTTTTGGGAGGGGACAGACGTCAGTGGCGTATAATGCCATACAGTCCCCCTTCCAAGGCAGCCATTTTCTCCAGGTGAGCTGATCTGTTGCCTGGAGATCAGCTGTAATAGTGGGAGATCTCCAGAGCCAACTTGAAGGGTGGGAACCCTGTGGTTCCTGCATGTGGGGAAAGTGTTCTAGTCGGAAGGGGGATTGGATGAGTGAGTGACAAAGCTGGCTGGATCCAACCCAGTTTATGGACAGATATGATATTTCATAGGCCAATAATAATAATACTTTCGATTTATTCATCGCTCTTTCCCACACACCTGCGGGCTCAGAGCGATTTTACAGTTACTCTTTGACAGTTGGACTAACAATGTTTGTGGGGATAGGGAAGACAACATACAGCATTTTAATTACACACACATTGCAGCTAGCCGGGGCTTCATCTGCGGGCTGGATCAGTCGTGTTCCGATGGCATGTATTCTTGTCGTCTGGCTGATGACGTCAGGGCTTCTTGATGTTGTGTTGCCACACTGACACCACCTGGCCGACTCGCTCCACTGCAGGGAAGCCGACACAGCTCTTTCATCTGTCCGATCTCGCCGCACCTCAGAAGTCACACTCGGTAGCTAACACCTTCCCAAAGGGAGTGGTGTGCCCACCCCCTTACGGGTGGTCCCCAATTTATCTACTCGCCGAAGCTTTCGAATTGCTGGGTAGATGATGAGCTAGGACAAGGCTTGGTTGCTCACACCAGCACGGGGCTAGAACTGCCAAAGCTTGGCTGTTCAGATGTTATCGTTAAGCAGGGGGAAAATCTCCTGTGCCACTGTATTTTGAATGCTATTTAGAAGGCTGAAGTATAGCATTCATGCTGAACAATCATGCAAGTGCCCAGTGTTGTACATTCTGGTTACCGGGGTTTTTTGACTGTTGCTGCAGAGTTCACTACCATGAGCACAGACAATTTAAGAGCAACAGTGTCAGCCAGTGTCAACAACCGAGGCAGGTAGATTTAAGGGAAGGAAGCTATCCGCTCCCACAGGGCCCTGAACCAGGAAAAAAAAAGGGCCTTTCAGTAACCAGCAAATTGGCCTGACCTTGTTCTCAGAAAAGTCTTTCAGCTGAATACAAGCATGCCTCACTGACTATTTCAAATTCCACCTCAGGTCAGCTGAAGTTAAAAGATGGAGCAGTGTGACCTTACAGGGTAAACAGAACTGGCTTGCTTTGGGCAGGAAAACAGTACTGCTCCAAAGGATGCAGGATTTTATTTTTCTTACTATCCTGTCGCATCTGTTTTCTTTCTGTTTGCTCACAGGCAACTTTCCTGTTGCAATTTCACTCAGGCTCCGTGAGTTCCTTAGCAAAATAATACTTCCCAGCTCTATAGTTCTCTTTGTGTTTTTGCTGGGAATGGGACCAAAACCCTTCACGTGCATCCCTCTGAAAATAAATGAACCAGAGATTCAGATGCATAATCTGATTGGAAAAGACTTCCAAGATGCAACAAGGGTTGTCTGATTCAGCATGTAACTGGGCTCCTGTGTCTTTAACGTTTGCATCCAGTAGGAAACAGCAGCAAGTGGAGCGTCTGTTATCAGTGTGGCTGCCAACACAACTGAGCACCTGTGCCCTTAGCCGCCGCCTAACAGGCAGCAGTCAGCAGATAAACTTTTTTCTTACCTGCACCTCCTTGGAGGGAAAAAGGTTCTGCTGTTTGAACATCTGCATAGGTAAAGAGTACTCTGGCAGCCCCACTCGTCCCTCTAGCACAACAACCAGAAGAGCTCTCTGTCTTTTGCGCAGCTGCTAATGGCACTTGCACAATGCCGAATTTGGCAGCCCTCCTCTGGTTGTATGTGGGATTGCTCCGGCAGGGCCCAGGACACGCCAGGACAGTACCTGAGATGATGGGCAGTATCCTGCCACTCTGTGCACAGGGAGTGTTGTTCTCCTGTGCTCCTCTCCATTGCTTCTTCTGACCCTGAGAGGGACCAGTCCCAGGATCGCAGGATCTGTGTGGAGGAATAGCCGTATGGGGTGTGTGTGTGTGTGTGTGTGTTCGGGGAGGCAGAGTGATTAGCAGCCAGGAGTTAAAACTGCTGCTCCTTCCTGTTCTGCAGTTGCTGCTCTATTTGCCCCTCATCTGCGTGTCCCTCTTTGCAGCCTGCTGACCCTCGTATCTATTCTGTGTGGATCCTGTGAGGTCAGGAGGGGTTTTTTTCCCTCTTGGGTCAGAGGTAGCTGCAGGGGTGGAAGGTGAATGGTAGGAAACTGCCCAATATATGTGAAGTGCTTCATGCAGGGTTTTTTTTTTTGGGGGGGGGGACACTGCCATGTTAAAACTCATCATTATTACCATGGACTCCAATGCTCTTCCAAGCAAGTCCCAAAGCATCTCATTACTTGCTGTTGGGGGGGCAGTTTAGGGATTATAGGTAGATGCAATATAGACTCTAAACTGCAAGGCAATCAATATGTTTCTGTCTATTACGTGCAAAAAAAGGATCTGTCTGTATTATTATATGCTAATGACAGGGCTTTGCTGTCATATGCTTAATTAGGCTGAAGATGTCTCCTGAAAGAAAACCGTTCCTCTTCTGCTGGAGAACACCTGGTTATTAATTATATGGAAATGGAAATGTTTGGAGTTTGGAAAACCATGAAACCATAAGTAGTTTTAGATCTGCAACTAGTAGAAGTCCTTTAAATATCCTACCTATTGCATTTCTTCTTCAAGGGAGTTCTGATATGAGCACATGGCTTTCTTTCCACTCATAGTGTAACTATTTCTAGCCAAATGATTACATTTGATTTAAATGTGCATGGCATGAGTCAGTGTTACAATTAAGGTTGCCCATAATTCTTTTGTATAGTAGAGGCCCTGGTCTTTATACATAGTAGAGGGGGGGGTGCCTGAAGACCAACCATGATTAGGAAACCAGGAGAAGAAGAAGAGATTGGATTTATACCCCGCCCTTCACTACCCAAAGGAGTCTCAGAGCGGCTTACCAACTCCTTTCCCTCCCCACAACAGACACCCTGTGAGGTAGGTGGGGCTGAGAGAGCTCTTGACAGAAACTGCTCTTTTTCAAGAACAGCTGTGCCAGAGCTATGGCTTGCCCAAGGTCATCCAGCAGGTGCAAGTGGAGGAGTGGGGAATCAAACCCTGTTCTCCCAGATTAGAGTCCATGCACTTAACCGTGACCAGACTGGTTTATGGGTTCTTATGGGTTCACATACTCCTGCACCTTCTTCCTTTCCCCTTACAAGTAGATTCCCCAGTCTCTTCCCTTTTCAGAGCTATTCATAGTATAGTGTTTTGTCTGGCATTTTTACTAATTGTGGTTAGCAAAACACAATTTACAAAGTGTGTTTGGAGCCCTCTTTGCTAACAGAAATCCTGGCCTGGATCCCACTGAGGAAAGTCTGAAGCGCGAGCTCCAACTTTGCAAGGAGGAAGGCTTCACAGGCTGGAGGCGCTTTCTCCTACCCAGGGCAGGATCCTGCCCACTGTTGCAGATGCAACACAGATATGATTTACTCGTCGTTATGATTGAAAGGGAGGTGGAATACACAAGTAAGAGAACAAGAAGAGAGAATGCATGAGCCCACATAGCTTTCTTGATCTCCTTGTCATCATTAGAAGACTAGGTAGCATTATGCCCGCATTAGTTTTTATTTATTTATTTATTAAATTAAATTTTAAAAGCTATTATTACTCTGGTATTCTGGGTGGTTGGGCTTGGTAGATTGCTATGTGGAGGATGCTGAATGGAAGGCGGCATGGTATATAGCCCAGTCTTGGAAGCTAAACAGGGGTCCATTCTTGGAAGAGAGGCAACCAAGAAAGGCAGTGGCAAACCACCTCTGCCTCTCACTTGCCTTAAAAACTCCTTTTTGGGGTTGCCATAAGTCATCTGTGACTTGACAGTAGGGGTAGGCACAAATCCAAAAATTCTGGTTTGCTTTGGGGCAGTTACCGAACCAAACCCTTAACCAAGCAAAAAATGCCTGAACCAAACCAGCCAGTTCGGATTACTTGGGCAGGGTTAAATGGCTGGCCCTTTAACCCGTCCATTTCAGTTGAAGTGAGAAATGGACAGGTTTAATGGCGGGCAGCCATTTCAGCACTCCATTTCACTTCCCCCAGCTTTGAAGCGGGGGGGGGGAAGCAAAACAGAGCACTGAAATGGCTGCCAGCCATTTAAACTTAACAGGTGAGCTGTGGACCCAAGCCTCTGAGCTGTTAGGTTTAAATGGCCTGAACAGCCAAACTGGACAAAAGTTCGGTAAAATGTTTGAGGAGGGTGCCTCCTCTGAACATCAGTTCACTTCGAACTGGGCCAAGTTCATGCTGAATTGTGGCTTGTGAGCTGGTTTGTGCCCATCCCTACTTGACAGCACTTTGCACACACATGTGATGCTGAATATGGTTTTGCACGGTTTTTTGAAAGGAGACTTGTGATTTTATTTAAACCTTTGATGTGGTTCTTATACAGTATTGCTTCTCGCTAGTTTACATTTGAGATGTGAAACCGGCTTTGCTTTTTGTGATTTTAGCTGAGGTTCCCACCCCCCACCCCCGTTTTTCAAAGCAAAACATTCAAAGCATTTTTACCCAGTTTTTTCTTATGAAAAAAACAGCATGTTCATCCACACATGAGTACTATTAAATCTCCTGGTACACTTACAGGAGGAGGTGCAGTCTGATCTGTCCTGCTTTGAAAATAATGAAGGTCAGGATCTATGCGAAGCTGTGTGTATATTAAGTGATGTCAAGTTGCTTCTGACTTATGGCGGACCCTGTGGGTTAGTGACCTGCAAAACATCCCATTGTTAATAGCCTTGCTCAGGTCTTGCAGACCGAGGGCCGCTGTGGCTTCCTTTGTTGAGTCCGTCGTCTCATGTTGATTCTTCCTCTTTTCCTGCTGTCTTCAACTTTCCCTAGAGTTGTTGTCTTTTCTAGTGGTTCTTGTCTTCTCTTTATATGACCAAAGTACTACAGCCTGTGTTTGGCCATTTTAGTTTCTAGGGAGAGTTTAGGCTTGTTTGATCTAGAACTCACTTTTTGTCTTTTTGGAGGTCCACGGTATCGCTAAAACTCTTCTCCAACACCGCATTTCAAATTAATCTTCTTCCTGTTATCTTTCTTCACCATTCAACTTCCACAGACATATGTATTAGTGGGGAACACCTTAGTATGAATTACCTTGATCGTGGTCACCAGCAGCACATCCTTACACTTAAGAATCTTTTCTAGCTCTTTCATGGCTGCCCTTCCCAGTCTCAATCTCCTGATTTTTTGGTTGCAGTCTCCCTTTTGGTTGATAATGCAGCCAATAGCAAATCTTTAAAGATTTTGCTTTCTTCATCATGAGCTTTAAAGTTCTGTAATTCCTCAGTAGGCATTACTTTTTTCTTCTTGGTATTCAGTTGTAATCGTGCTTTGGCACTTTCTTCTTTAAACTTCATCAGTAGTTGTTTCAAGTCTTCACTGTTTTCTACCAGTAATGTGGTCTCATCCCCATATCTCAAATTGTTAATGTTCCTTTTACCTGTTTTCACTCCACCTTCACCTAAATCTAATCCACCTTTCCATATGATGTGTTCCTCAAATAGATTGAAGAGACAGGAAAAGAAAATACATCCTTGTCCGACACTTTGCAAATTGGAAACCATTCTGTTTCTCCATATTCTCTAATTACAATAGCCTCTTCTCCAGGGTATAGGTTGTGTATCAAAACAAAAACTGCATGGTGCTGGAATCTCCGGTTATTGATATGTAACATTTAATTTCTTGAGTTTGTTCAAAACAGAGTTTTGAGATTTTGCTTCCACCTTCAGTGCCAGTGTTTGCAAACAGCAAGTTTAAGTGGTAAGCTTTTCCTTGGAGTGATCATTTTGGCTACATATGCTTATTGAGTTTGGCTGTTTCTATTTTGGGGGATGGGTTAGTAAACTTCCTTGCAAATAGAAAAATAACCTAGCCTTCTCAATGACACGGTGTTTTTCTCTGGATGGGGAGTTTCTTGATAAAGAGAACTTCCGAGCAGATCCCAGTCTGCAGCCTGAAATGGTACTCTCCAGGGAAAGCTTGTTTGTTTGTTTTAATACTGATTGTCTGGACTCTGAACTGACATTGGCAAGGCAAAGCGATTGGATCTGCTCTGAGAAAGCAGTGGTTATTTTTATCTAACATTGTATGGTTCTATGACTTCTATCATTAGGAATCTCATTACACATGTGCTTATATAACAAACCCTACAGAAACAATTTTTTTGAAATAATCCTCTTTATAATCTACCTATTTTGAAGGAAATCTGCAGAGTTGGTTTTTTAATGGAGGATTTGCAATTCTGATGTGTGTAGGCAAGGCAATGTCTTTCAGCTTCCTTTTAGCCGTTCACAAATATTTAGCATCCTCCTGCTAATCTCAAGTAACTGAACTGAGTTGTCCAAGGAAAATCTGTCATGCCACTTGATATTATCACAAAAACATAATGAATGTGTGCTGAAGCAACCACCCGTTGACATGATGGTAATCTTTGTGCTGCTCACAGTTTACTACATCCTCAAAAGCAGGGCTATTTTTGGGCAGGAACACACAGGAACGGAGTTCCGGCTGCCTTCAGAGTTGGCCACGCCCACTACAGCCGAAGCCTCTGCATGTGTGGCTACAGAGGGAAGGCCTGGAGAGCGACCCCCCCGACGACTCCAAGACAGGCAGGCCAGGGAGGGCCCTGGAAGGATCGGAGAGGCATTTAAATGCCTCCCCATGCCTACTCTGGCCTGTCAAAAGGCTGGCTTGCCCGGGCTCCCCACAGCCACGGGGCACCCGGGCAAGCCAAGGGAAGGCATTGGGTGTGGCCTAATATGCTAATGAGCTGCAATGTTGGGTATGGCCTAATATGTTGATGAGTTTCTGCTGTTGGGTGTGGCCCATTATGGTAATATGTTCCTGCTGGGCTTTTTCTACAAAAAAAGCCCTGCTCAAAAGACCTATGAAATATGGCTGGAGCTAAGAGACTATGTGTATCAAAGATGCATTATTGTTGGGATTAAACAGCCCATCCTAATAGATGCTTGGAAGTAACATGATGCATCAGCCTTGCAAAAGGTAAGCTGGTTTGGATCTAGGGGTGTGCAAGAAAAAAATCAGTTTGTTTTTTTAATGGGGTATATTGTACTTTAAAAATATCACTATTTCTTGATACTCTTGAATCCCAATACCAGTAAGGTATTCAGATTTGGTAAATATTCATACCCTATGGGGACCATTAAAGGCAATGGCAAATCTATCCTGGGGTATATTCAGTGGTTGGGGGGCGGGAATCGAGGTAGAGGCACCAAATTTGCAGCATAGCTGCTGGAGCCTCTCCTCAAAAAGAACCCCCAAGTTTCAAAATGTGCCCCCATCCTCCATTGTTTCCAATGGGGGGGATAACAAGGCAATGCAAGCTCAGCAGAATGTCTCAGAGAATCTCTGCAGTAGAAAGTGAGGGGGGAGGGCATTTTTGCAAGGCCAGCAGCAGAACCAATGCAATGTGCCCAGCAGAACCAGTACCACTGTGGCAGTGTCAAAACCCACCAGGACTAAGGTCAAATCTGAGAATCTCTGAAGTAGAAACGGGGGGGGGGGGGCATTTCTGCAAGGATAGCAAAACCAGGACCAACTTACTAGAGCCCAGCAGCAGAACCCAGTGCCATTGTGGTAAATGCCACTCAACAGGACTGATGCCAAGCACAAAATCACAATCCGAGTGAGGGGGAGGGAGGTTGCAAAAACAGCAGAACCAGTGTGCAGGTGGGGGGAAAGCCACAGCTCTCCCCCTTCCCTCTACCCCACTACTCTTCTCCTTAGCCTTGCCCCCAGGCCCTGCTGTGTTCCTGCCGCTCATTGTTACCCCAGGCCAAACTCTTTCTAAGTAGTACTTGTGGGGAAGTTAGGACACATTAGGACACATCTATCTCCAGTTCTAACATATTTATTACCTATGTTGTTTTTCCCCTCCAGTTGAACTGAAACAGATGATAACGGGAAACTGAGCTTGTCATTCTTTTGATCTGTTTTTTAAAAAATATTTTCACTATTTTGCCTGCTAATTTAACAAGCCACCTATATATACAACTATAATATGTAATTCCATTTTATTGTCTGACAAAGTGTGCATGCACACGAAAGCTCACATCTTGAATAAAACTTTGTTGGTCTTAAAGGTGCCTTTGGACTCTTAACTGTATTCTGTTGGTTCAGACCAACACGGCTGCCCACCTTGATCTGTCTTTGTGGGGAAGATATTATGCACCTAACTACCTGCACTGCAACCTGAACTTAACAGAGTTTGACACCTTTTTATGAACCCTCCCACCCAAAAACTAGGTTTTTGTCTTTCAAAAGAGCCTAACCTACCCTTGCTTCAGTTTTTCTTTCTTTGTTTGTTTATGGGTTGTTGTTTTTTTTAGTTTTTTAGAACTAGTGACTTCCTATACTGAAACGTGACTATGTTTAATAAACTGTACTTGAGATGGACTAGCAAGACTTTTCTAAGATTTAAGGGTCTTTATTAAACTTCTGAGTAGATTCTATTGGAACAAGCCTGATTTCCTTTATGGAAATGCAGGATCTCACTCCTGAAAACTGAAAAACTACCGGACAACCTAAAGGGAAATATGTCTAAAAGTGCCTGTCTTCACTGAAGCTCAAAGCACCACACGCTACTTTTAAAAAAGTTAATCTAGCTATTATACCCCTGTTTTGAAGACATACAAAACCTTGCCTCTTTTAATATCCTCCTAGCACTAGCCTAGTTAGGGAGGAACTAAAGCCCTAAAAGTTAAACAGTTCCTAAAACAGACCCTAAGTATTGTACTCAATAGCCCTTAAAACCAGAAGCACACTCTTGGAACACAGAACAGTGAACCTCAACACCTCCCTCCCCCCAAAAACCAACTGTCTAGAAATTAAAGGGAAGAAATGGGGGGGAGGGAAACTACTGAGGGAAAGTGACTTAAGATAGAAGAGAAAGCAAAAAGAACCTAAACCAAAAGCCCCTCCACACACACACACACACACACACACACACACACACACCAGACCAAAAAAAGAAAAGGGGGGGGGAAGCAGAGGAAACAAGCAGCAAAGCCTGACCCCCCAACTCCCCCCCAAAAAAAGAAAAGAAGAAAAAACCAGCAAAGGATGATGGGGGGGGGGGGAGAGAGAGAGAGAGAGAGAGAGAGAGAGAGAGAGAGAGAGAGAGAGAGAGAGAGAATTCAAGCAAAATAATAGATTCTTTAAAGTTATTATCTGTTGTACACTTTCAATATAATTACTTTGCAATTGATAGTGACTTCCCCAGTTTGTGTTTACTGATTCTGATATACTGGGAGGTCTTTGTGGTGGTGGTTGATTGTTCTTTATGACTAAACAGACTTCATTCATTGTTCCATTACATCTGTGTAAAAAAATGGCCATTTGGTTTAAGGGAGGCGTATTCTTTTCCTGCACCACATTAACAAGTTTTGAGCATGTCCATAAATAGCTTGTAAGAGGCCAAGATGTACTTTTGCTTTTCTGTGTGAAAAAATGACCTTGGACTCCAGTGGGATTAATCCGGAGAACCTGATTTGATCATTGAGTGTGCCTTTGTTTTGTCTTTGCTCAGTGCCGCTATGGACAAGCATGGCCTAGGTCTCTTCTTCTGTCCCTCGCACGCACACAAATAAGATGGTAAAACTGCTATTGGACTGCACCTCTTCAGGCTGTTAGTGGGGGGGTCACATGTTTTCCTCATATCTAGTTTTTCTATATGTAGGACATTTTTTTATCATGATGACCCATTCAGTCATGCAGTTTCCACACACCTGCAGTCTGAACACAGACAATCCAGAAACAGTTTTACAGCTGCTTGTGTGAATTAGGCTTAAATATGTTCCCAGTAATAGAGGTGCAAGTTCTGAGAAGACTTGCGCACAGACATTGCTCTCCCTTGAGTATGGGACTCTCTTTCAGCCACATTTCCTCAGGATATCTGGCAAGATTGATCCGGCCCCATCATCGTAGGGCTTTCATGCTAGCTCGGTTCGACGTCCTTCCCTCAGCTGTTTTATCGGGAAGGTTCAAGAAAATTCCCTATAAAGATAGATTGTGCCCATGTGGGATGTGCTTCTGTACTGTATTGGACATGTGCTTCTGTACTATAAATTCCACTATGACATCCGTGTTGCTTATATTGAACCTGTGTTGGACCCCCTTTTGGGCCAATCTGATGAGTATAAAACTATTTCTTGAACCTGTAGCAAATTTCTTTTATGAGGTATCTAGGAGGAGAGGCTCGTATTAAGGCAATTCGGAATGTGATCCCCCCTGGACCCCCCCCCCCCCCCGGCCTATCTTGAGGCTCTATGCTGCACGTTGTATTTGGTATTTTATGCCAATAAAGGTATTGTATTTGCTTGTTGTTCCCGGTAGGGTTGCCCACCTCCAGGTGTGGGCTGGAGATCTCCCAGAATTGCAAAGCCTACAGAGATCTCTTCCCCTGGACAAAATGGCTGCTTTGGATGGCGGACTCTGTGGCATTACACCCTGCCTTCCCCAGGCTCCACCTCCAAACCTTCAGGAGTTTCCCCACTCAGGGTTGGCACCGCTAGTCCCCAAGGAAGAGATGTCATCACTTTGTATGCAAATGTTTCAATTTGGAGACAGCCTGAAATCCCATATCTTCTCATCTGTTCCTTATTTTGAAAGCAGCTCTCTATTGAATTTCTGGGGGGATAATTTTGGGAGGAAAATAAAGATCTAACAAGTGCCAACATTCTTCTTAAGGATACTTAAAAGAGTTCATTTTGATGGTATTTCTCTAGTAACCTGGCGAAGATATGTATTGATCTTGCTGGCAGTCAACAAGAGCGCCACCTTTAATAGACGGAGGGGGGGGGGGGGGGGACCGGTTTGCAGACTGAGTTGACATATTACATGGGAGTTTTTAAAAAAATCACAAAGACAAATTTGTTGATGAGTAACTTTCAAGACAATACACAACCTATACACCAGTGGTTCTCAAACTGCAGTTTGGGACCTAAAAGAAGATTACAACTCTTGGGGGGAGGGGGGCGGGGACAGGTGGGTGAAAGCAGAGCAGGTGAGCTGGGGGTGGGGGTGGGCTTTGACGGGATTAATAGCAAATTTGGGTTTGCCTCTGCAAAATATGCATGGTGGCCATGAAATATTGCCTTTTGCTCAGGAATGCTGTATGTTTATAGACAGTAAACCTGAAAAATAGAATAGAAATTTGTTTAGTGTTAACTGATAAGACTTCTGCATTTTGTGCTGGGGACAGACAAAGTAGGGTAGAATTACTTTGCAAGCAGATCCTGAAAATTAGAATAAGTATAGCTGCAGGTCCCACTTTAAAAGACTAACCGCTAATGTACACTATATTTTCTTTTGTATTTTTAACATGGTTTAATGTGAAGTATTTGAAAAGTTTCTCTTTTGTTCTAAAAGAAGTGATCTGTCCTTGCTTCAGTCACTTTTTACAAAAGCCAGATCACTTTCTTCAACTTCTGGAACTTTTGTTCAAAGAGGTTGTAACACGATTCTCTGACCATTAGGAATTGTCAGCAACTACGAATACACTTGGCTCTTTAACAGAGATGCTTGTAAAAGCCGTCACTTCTTTTGCCGACATAGTTATGACCATGTTAGGTGAGGTGCAAATGGTATTAGAGACATAGAGGTATTCATAATTTTTTTCCAAAGGAAATAGCCACTTGCATACATTACCCTGACTCTGCAGAGGTTTCGTGCATCTTGAATCCTTACTATTTGTAATCTAATTAAGTGTCTCCATTAAGGAACATTCTGCTTCTTTGTTCTGAAAGACTGCAGACGCAGCTGGATCAATACTGTAGCTATGTGTTGTCCCAGACACACTGGATGTGAAATATATCCAAGACAGAGGAGTGTTGGGAATAAAAGAGAAGGCATAATGGCTAGATGGTAATTACCACTTCGCAAGTTAAATAGCATTTCAAGCACGTATAACCTGAAGGGCTAGGAATGTCATGGAGACTCTGAATTTTCTTTCATATATCATGTCTTTTAATGTAAATATTTTGGAAATGTATATCTACAAGGAGGGTGCTTGTTTCCTACCTTGGAAACCAGCTGAAAGATTTAACTTGTTCTGATGCCGGGCCGGGGGGGGGGGCAGGGAGATAGCTGCTGCCGGATCACACTTGTTTGTATCCGAATCTTTTTTTCCCTCCCCCCCCCCCC
>NW_015166417.1:3984618-4010078 GCF_001447785.1 Gekko japonicus | reverse complement strand
TGGGATCACACTTTTTTTGTTCCGAATCTTTTTTTCTCCCCCCCCCCCCCCCATTCTGCATGGCATACTGAGACTGTGGCTTAGTGGTGGAGCATCCGTTTGGTATGCAGAAGGTCCCCGGTTAGAAGGATCTGGTAGTAGGTGGTGAGAAAAGAGCTCTGCGTGAGACCCTGGAGAGCCACTGCCAGTCCGAGTAGACAGGACTCTCTGTGATGGACCCCAGGTCTGGTTCAGTAGAAGGCAGCTTCATGGGTGTTCCACAGCTGTAGGGGGCATGCAGCAGAACCAAAGAGTGAGCAGGACTGATCTTGGTGTTGAACAAGGAAAGTATTTAGATTTCCCCTTTGCGTACAACCCCAAAAGGATAAAGCATCTTTGGGGGGTTAGCTGTAATATGGGGACAGCCTGGAGTCCGTGACAGATACAGGACTTTAATACACCCACATATCCACTGGACATCAGAGACATGGATTTGAGCTTCCGTTTACCTGCATTTGAGACCTGGGTTGAACTTACTCTTCTCCCCGAGCTTTCCAGAGGGTCTAACTGCATGTTTTTGTCAGGCTTCAGCTGTGAGTTCCTTGTCAGATTGGGACCGTGGCTTGCAGGACAAAGGTGCTCCTGTCTTCCCTCTCTGCCATTTTCCTCATCCAAAACAATCCAGGGGTCATTTTATGCCCCATCGGTACGGCCCAAGGGGAGGGCAGAAAGCTTTTCTCGAAGCAATTCTCAGTCCAAACTGGGACCCTGCACAACTGGTCATTCAGTTCCCAGTAGGGGCCTTGCCTCTGATATCTGACTGTGGACAGATATACGTAAAATGTAACACGTGGTTAAGTTCCATTAGATGATCCTTCAAGTCCAAAGTGTCTCCCTCCTCCCCACTTCAGAATCTGGAAACAACTCTTGCCTAAGTTTACCCCCGTTTTTGTCTGCCTTGACTTGTTTTTGTCTTCTAGCACGTGTGGAGCGAGAGCGAGGACTGCCTGCCTTTCTTGCAGTTGGCGCAGGACTACATCTCCTCCTGTGGTAAAAAGACCCTCCACGAAATACTGGAAAAAGTCTTCAAATCATTCAGACCTGTGAGTGATCCTTTGCCTTAAGCATGTCAGCAGTTCAGGTCTAGCTTTCCAGACAGCCAGAATGCTTTCATTATGACTTCTCAGGAAGGCTATTTTATCTTTTAAAAGTATGTTAGAGGGCTTAGTTCATGTAGATGGCTTTGCTTCCCCCGCCTCCCATGTCTATTTTCTAAACCGATATTCCCAGCTGGGACAGGAGACAAACCAAAATGGTTCTCCACCCATAAGAGGAATGATGTGGTAGCTGATTTTTTTTCTTTCTTTAATGCTGCAGAGAGTTTGGCCATGTAGGAACCGTTGTGGTGGAGTCACTTCCTGGCACAGCTATTGTGGAATTTCACATATTGCTGTGTAGAGAGAGATGAGGTTATACTGGGAGAGAAGGAATGTGAAACAAGAGTGGTTATTTTTTTCCCTAGTCCTCGAGATGTAGGCCCATAATCGGTTCAATGTAACTGGGAAAGCATGACTGCCATTACCCCTCTTGCACAGTTCTGATCATGCGGGAGGGCTGGTGGTGTGATTACTTTCTAGATTGGTGGCCTCCCCACCGAGGGAGAGGCATCCCGCCAAGGGATGTTGTCTGCCCCCTGCCATGTGATTGTTCCTTTCATATTGGTTTCAGAGCAATGTGGCATGCAAGTACGGAGAACTGAAAATCACACTACTCTATAAGAAATTGCTCCAAATGCTCACTTTGCAGGTATGGCTCGACTCCAGGGAATCATCCCTGAGGTCAAGGGGGCCTTACAAGTCAAAGGGGCGAAATGTGACAGATGATGCAGCTCTTGTCACTTTCACGTTAAGCACCGGAAAATTTAGGAATCACTGCTAAGGTCTATCAATTTTTTTAATTATCTATGTGAACCATTATAGCTGTTAGCTAATACCCGGCTGTCGAGGCAGCTTACAGGAAAAACTTCAAAACATACCACAGTTAAAATACAGAGAAGCACAAAATTGAAAGAATCAGCAAAAACTCATTCAAAATGCATCTGTATAACCGCCAGAACATACCTGGGGGGGAAAGGGTAAGTCTTGACCTGGCACTGAAATCTCAGAGACAAGCAAATGGATATGGGGGGGAAGGCCGTCCACAACTGGGGCACCACAGCTGCAAAGGGCCGTTGCTTCTTGGCCACCCACTTAACTTCAGCAGGTGGAGGAACACAGAAATGGGACTCAAAAGAAAAAGACTTTAGCTGGTGGGAAGAGATTTAGAAGCCGTCTCCCATTCCTGGAGGAATTGTATAGTTCTCGATGTTTGAAAAAAGCAAAGAACATTTTGCAGGATTTGTCACATCCTGAACATTTTCTGTTTGAACTGCTGCCTTCGGGCAGAAGATATAGGACAATTAAAGCAAGGACAAATAGATTAAAAATAGTTTTTATTCGAGAGCTATTATTGCCTTAAATGCAGTATGAAATTGGAATTTGGGTGACATTGGTGGTTTAAGTTGCTATGTGAACCATAAGGGAGTTATGGGTCAGTTGTGAATGGTGTGTGAGTGTATATGAATATTGTTGTAGATCACCGAAATGATTGCATCTTTAATTTCGTTGTACTATGTACAATGACAATAAAGTATATTATTATTATTATATTATTATTATTAGATGGTCTTGAATTGCCTGGCACTTCCTTATACTTGGAGATATCCTGATTAGAATAGTGGGCCTGGTTTCCATGTAAATATGTAGACTGTATCATTACCATTTTATTATTATTATTTCATTCAGTTTGTATCCCGCTCACCCCCTTAGGGCTCTGAGCGGCTTACATGTTTTTTAGCATCTTTTAGTACTATGTACTAAACTGTATAATATCAGTTCTTATGTTAATACTCCATGTCCTTAATTATGTGATGTTATACCATTTGGGGAGCTGCAATGGCTCGGAGGTTAAGATGCTGAGCTGCAGACCGGAAGGTATGTAGTTTGGCAGTTCAAGACCTGAGTGCCACATGACGGAGTGAGCTCCCATCTCTGGCCCCAGCTCCTGCCAACCTAGCAGTTTGAAAGCAAGAAATTGCAAGTAGATAAATAGCTACAGCTTCAGGTGGGAAGGTAACAGCGTTCTGTGCGCTTCGGTTACCTTTACCTCTATACCATTTGGGTGGGATGCAGGAGGAGGATCCAAAAACTGTGGTGTGCCACAGCCCATGAGATACTTCTCTGTGGCCTTGAATGTTTGCAGAGAACTGGGATTGACTGTATCTTCCCGTAAAATGACCAGGTTAGCTACTGTGCTAGTGTGTGAGTTGGTCCCCGCCACTACAAGCCTCTAACCTACTGCAACCCTTTCCTGGTTTTAAATTGATTTACCTGGTGCTACGAATATAACCCAAAAACTGTTCTTCATCGAAGAGATTTTGCCGAGTTATGCTATTTCATATCACACTTACAGAGTTATTTCCTTCTTCTTTCCCAATAGCTATTGGGGCTTCCAGATGTAGATGATGATGCATTTGAAGAATATAATGCAGACGTGGAAGAAGAGGAGGCAGAAGCCGATCACCAGCAAATGGGTGTCAGTCAGCAGTAATATTTGGAGGAAATTAAAATTATATTTTATCCTACCAGGTGGGGTCTTATGCTTCTGCATTAGCATTTTTTTTTTAAAGATTAGCACATCACACTGGAAAAATCTGGCTCCCAAATCCAAGGTATAAAAAGATAAGAAAAAAGAAAGCAACAGTATTTTTCAGAAGTCTGTGATGAGCTTTGCAAAGAAGTGGCCAGAATTTCACTCCTGCTTCAGTGAGGTTTCTATGGCGTTGTCTTGGTAGCATTCTGCCAATGTTAACTTAGACCTAGTTTTTTTTTTCTTGCTGACTTGTCTTTTTGGTTTTTTTTTTAATTATTATTATTATGATTATTTTTGTTTGTACAGGAGAATTAACGTTTCACTGACCTGAATGTGATTTGAATGTAGGAATTATTTGGTTGGTGTGTTAAGTACTCGCGTGCCCTTACTGAGGACCATCCATGCAGAGAATAAATGCAATCTGCACTTTCCGTTTTAGGTCTCTTTCTTTTTCAAAAAAAAAAAAAAACCACCCCAAGATTTACCAGATAATAGAGTAAATGATGAGTGTTCTAATGCAAGGTGCAATCCAATCAAAATGAAGCACTTCTGAATCCTATTAATTGCAATAGACAAGACTGAAGAAGGCAATTCTTTCATTGAGGTCAACGAGGCCCAGTGCCGACATAACGCTAGCAATTTCTCAGGCTGCTTCCACAGGGAGGATCTGTTCCACTCCAGCTCTCAAACTAGAGTGGGTTTTTTTGTTTTTTTGAGCATCCTCACACATTGTCCTCCAACATGCTCCTTCTGTTGCATTGTGTGGTTTCTGGGAGTTTTTCCTGATGTTTCCCAAGTCGGCTTTACTCCAGTCTTTCCAGAGAGATCAGAGTCTTAAGTGGTTTTGTGTATATATATATGTACAAGAAGGTTTTGCAGGGAATGGCATGTATGCTAGGCAATGTCCCCTCTAAGCTGTGGAGTCTTGTGAGCAAAAATCCTACTTTGTGAGCTACGGGCATTAAAGTTGTGAGCGAGCGATTTGGCTACTGCATAAATTAGTTTGCTCTGGAGCCCTCCTTCCCGAGCTAAGGCAAAAATCTGTGAGCCAGAGGTTTAAAAACTGTGAGCTAGCTCACACTAACTCACCCTAGAGGGAACACTGATGATAGGTAACATTAACTCACAGGTAAGTACAGGAATGGAAACCTCAGGGTACATAAAACAGGCATTCTGATGTTTCTACACTAATGCACAGAGTATGGGAAACAAGCAGAAGGAACTTGAAGTCCTAATGCAGGAAGGGGGACTATGACTTAATAGGCATTACTGAAACTTGGTGGGATAAACCTCACAATTGGAATATTAGGATGGAGGGGTACAACTTGGTGGGATAAACCTCACAATTGGAATATTAGGATGGAGGGGTACAACTTATTTAAAAGGGACAGACAAACAAGGAAGGGTGGAGGAGTTGCATTATATGTAAAGGAGGTATGTACTTGTGAGGAAATACGTGAATCTGAGCATGGAAATCCAGTTGAGAGTCTCTGGGTAAAAATAAAAGGAATAAGAAACGGTAGTGATGTTATAGTGTGAGTCTGCTATAGGCCACCAAGCCAGGCAGAGGACTTGGATGAGACACTCTTAGAACAGATTACAAAGTTCTCAAAGAACGGGACACGGTGGTCATGGGAGATTTCAGTTATCCCGATATCTGTGGGAAGTCCAACTCTGCTGAAAATGAAAGGTCCAATAAATTCCTGACTTGTCTTTCTGACAACTTCATTTTCCAGAAAGTGGAGAGGGAAACAAGAGGATCTGCTATCTTGGACTTGATTCTTACCAATAGGGAAGAACTGGCTGATGAGGTGAAAGTAGTGGGCACCCTGGGTAGTACTAGTGACCATTTACAGTCTGTGGAAGCTGAAAGCTGTACGTAGCGAGACATGTAGGCTGGACCTCAGGAAAGCAAATTTTGACAAACTTAAAGTTATGCAGGGTAGAATCCCATGGTCAGAAATACTTAAGGAGAAGGGAGTTCCAGAGGGATGGGAGTTTCTTAAAAGCAAAATACTGAAGGCACAATCACAAACAATTCCTAAGAGAAAGAAAAATGGGAGTGGCCTAAAGAAGCCAAGGTGGCTCCATAAGCAGCTTTCTAAGGACTTGAGAAATAAAAAGACTCATTTAGAAAGTGAAAGTAGGGCCTTATAACCAAGGATGGATATAAAAAATAACGGGTGCTTGTAGAGAGGAAAGCTAAACCTCAATATGAGCTAAAAACAAAAAAGGGTTCTTTTCTTATGTTCAAAGTAAGAAAAAGAGCAAGGACATGGTAGGCCCATTGCAGGGACAGGAAAGTGAAATTGTAACAGGTGATGAAGAGAGGGCAGAACTGCTCAATTCCTACTTTTCCTCAGTCTTCTCTTGGAAGGGAAACGGTGCTCAATATGGCAAAAACAGAACACGTGATGAGGGGAGTTGCAACCTAGGATTGGCATAGGGGTAGTACATAAACTCCTGGTTTCTTTAAATGAAGCTAAGTCCTCAGGGCCAGATGAACTGCATCCAAGGGTTCTAAAAGAACTCACAGATTTAATTTCTGAGCTTCTGTCCATTATTTTTGAGAATTCTTGGAGAACACGTGAGGTGCCAGAAGACTGGAGGCAGGCAAATGTTGTCCCCATCTTCAAGAAGGGGAAAAAGGAGGATCCAGGTAACTACAGACCCGTCAGCTTGACGTCTATACCTGGGAAAGTTTTAGAACAAATCAGCAAACAGACAGTCCTTGAGCATTTAGAAAGGCCGGCTGTGATTACTAAGAGCCAGCCTGGGTTTCTCAAGAACAAGTCATGTCGGACTAACCTTATCTCTCTTTTTTGAGAAAGTTACTATCTTGCTGGATCAGGGGAATGCTGTAGGTATCTTGATTTCAGTAAGGCTTTTGATAAGGTTCACATAATATTCTTGTTGACAAATTGGTAAAATGTGGTTTGGATCCTATTACTGTTAGGTGGATCTGTAACTGTTTGACAGATTGCACTCAAAGAGTGCTTATTAATGGTTTCACATCCTCTTGGAGAGTGATAAGTGGAGTGCCTCAAGGATGTGTCCTGGGACCTGTTTTGTTCAACATCTTTATCAGTGATTTGGATGAATGAATAGAGGGAATGCTTATTAAATTTGCAGAGGATACTAATTGGGAGGGGTAGCAAATACAGCAGAAGACAGTAAAGGTACAGGATGATCTTGATAGGCTGGGAAACTGGGCTAAAACAAATACAATGGATTTCAATGGGGATAAATGTAAAGTTCTGCATGTAGGTAGGAAAATCAAAAACATAATTACAGGATGGAAGAGACTTGTCTTAACAGTAGTATGTGCGAAAAGGATCTAGGCGTCTTGGTAGACCATACACTGAACATGAGTCAGCAGTGTGATGCGGTAACTAAAAAGGCAAATGCCATTTGGGCTGCATCAACAGATGTATCACATGAAGTGATGGTATCACTTTAACACTGTTCTGGTTAGACCTCACATAGAGTATTGTGTTCAGTTTTGGGCACCACAAATTAAGAAGGACATAGACAAGCTGGAACATGTGTCCAGAGGAGGGCAACAAAAATGGTGAGGGGTCTGGAGACCAAGCCCTGTGAGGAAAGGTTGAAGGAGCTGGGTATGTTTAGCCTGGAGAGGAGACAACTGAGAGGTGATATGATAACCATCTTCAAGTAGCTGAAGGGCTGTCATAGAGAGGATGGTGCAGAGTTGTTTTCTGTTGCCCCAGAAGTTCAGACCAGAACCAACAGGTTGAAATTAAATCAGAAGAGTTTTTGGCTAAACATTAGGAAGAACTGCCTGACAGAGCTGTTCCTCAGTGGAACAGGCTTCCTTGGGAGGTGGTGGGCTCTCCTTTGGAGGTTTTCAAACAGAATCTAGATGGCCATCTGACAGCAGTGTGGGAGGGCAGGAAGGGTTGCATCAGTGCTTAGTTCTTGTGACCCTTTCTTACACGCCCAGGGAAATGCTGATCGCCACTTTGGGGTCAGGAAGCAATTTTTCTCCAGGCCAGTTTGGTTGGAGATCCTGGAGGTTTTTTGTCATCTTCTGGGCATGGAGCAGGGGTCACTGGGGGTGTGGGGGGGAGGTATTTCCTGCATCTCTCCCATGTGAATCCTGTTTTCCTTTCCATTGTTTGATTTAGTAGTGATGTAATAGTAATGGCCACATTTGTGCTGGCAAACAATGAAGCTGGCAAACAATGTCCCTGGTTACCAGTAGCCATAGCCAGTGCCGGAGCAGGAGTCATGCTGCTCCATGGTAAAGGCTAACATAGGAAGGGAGAAGGAAATTTATAAGAGGGGCAGAGGCCCAACAAAGGGCGTCTCCTGAACAGCCTCCTCCTCCAGACCATCATTAGAAGAGCAGGAATTTTTTGCAGGAATGTTCAGCCTGGAGTGATGATTTAAAAGCACTTGACTTTGACTGATACGCACCCAAGCATACTCATTCCATTAGCAGTGACAGATACAGCAGAAGTTTTGCCTCAGTTGTTAGCCACCCTGAGCCTTAGGGGAGGGCGGGATATAAATTAAATTATAAATAAATAAATGTAAGTGTTTGAAAAGACTGAACAAAACTAATTGCATTGGATTTGGGGGAAATTTCATGCGACACCTTTCAGTACCAATCAAATACTATTTGAATAGTAAGAACACTCAGTATTTACGTTGCACTTTTTGTATTTATTTTACAGACACCGGGCAGAATAGATCCCTATACTGCATTTTGATTATACATGTAGCCAGTGTTCCCTCTAAGCTGAGTTAGTGTGAGCTAGCTCACAGTTTTTTAGCTTCCGGCTCACACATTTTTGTCTTAGCTCAGGAAGGATGACTCCAGAGCAAACTAATTTATGCAGGAGCCAAATTGCTCACTCACAATTTTAATGCCAGTAGCTCACAAGGTAGAATTTTTGCTCACAAGACTCCACAGTTTAGAGGGAGCATTGCATGTAACTATTTTGTTGTCAGCAAGTGTAGGATCAAATATTGTGTTAACAAAAACAGCTGAGCATGGTGGCTCAAATCCATTTTTATTTGTGCAAGAGGTAAACCATCCTAGCTGTTACCAGTTTGGCTTAATGGCGCTTTTGTCCTTAATGCGGTATACAAAGAGCACCCCAGAGATTCTTTTGAAAATGCTTTCTGAAAATTTTGCCCACATCTAAGTGTAAAGTTGATTTAAATCCATAGGAGGCTTGGAAAGAGTTATTAGCCAGTCTACCATTCTCCACTGCCCTGTTACTGTAGCCTGCTGCCTGTTCAGAGCAGGGGCATGTCATCCTGGGGGATGAAGTTGCCTTCTTCATTTGATAGGACTGTTATTGCTGCCATCACGAGTCCAACAGGATCAGGCACTGTCGCTTCTGATCAGAGTAAGTTGACGTCTGGTGGGAGCGACGCCGGGAAATAACAGACTGATTTCTCTTTTGTCGGGCCGCTTGGTTCTCTGGGCCAGTGGTCTAGAGGCCATTTGCCATACCAATGGTGCCCTTCTTGGGTAGTCACCCTCTGCAATCAGGCTGGTGGTGCCGATGCAACCTAGCAGCAAGGGCTTCAGAGTAACAGAGCACAAGTGCCTACATAGGAGATGCAACACTGAAACGGCAGATGGCAATATCACTTCAAGATACTCTACATGTTGTAACTGGTCTGACTTTTCCTAGCCTTTGATACCCTTTTTCATGAAGAGTGGTACAGTGAGCAGCAGTGTGCTTACCCTTTGATCAAACTTGGGTAGGGCTGCCAGTTTGGTGTAGTGGTTAGGAGCGTGGACTCTAATCTGGGAGAACCGGGTCTGATTCCCCACTCCTTCCCATACAGCTGCTGGCGTGACCTTGGGTCAGTCACAAGCTCTTTCAGAATCAGAGCTGTTCTCCCACGAGCAGTTCTCAGTCAGAGCTCTCTGAGCCCCACCTACCTCACACAGGGTGTCTGTTGTGGGGAGACGATGGGACGGGAAGGGGATTGTAAGCCACTCTGAGACTCCAAGTGAAGGGCAGGGTATAAATCCAATCTCCTCTTCTTCACGTTACAGTTGACCGTCCCATACATGAAGTTAACAGTGCCGTCCTAAACAAAGTTATACACTTCTGTCCCATTGAACTCAGTGGACTAAGAAAAGTACAACTCTGCTTAGGACAGTTCTGCTACTGCCAGTCCCCTCTGTTTTTCCAGGAAGTACTCACCCCAGGTGCCTGAGAGAAGCAAACCAAATGAAAAAGGTTTCTTCTGACCTATGAAAGAAGAAGAAAAAACTCTTTTGGATTCAGTCCTTTTTCCACACACACACAAAAATCTGACTTTTTAAAAACCAGGCAACATTTATTTATTTCCTTTGATTTTTATCCCACCCTTCCCGCCGAGGCGGGCTCAGGGCAGATTACAACATATTTGTAGTACAATAAAACACACAGTATTTAAAAAGATAAAACAGTTAAAACCATCATAATTTCAAAGTGTTAGTAGTACAGGTAATAAATGATGGCATTCTTCCAGCATCCAGATAGCAACAACCTCCATTGAAAGCCTTAAATCTGAAAGCATTTTAATAAAGGTCCTCTAGATTTTATAAAACAAAGAAATAGTACTGTCAGGTATCCCTGTACTAACCAGTCCTGTTTCCTGTGACCTTATGGACCTTTGGTTTAGCATCCTTTTTAGGTTTTATCAGCTTTTTGGAATCTTTGCCCTGCTCCGGATCTTGGAAGGTACGGCATCAGATATCCCCTGCTTCCGGATCTTGGAAGGTACGGGGTTGTCGCTGGTCGATATCGACCGTTTCGGTGCCAAAGCATCAATAGCGACTGTCGATGTTCCCGAAGCGGGAATGAGAGCGTCCGGTGCCAAGGTAGACATCGAGGCGTGCCCGGACATGTCTAGCGGTGAAGACGACTGAGGAGAGAGAGCTTTCTCCATCAGGGCCAAATGCAGAGGGGCCGCTCTATTTTTTCTGGTTTGGTTTGAAAATTTTCGGCAATGTCTGCACGTAGACACACAATGGGACTCCCCTAGGCAGACGAGACAGAGAGAATGTCCGTCGGTGGGGGATATTTTAAGACCACAGGTCCTGCACCGCTTAAAACAACCCCACCGCGGGGCCATAGGCCAGCGGAGGGAAATCTGACGAGAAACCTGAAGGAAAAAAACTAAGAAGAAAAATAAAGAAAAAACTAACTACACGATTTTTGGAAAGTGAAACTAATACTTAGCAGACCGAGGCGAAAGGCGTCCTACCAGTGCGGCGGTCAGAGAGGAACTGGCGGGATCTGCTTGCCCCTCCTTGGTCATGCGCAGTGGGGCCGGCGCGTGACCTGGAAGAGGCGCGAAAATCCCTTTTGCTAGCTACCGATACCGAGCAGGGTCAGCGCAGGCGCAGTCTATCCCCAAGGGTGTGAATGCACAGATGACCACTCGAAGATCACCAGTTACAGGTAAGCAACCTGTCTATCTGAAAGCATTTTAATAAAGGTCCTCTAGATTTCATAAAACAAAGAAATAGTACTGTCAGGTACCCCTATACTAACCAGTCCTGTTTCCTGTGAAACACTTTTTAACAGTATTTCCATTTGAATCTTACCTTTGCTGGAAATGGCATCCTAAAATTGAACCTCTTCTTCAGAACTTAATGGTGCTCAAAGGCCCTACTTGGCTGCACATGGGATGTACATACATAAATATCTGCAATGCTCTAAAAACCTGGGATTTTGGAGGTCCCCAAAACGAAACAAAGATTCTATAGAGATGCAGGCTACATATGCCACCATATGGGACCAATGACATAAAACTATGGGTTCATTGTAGAACGGTGCTCTGACAGGCTTTTTGCTTATCACAATAAATGTAATGGAGAGTTTTTCATTCCTCCCCTATTCAATTCCCGTGCTTATTCTTCATTTCCGTGCACTAAAGCCGATTAAATGACAATGATTTTAATAGCTTGGGGAGGTGAGGGGGGTGGAATGTTTCCTTATAGCGTGATCCGTCAACTAGTTAAGCAATGTAAATGTCTTCCGTATGTCACCTGCTTCATGTTGAAAGAAGTCACCATGTGAACTTAACGTTTATCTGCATTTCTCGTAATCCTTTAACTATGCAAGATGTTTAAGGAAGTGAATGTGGCCGACGCATTACCATCTTGCTAACATTCTTACTCAGGCTACAAAACTAGAGCCGAGTTTTGTATATTTATCTATTTATTAGATTTTGTTTTGGTCACCACTCACCCGAAGGGTGTCATGGTAACGTACAACATTAAAACCAATAAGGTAAAAACATAAAATATTAAATATTAACATTAAAACATTAAAATATTAAGATACATGGCTATCACAGTATATCCAGTTTTGTATGTTGTAGTGTATTTATATTGTGTAAGCCGCCCTGAGCCGGCCTTGCTGGGAGGGTGGGGTAAAAAATCAAATAAATAATCACATCTGTATTAGACCCTGATGGAGCTCACAGGTAGAGCTATCCTTTGCAACAAGTGACGGATCCTGGCTTTGTGCTAATAGCCATGCTGGGCCAAATTAATGGTCCTCCTGCCTCTGGCTCCCCATCTGCCCACTGTGAATCTCCAGGTTCTTCAGAGAGCTTCACAGATACTGGCAGGTTTGGGCTGGAGTTCCTGTTACCCTATGCTGCTGGTGAAGAAGACCTGTGCTTTGTTGGCATACGTCTTGGAAGCACAGGAGCCCTGTCCTGTATGGGCCCTGGCAAACCGTGTTTGAGAGGAAGGCATGCTAGAGGTGAACTTTTTGAAGAACAAACTTCACATGACTGGTATGGCATAACGGGCTGTGCTCACGTGTGCCGCTTATTGCAGGGCTGATTCCACAATAATTACATTACTTTCATGCTGTTCCTTGCAGGGATTTATTTGCTTTTCCCACTGACCATACTGAATGTTGAGAAGCTTTCTGATGCCCTTGCCACTGATTTTCTCCAAGCTCATGCTGTTTGAAAGGAACCTTTTGGCCACGGATGCCTGTCTAGGTGGACAGAACGTACTGCTCTCATCCTTACTATGGTCTTAGTACTAAAATCTCTGCGTGGCAGAAAGCAGCATCTTTGTCCAGAGCTTTGTGCTTCTGCGTTCATTTAGGACTCATTTCTCAGATATAGAGGCTGAGGCTCCAAAGCCTGCACTTCCTGTAGGAGTATTTCCTGTCTAGACAAAGCATTTAAAATGAAAAACAACAGAAATCCACGAAGACTGCAGCTTTGCTACTGGGCAGATCCTATAGCACTTCCCTGGAATGCCTTTGCATTGATAAGAACGGTAAAGAGCCAGGTGTACAAAATTACAAGCAGTGTAGAAACAGGCAATTTGACTGCAACTGTGTTGGTTCTTGTGTGTAAAGATTGTTACGTACTGTGACATAAGTCGTGCAGCACTGTATTAGTATTGCTGGCATTTTGATGATCTCTGAACATGAGCACGTAAGAGTCTGACTGGATCAGACCAGTGGTCCATCTAGTCCAACATTCTGTCTCACACATCAGCCAACCGGTTTCTCTGAACAGCTAGCAACAGGGCATAGGCCTTCCCTTGATGTTGCCTCCTGGCTCTGGGATTCAGAGGATTAGTGCCTCTGAATGTGGAGGTCCCCCTCAGTCACCATGGCTAGTAGCTATTGATAGACTTATCCTCCATGAATCTATCTAATCCCCTTTTAAAGCTGCTTATTCCTGTGGCCATCACTAATTTGATTCCCCACTCCTTCACTTGCACCTGCTGGATGACCTTGGGCAAGCCATAGTTCTGGCACAGCTGTTCTTGAAAAAGAGCAGTTTCTGTCAGAGCTCTCTCAGCCCCACCTACCTCACAGGGTGTTTGTTGTGGGGAGGCTGGCCCGTAGCTAACATAGGGCCCATGGGGCCTGGCCCCCTAGTATTTCTTCTGGGGCCCCTCCCCTGGCTGCCCCCAAAGTGCTCTAATTTACCACCTGCACTGTGCTTTCATTTAATTAGCTGGCAGGCCCCCCAAGACCCCCTCCCAAAAAATTCCCTAGCTACGGGGCTAGGGGAAGGGAAAGGAGTTTGTAAACCGCTCTGTTTACACTCGGAGTGAGGGGCGGGGTATAAATCCAATTTTTTCTCTCTTCATATCCTCTGGCAACAAATTCCACATTTTAATCACTCAGTGTAAACTAGTTCCTTTTGTCTATCCTGAACCTACTGTCCATCAGCTTCATTGGATTCCCTTGAGTTCTAGTATCTTGGAAGCGGGAGAAAAAGTTCTCTTTGTCAACTCTCTCTTCCCTACGCATAATTTTATAAACCTCTATCATGTCCCCCCTTTAGTCATCTCTTTTTCTAAACTGAAAAGTCCCAGACTCTTCAGCCTTTCCTCATAGGGCAGGTGCTCATCTTGGTTGCCCTCCTCTGCTTTTTCAGTTCTGCAGTGTCCTTTTTAAGATACAGTGACCAGAACTGTACACACTATTCCAGATGAGGCCGCACCATAGATCTATACCAGGGGCATTACAATATTGGCTGTTATATTCTCAATCCCTTTCCCAATAATCCCTAACATCCACAGCTGCAGCACAGAGTTGACACTTTCATTGAGCTATCCACTAGGACCCCAAGATCTTTTTCCCACTCAGTCTCAGCAAGTTCAGACTCGAAGTTGGGATTTTTTTTTTGTCCCAATGTGCATCACCTTACACTTACCAACACTGAATGTCATTTGCCATTGTGGAGGTCGTCTTGGAGCTCTGCATAGTCAGCCTTGGTTTTCACCATCCTCAATAATTTTGTATCATCTGCAAACTGGGCCACTGCACTACTCACCGCTAGTTCCAGATCATGAATAAATTAAACAAAATGACTCTGGATCCCTTGAGTATTCGTGCAATATGTCTTCAGCAAACAAGCTGCACATTATATGCGCTATATTGGCTGGTCTCTAAGCAGCATGGGAGGTATGCCACCTTTCGCAAACTTGCAGTCATATGACTCGTCTTGATTGATAATTGCCCCCATTGTGTGCGTGGATCTTTTTGACGGGATCCAACCCAATGACACAAAAGCTGGTGTGTCTTGGCAGTGAGCAGTCCTGTAACTGCACATTCCCCTCTCCTGTGGCAGCCCTTTATGTTGCTCCTGGTGGGGCCCCGGGGAGGGGCAGGACCCCGGTGGGGTATAAAGCCATAGCATCCACTGTCCAAAGCAGCCATTTTCTCCAGAGGAACTAATCTCTGTCGCTTGGAGATTTCTAATTCTGGGAGATCTCCAGGCCTCCCCTGGAGGTTGGGAAGCCCAAAGGAGGCTGTTGGGGGAGGAAGACTGTGTGTAGAATTTAGATGGGATCTAACTCATAATAATGGACATTTTGCTAATTTTTTCTATTGGCTAGAATTTCAGAGGGGTAACTGTTAGCCTCCCAGTTTAAAATCTAGCAGTTTTCTTCCAGCATAAGCTGCTGTGGACTGGCGCCCACCACCAGTGTTCCCTCTAAGCTGAGTTAGTGTGAGCTAGCTCACAGTTTTTGAGCCTCTGGCTCACACATTTTTGTCTCAGCTCAGGAAGGATGGCACCAGAGCAAACTAATTTATGCAGTAGCCAAATCGCTGGCTCACAGCTTTAATGGCAGTAGCTCACAAAGTAGAATTTTTGCTCACAAGACTTCACAGCTTAGAGGGAACATTGCCCACCACTCCTTCAGAGGCTGTGAATGAATCTTCATTTTGCATTGATTTCATGTAGGAGGTCTGAGGGCAAACAAACAAACTGTGGAATCAAGGGATCCTCCCGAGGGACACCCAGCAGGTGTTAACTAGTTCAGCATAGCTATTTATTTCTTTAATTCAGTTTATATTCTGCCCTCCCCGCCAAGGCAGGCTCAGGGTGGCTTACATTAAAAGTTAAAATACATTAAAAACAAAAATTATAAAAATCAAAGAAGATCATATACAGTGAACATAATCATAAAGTGCTAGTGGTGGGTATTTAAAGGTGGTATGATATTACATACAAACCCCAGTAGGCCATGGTGGAATAGTCACAAAAGAGTATAGCTAGAATTGGTAAACAGCTTATCAGACCATTTATACAGGCTGGCGCAGGCTGCTGGTGTTAGTCCGGGAGGGTGTGTGTGTTTTTCCACTGTTCAGTTGTTAGAAGCGGCTCCTAATCAAAGGCCTGGTGGAAGAGCTCCGTCTTACAGGCCCTGCGGAACTGTAAAAGGTCCCGCAGGGCCCTGATGGTCTCTTGTCTATATTTTTCACATTCCATGATGGTAACATGGAGGCATACAATGAAACATCAAGACCCACATTGCATATTACAGCAGTCGCCTGACAGTCTGTATGCCTGCCCACATCCCATCAGCCTGCATCTGGCACGACAACAGGGTTACATCATTTAGCTCCAAACTATATTGAGTGTGAAGATGTGATGTGCTTATTATGAACGGCTGCTTCCCCCCCCCCCCGAAATGGATGTGCTGAAGATTGTTTTGTTTTTGTTTTTAAAGTCTTAATCAAACTATGGATATTCCACAAGAACATAGAACGAAACACAAACCTGGCCTTTGCTCATAATTGTGCCTGGGGGTGGGGGGCTGTACTAGAAAGAATGGTATTGTGTTTTGTTTTTGCAAAGGATAGCCTTGCCCTTTGCCCCACCTCTCTGTGTCTGTCTTTCCAGTTTTCTTTTCTTTTTTTGCCTCTGTTTTGCAGGTGGTCTGCCTTGCATTTTGAACACTGCAGATAGAAAACAAGGCCGTTAAAGTGCCACCAGTACCTTTTGACGGCGAAAGAAAAAACCTGTTCTCCGTTGCTGGGAACATTTCAGACTGGCACCATTTTCTTATAGTCACTGTATGGACAATTCGATCCCTTAGATTAGCATTTCTCAAAGTTTCCTCTAAGTGATGAGAGAACTTTCTTTTCAGGACTGACATGCAATTGCCAGCCTCTGAAAGATACAGCACACAACTTGGCATCCTGAGCATTTCTGCCTTAATTCATGTACTTCTGTTGGTCTTTCTCCCCACCACTAGCACTTATGCCAAAGACCTCCTCCATTTTATCCACACATTCACCCGGTGAGGTAGGTCAGGCTGCGAATATGTGACTGGTCCAAGGTCCCCCAGCAGCCTTCCATGGCATGAATGGGGATTCAATAGTCAGACACTTTAATCACTGCACCAATCCGGCTCTCTGAGTTTTGTTCCAAATCCAAGTTTCTAGCCAGCATGAGGACAAATAACTGAGCAGAGACAAAAGCAAAAGGGCTCAGAGATTCCTGGCGCTCTCCTCCCTCACACCTGCATTGCTTTCGTTCTGTGGTTTTCTGCCCACACTCCTGTTCTCCCCTCCCCCCGACTCTGCATTCTGTCCTCCTGCTGCCTCCTTGGCCTCCGTCCTCTCATTCCCATTCTTGTGAGTTCTCAGCAGCAAAGCATATTGTGCAAGGGACATGCATGTATACGGTATTTCAGGTGGGGTAGCCATGTTGGTCTGAAGCAGCAGAACACAGTTGGCATCCAGCAGCACCTTGAAGACCAACAAAGTTTAATTCAAGGTCTAAGCTTTCATGTGCAGGCACACTTCCTCAGATAACAGAGAACAGAATCTCTTCAGCTGTTACATATAGAGGGTTGGGGGGGGGGGGCTGGTTGTCAGGAAGGACCGCTTAGAGTCAAGATGCATAAGAACCGGGTGATTATAGCTAAGACTGGATTAAGGCAAGATTAGCATACAAATACAAATGTTAACATGTAGATGTCAGAATGGCCATTTGAGTCCAGTGGCACCTTCAAGACAAACAAAGGTCAATACTGGGTACCAGCGAGAACTCCTTAGATTCTTTGAATTCATGGTATTTTATGTTTGATTCGCATCACTCCTCGGGCAGAATCCTGACCGGCAGACCAGATGCAGGGGTCACGTATCCCTGCCAAAAAAATATCCTTGCCTCCTACTCTACACAGCTTCTTACCCCCCAAAACCTTGCAATGGGAATGGACTGTGGCTCTGCAACACAGCATCCTCTTTGCGTGTGGAAGATCCCAGCTTCAATCCATGGTATCTCCAGTTAAAAAATGGATAAGGCAATAGCAAAAGACTCCTACTGGAGAGCCTCTGCCGGACAGTGCTGATTCTGATAGACCAAGGATCTGGCTCAGTTGGGAAACCTACTATTTGCTTATGTTCTTCTGTAAATTTGGGGTTAGCTTCCACATGAGGACCATGTAAGGGGTCTGCAAAGATCCTCAGTCTTCCCAGATCTCCCCTCGCAACCATTTCTGACTCCAGAAAAGTTCGTGCCAGGGCTTGCAAGACCCTTGTGGCATAAGAGACGTGCAGGTTGTGGGACTGTAGAGAGAAGGGGTGAAGCAGCTCCTCAGCTTTCATATCAGCACAGCCCCCTTATACGAGTGGCAGGAGGTGGGGCTTTTGTCCCCTCCCCCTTGCAGCCCTTCTACCCTGTATGACTATAATTCGATGCAGGTCTTGCAACCCAGGGGGAACACACAGGAACAGACATGAAGCTGCCTTACTGAATCAGACCATCGGTCCATCAAGGTCAGTATTGTCTGCTCTGACTGGCAGCAGCTCTCCAGGTTTCCAGGTGGAAGTCTTTCACATCCCCTGATCCTTAACTGAAGATGCCAGGGATTGAACCTGGGACCTACTATGCTAAAAAAAGAAAATAAAGAGGACATATGGCCCTTCTGGGGGATTAGTGAGAAGACAGATGTAAGGACTGAATGAGGTTAACATATATAGTGAGATAAGAAACCAATATCCCTGTTAAGTCCTAGGGATTCCATTGTTCTGAGTGTTGTAATAACTTGCAACTCGGCAATTTCCCTTTCTAGTCTGTTCCCGCAGACTGTGACCATGAAATTAAAAGATGCCTGCTCCTTGGGAGGAAAGCGATGGCGAACCTAAACGGCATGATAAAAAGTAGAGACATCACCCTGCCAACAAAAGTAGGTATGGTCAAAGCCATGGTATTCCCAGTAGTCATGTATGGCTGCGAGAGTTGGACTATAAGGAAGGCCGAGCGCCGAAGAATAGATTCTTTTGAACTATGGTGCTGGAGAAGACTCGAGAGTCCCTTGGACTGCAAGAAGATCAAATCAGTCAATCCTAAAAGAAATCAACCCTGACTGTTCCCTGGAAGGCCAAATAATGAAACTGAAGCTCAAATACTTTGGCCACCAAATGAGAAGGGAGCACTCACTGGAGAAGACCCTGATGCTGGGAAAGATTGAAGGTCAAAGAAAATGGGGACGGCAAAGGATGAGGTGGTTAGACAGTGTCATAGATGCAACGAACATGAAATTGAGCAAACCTCAGAGGACGGCGGAAGACAGGAAGGCCTGGCGTGATCTGGTCCATGGGGTCGCAAAGAGTCGGACTCGACTGTGCGACTGAACAACAACAAAAAAGTCTGTTCCTGAAGTTCTTTTGCAATAAAACAGGTACTTTGCTTATCTTCAGCATTGTGGCCATTCTTTGGACCGGAGATGTTTTCATGTACCTTCCACATACTTCACTGGGACAAGGAAGGAAGTTTCCTGGTGGACATTCTGCATATAAAGCAGAGGCTCTTTCACTGAGGCACAGTATCTCCCCTGTGGCACTACACTCTGTCTGGACTATACCACAAAGCAAGATATATAAGGCAGAGTTGGCAAATGTACAAGGGATGGACATCTGCCAGTGTGAGGTCTTGACTGTGATCTCCAGAGCATGGTTTATGGACTACTATCCAGGAGAATGCTTCAGTACACAAAAATGCAATTAATTTTTCCTGAGCCACCAGATTTTGGCCATTTGTTATAGTGAGGGTGGGTCAGGGGTCATATCTGGGGATAGTAAAGGTAAAAGTTTCCCTTGCTCGAAATCGAATCTGACTCTAGGGGTGGTGCTCATCTCCGTTTCCAAGCCAAAGAGCCAGCGCTGTCCGAAGACTTTTCCATGGTCATGTGGCCAGCATGACTAAATGCCAAGGCGCATGGAACGCTGTTACCTTCCCACCAAAGTGGTACCTATTTGTCTACTTGCAATGTCTTGCTTTCAAACTGTTAGGTTGGCAGGAGCTAGGGCCAGAGACAGGCGCTCACTCCATCACGTGGCACTACAGTCTCGAACTGCCAAGCTACAGCCATCCTCATCTGCAACTTAGCATCTTGACCTCTGAGCCACTCTGGCCCCTCATATCTGGGGATACATGCCTTTATTGAGGAAAGGGGGCAATTTACAGCAACTCTTAAAATGTATCAGGAATGGGAGCTGTGATGGATTGCAAAGAAAAGCAGCCTTTTTAAAATGCTGCTTGTGTCAGAGAGCCAGGGAATTCAAGAGTTAATCTTTCCTGGAGAGAAGGACTAATGTGATTGGCTGCTCTACTCACTCTCTAATTGCCCAGTATCAGTTTAGAGAGGAAATAAAACAGCTGATCTGGAGGAGAATGTGCCATTTGCCTTTGGTCTTTGTCTGAAATCTAATGCCTGGATCAGTAGCCAAACTTCTGAGGGAAGAGACCTTAGGAGTCAGTGATTTCTGTCAGGGAATAGTCAGAAAAGTACTTCTATAGAGAGAAGAATAAGGACCCTATTGTCTTAAATATATTAGAACTACTCTGAGAGAGAATTTAGATTCTCAGTCAAGAAAGCTACAGAACAGCTTTATACAGACAACAGATACTGGAGAAGGATTTGGCAGAAGGTCTAGGTAGTTAGAGAGAACTCCCATACAAGCCAGATAGTAAAAGGAGTTATTGCTTCTCAGGGACAAGGAAAATAACTTCCTGCCAGTGAAATGGATTGGGAAGAGAACCCTGGTTTGTGATAAAGTTTAGACACCTCAGGAATTAGTGAAAGGCTGTAATATCTAAAGAGAAAACCTAGAACTCTTCAGGGAGAAATCTAGAAACTATAAGCAAACACTATTCTCCAGAAAACAGTATGAAAACCCTGTGTTAGTGCTGAAATACACTAAACAAAGTACCTCTCAAAGAAAGAACTAGAAAACCTTGAAACCAAACTACAAATGCACTCTTGTATGATCTAAGAATTCAAATCTGTATATAGTATGAAAGTTTACCGAGGCCTTTCTAAAACTTGACAGTTATCTATCTATCTATCTTGTATCCCACCCTGCCCTACGAATGAACTCAGAGTGGCTCACGACAATAAAAACAATAAAAACCAAGATATCAAAACAGTTTTAAAATTAAACAATTAAAACAAGATGGCATTAAATACAAGTAATCTAACATCTCCTGTGTTATTTTAACAGGCGATGGTAGATAGCCTGATTTATAACAGTTTTTGATCTGATGGTGGGAGATACCTAAAATATATATTTCCTGTCTGTTCAATCAAATATTATTTCTGTTTTGAAAGTTTCTTTGCCTCAAGTGCCATTTCAGTAAGGGTTTAAATATAAGACAAGACAGCTCCTGTATTTTCCATTGAGCTCCTGTGCTGGGTCAGAAGTCTAAACTAATACCTGTAACAGGGTGAGACAGTTAAAGCTTATAAAATAACGAAGAAATACATGCTACTGAAGAGCAGCTCAGTCACAGAGGAGAACTAAATATATATTTTTGGTGGGGAAATCTGCCTGGGAGTGGAGGAGAGTCCGGAGTCCATCACAGCTGCACACATAGCTCTCTTGGCCTGGCTCACACGGGATCATTTTGGACATTCGTAACCCCTTGCTTCAAGGAGAATTCCGAAGCAATGCCATCTGTTCAATTTGTAAACAGTCACATTTTTAAAAGGCCCTGTACAAACAGGGAGCCTCTGTTCAGAAGCAACATTCTCTGGCAGTCAGTCACAACCAATTTATGGGCTGCGTTCAAGTAATTCCAGGCAGGAATTCCGGGTGTGCACTTGGACTGAACTCCCACACCCAGAGCAGACCGCTGAGTCAATGTGACTGGCCAGATTCCAGCAAGCCGTGTGCAAAATTTCATCCTGTTCCCATTGCTTCCAGAGGGAAGCCACAAGGGGGCAATGAAGAATTTGGTGCTGATTCTGTTTCCACAGGAGCCACTGCGCTAAGGATTTCTTCTTTTGTGCTGGTGTCTCTAGCTCTTTGAGCCTCCCTTGCTTTCCTCCCTATTAAAACAGCAGAGGTACCAGTGACAAAAGCGATACCATCTAAGGCTGGACTGGCTGCTCTTTGGGGAGAGTAGGGAAGAGCTGTTTTTTTAGAAACAGATGCGTGCAAACCCTTCGGCACGGGGAGAGCCACAGTTCCTAAAATGCACTGCTGTGAGCCAAATGCAATGTGGCAGTGTCCTTGTGGCCTCCAAGAGAACGCTTCAGCCATTTTAAATATATTTTTAAATGCTGTGAGGTGTAGAGTGGTGCTTCCCCCCTCCCCCCACATGTGCTTTTTCAAGTGCTGATAAAGCCACAGGGGGCACACGGCTATTTTTGTACTTGAAAAGACACAGTGGAGGGGGACCAGCATGCTGCACTGCGCCCTCACAGTATTTTAAAACATCTTTAAATGGCTGTGGGCATCCTCCTCATGGTGGCTACAAGGATGCCGTTGTGGCATGAGATTCCCTCCCGCATCCAGTCAGAGACCCTGAACTGACACTGTCAAGGGATCTGCCTTCATAAAAAATGCTTGGCGACAGAGTTCTCCTAGAGGAGTGATGGCGAACCTTTTAGAGGCCGAGTGCCCAAACTGCGACCCAAAACCCACTTATTTATCACAAAGTGCCAACACGGCAATTTAACCTGAATACTGAGGTTTTACTTTAGAAAAAACAACTCATACATTAACTTAAGACGATCCAAACAAAGTAAGGAAAGCAATCCCAAATGCTTTCATTTACTTAAAATTATTTGGCAGAGAATTCGACACTTTAATGATGGTCTGGGCCTGGCTGGGGTGATGGCACACGTGCCCGCAGAGAGGGCTCTGAGTGCCACCTCTGGCACCCGTGCCAAGGTTCGCCACCACCGTCCTAGAGTTATCTCATTAAAGACTGATTAGCAACAGGCTGATTAGCAACCTTTAATTCTGATAATACAAAAGAATAAGGGGCTGAGTTTGGTTCTTTGAATGTAACCTGCAAACCAGACAGAACAGCTGCAGAAACTTTATCTTTCACTGAGATAAGAAATTAGTTTCTTTAGTGAGCTGGACAGAACGGAATACAAGCATGAGAAAGTTAACCCTACAATTACTGTGAAAATAAGTGCTAAAATTATCAAAATACCGAGCATCACTTTTTAGCAAGTAATAGATTTAAAAGCAAAATTTTAAATTAAGCAAACTCTGGAGCACGACGGAAGACAGGAGGGCCTGGTTTGATCCATGGGGTTGCGAAGAGTCGGACTCGACTGTGCAACTGAACAACAAGAAGATTTAAAAGCAAATCAGTTTTCAGCTGTTTGTCTCACTGCTTTTAGGGATAATGAAATAGCCCTAATTACCCACCAGGTAATTTCACCTATTCTTCCGAGTCTTCTATCCCAAAAAATCTGATTTTGCTTGTCACAGGAGTGCATACTTACAGAAAAATATCAGTTCTTATCTCTAAACCTTGTCTACTATAATCATGTGATATTATTTAAAGAAGTGTTTGGTTCAGAACTAATAGGAGATAAGCAACATGAGTGCTGATTAGCTAGCATAGTCACGTGATATTATCTAGATAACTGATCGGTTCTTAACTAGATAAGCAACATATGAACTAATCTGCAGGTGCATCTGAGATACAGCTGGTAAAGCAAGATAAGAAGGCCAATTTCAACCTTTAGCCTACTTTTTTCTGTAACTAGTTCAACTAACTGTCTAAGATGAAAATACTTGACGCAAATAGAATTTAGGAGAAGGGAGCACTCACTGGAAAAGACCCCGACGCTGGGAAAGATTGAAGGCAAAAGAAGAAGGGGACAGCAAAGGATGAGATGGTTAGACAGTGTTATCGATGCAACGAGCATGAAATTAAGCAAACTCCGGAGGATGGCGGAAGACAGGAGGGCCTGGCGCGATGTGGTCCCTGGAGTCGCAAAGAGTCGGACTTGACTGTGTGACTGAACAACAACAAAAAAGCGTTTGAGCTCTTGACTAATTTCAAACTCAGGAAGAAAAGCTTAGTGATGTCATGACTACAGCTACACTGTCATATTTAATTTGACCCTATAAAAGACTTGCACTAACCCAGATGTCCTGGACTAGCCTGATCTCATCAGATCTTGGAAGCTAATCAGGATTGGCCCTGGTCGGCTCATCTGAATACTATTTGAATGGGAGACGGCCAAGAAAGACTGGGGTAGCTACGTAGAGGCAAGCAATGGCAAACCACCCCTGTTCATCTCTTACCTTGAAAACGCTGCAGGGTTGCCATACTTCAGCTGCAACTTGGCACTTTCCACCATCGAGGAAATTTACACACTCAGCATGAAGCATTGGTCAGTTTTAACTAAAGGCTGGTTTGCAGTGTGCCAGCAGCAGTCCCAAGCTACCCATACTCCTGACTGTACACAGAGATGTCTGGATTCAGTAGTGGAGGCAGACAGTGATTGTACAATCACAGCAGTTTTTTTTTTTAAGACACTGATCATGGGAATTGCTACAACTGTATTCATAGATCACGCTTCCCAGATTAACACATACATGCACATCCACTGTTGTGCTTTCTCTCAATTACAGGACCTTTGACGACTGGCAACGGAATGTGTGAACTGAAAAGCATTCGTTTTACTTGAGGAGACAGGAAAGGTGTGTCTGCTGGGCTGTCTCTAGGATGGCCTCTTTGTACACACCAGCCCCCTTCCTGGTGCTGTAGCCAAGTGACAGAGGTCTAACTGAGGTGTGCTCTGAAAATGGCTCAGGGCTGCTTTTATGAACTGACCGTATGAGAGAGACGGAGAGACTCATTTGTGGTTTGCAGGGCAAAAACCTGCCATTTAAAGCAGAAACAGCCAGATGCTCTCAAATGTATCTTGTAATTGTGTTGAGACAAGACATATGTGACAGGTGCCTGTTGTACATTACAAGAAAGGGTCTGTTTCCATTCTTTTGACTGTCATTGTGAGTCTGTTGCACTCCATCATCCGTTCTTGTCTTTTAAACAAAACGCCAGATCTCGTCTGCAATGGGCCACAAACACAGGAGCCAGACAGCAGCCAGAAATCTAATTCTGGCAACCATGTGGCTGGTGCCTGATAAGAACAGAGTTATTTTTCAGCAGTGTTTATACTGCAAGTGGTCATCTGGTCTCCCCCATCTATATATCTACTGATTATATTTTAAATCTTTATACAGTGGTTGTAAATCACCCAGAGCCTGCTTGCAGGGTGGGTGATTCATAGATTTAATGAAATAATAATAGTGATGATGATGATGATGATGATGATGATGATGATGATGATGATGATGATGATGATGTTAGGAACAGCATTTGTTACGCTGCAAAAAAAAAAGATGGCGGTGGCTGTTGCCAAATGGAGTGCTCTTTAGAGACACGAAGGCGATGCCTTCTTCTAACGCACTTCCTACTCTGATGAGATGGAGGAAAGCCAGGCCTGGCTCCTTGCTCTGAGAACAAGCTACTGCAGAGCAGAGACAGCACGGAGATCACTGATGGAGGATCTGACCGAAACTCAATGACACACACAGCCAAAGCTGCACAACTCTCTTTCTGAAACGCAGCCATTTGCCAGTCAAAACCCATTTTGTTTCTATGAGTGTGTGTTTTCTGTTGTCTTACTAGAAGATCTGTCTCTCTGTTACTGCAAGGCTGTGACATGGATTCCCCATCCCAAAAAGCTGTGGAAGGTCAGCGGT
>NW_015166417.1:3982840-3984584 GCF_001447785.1 Gekko japonicus | reverse complement strand
TTCAGCAGTTCTGGCCCCGGGTTGCCGCATGACGGAGTGAGCTCCCGTCTCTAGCTCCAGCTCCTACCAACCTAGCAGCTCGAAAGCAAGAAATTGCAAGTAGATAAATAGGTACCACTTCGGTGGGAAGGAAACAGCGTTCTATGGGCCTTGGTGTTTAGTCATGCCGGCCACATGACCACGGAAACGTCTTCGGACAGCGCTGGCTCTTCGGCTTTGAAACGGAGATGAGCACCGCAACCCTAGAGTCGGACTTGACTGGCTTTCAAGCAAGGGAACCTTTACCTTTACCTATACTGCCTTCTTCCAACAGCTGGGTATAAAAACTGAAAATGTAGCTCTAGATCATGAACTTGCCATTAAAGAGCTTACCAAAACATTCCATGGTGTCGTTATCCTCTCCCCAACTGTTAATTACAGGAAAAGCAAACATTGGGTTGTATTCTACCAATTCACTCAGCCAAGCCTGAAGCCTTTGTTGGAGTTTGCAAGTTCACCCTTCAGTCATGAAAGAGTCAGTATGTTTCTGTACACATGCTAACGTTAGCTATTTAGCTTAGGGCTAATTAGATCTTACACAAGTAGTTCTGGATAGGTATGTGTTTAGGCATGTCCACAGGTAGTGGCGGGGGGGGGGGAGACTGTTGAGAAACTTTATCTCCTTCGTCCTCCTACACACGAGGTTTAGCATCCAAACAGTCAACATAGAACTTAGAACTAGTGAGACAGAATGTTTGTAACTTTGCTTCCAAATGTAACCCTTTTTCTCCTTTATATAGTAAGATCTTTTTTTCTTAAACGAATACACACGTGTGACTGCCTTCATTCATTTATTCATTTATTTATTTTCTGGTTTATATTCCATCCTGCCCCATGAGCGGGCTCAGGGCGGCTCACATCATATCACAATACAGCAGCAGTTTAAAACACTAAATAATTATTAAGAAGCAAAATGTTAAATAAGTAAAAACATTAAATAATCCAAACAATAATCTGAGTCACCTAACCAACAGTTCAGCAAATGGTATTCTGCTTCATACACTGCTAAATATTCCAGCACCCTTCACCAGCTTAAGGAGCCTTCCCCCAGTGGAGCAGCAGAGATGGTTCTTCCATTGGAAGAAGAGACACTTCCATCAGAGAAAGGCTCCTCAGTCCAGAAGAAGGCATGGTGGAATGGGGTGGTAGGACGCGAGCCACTAAATACAGGAGAAAGCAAAGGACGCTTCAGACAACCAGAGGTCATCTCTGTGCAGAAAAACATGTTTAAGCGAGCACACTAGCACTTAAGAAGTGAGGGCGGGGTGTTTATTATGGTTGCCAACCTCCAGGTGGTGTATCAAAAACAAGACAGGCTTCAGTGTGAACACAATGTGGAAAACAAACCACTGTTCTATGACTTTAACAAGCTTAGTTGTACTTTTTATAATGTTTATAATGCAAATCTCTCCTTATATATAATTGTGCTTTGGTCCTGGACTCTCCTGAACATTCCACATGCTCCCAAATCAGTTGACTCCCTGAGCTGTCACTCTGAAGGTGTCCCTATCCACTGGCTGCGTTGCCTGAGTTCTCTCCCACCCGCTGCAGCCTAGGCCACTCTTCTCTGATTGGGCCAGCGTTTCAAGGTCATTTGCATAGGGAAGCTGATTGGACCTCACTACATTCCACACCTCAAACTCCCCCCCCCAAGACAGTTGGAACTGTCAATTGCATATGTGACCTGGTGTATCCTGAGGTAACA
>NW_015166417.1:3979599-3982683 GCF_001447785.1 Gekko japonicus | reverse complement strand
CTACGTACAGGCTGCAGGGCAGGGGGAGGAGATGTAAACCTGAAGACAGACAGGCAGATAAAGAGAGGCTGATGGTTGCCTGGAAAGGACATAGAGTTGCCAACTCCAGGTTGGAAAAGCCTGCTGAGGGTGGGATCTGAGCAGGAGGAAGAAGGGGACCTCAGAAGGTCATAGACTAGACCTTCCAAACAAGCCATTGCTTCCTAGAAAACCACTGTTGCCAATCTCTAGGTGACAGCTGGAGAGCTCTTAAAGCTCTGGTGCTAATTCAAAGTGCTGGGGATGAGTTGCATTCTGGCAGAGGATGCTCTGAGTGTAGAAAATGAATTATCGACAGAGTAGTGTTTTGGAAAATCTTTAGGAATTGTTTGGTGCATTTACCATGGGGCACCCACCCAGAGCCGCTAGCATCAAAACCAATTTAAAGCAAAATAGAGATATGGAGACTTTTCCATCCTCCTTTGCATCAATCTGTCTGTTGGCAACCCTAGGCCTGCCAGCACTCTCAGGGTGACTTCATGCCTCTTGACTGGAATTACTTCACTAGCCCTGGCAGCTTGCTCCTGTGCAGCAGGAGACTCCCTATGGAAGCTGCCTAGGTGATCAGCCACAGACTTTCTGTCTAACCTACCTTGCAGGGTTGCTGTACCAATCACAAAGTGGAAGAGAATGAAATAAGCTACTTTGCTCCCCACTAATGAGAAAGACAGAACTTTGCCTAGGAGCTACTGAGAGGGGAGGAGATAAAGTTGCCAACTTTAGGTATGGAAATTCCTGGAGATTTGAGGGGTGGAGCCTGGAGAGGGTGAGGTTTGAAGAGGGGTGGAACCTCAGACAGGTACAGTGCCATAGACTCCACCCTCCAAACCAGCCATTTCCTCCTGGGGAACCAGTGTTGCCAAAACAGCTGCTTTGTAGGGTAGACTCTGTGTCATTAAACCCTGCTGAGATGGGCCCCCTATGACAGCCAGTGTGACGTAGCAGTCAGGGCTTCAGAGCAGGGTAGAGGCTGTTGGGGGTGTGGAAACCTGAAGTCAGAGGGGCAATGATTGGGTGGGAGGGAGATAGGGTTGCCAACTCCAGATTGGGAAATACCTGGAGATTTGAGGGATGGAGCATGGAGAGGGTGAGGTTTGAGGAGGGGTGGGACCTCAGATAGGTACAATGCCATAAACGCTACCCTCCAAACCAGCCATTTCCTCCTGGGGAACCATTGTTGCCAATCTCCAGGTGGGGGCTGGGGATCATTCAGAATTACAACTGCTCTCTAGGAGGGAGGGGGGAGGAGATGGAAAACTGAAGTCAGAGGGGCAGATAAAGGTAGGGTGATGGTTGGCTGGGAGGGAGATAGGGTTGCCAACTCCAGGTTGGGAAATTCTTGGAGATTTGAGGGGTGGAGCCTGGAGAGGGTGGGGCTTGAGGAGGGGTGGGTCCTCAGACAGGTACAATGCCATAGACTCTACCCTCCAAACCAGCCATTTCCTCCTGGGGAACCAGTGTTGCCAATCTCCAGGGGAGGGCTGGAGATCACTTAGAATTACAACTGCTCTCCAGGAGGGAGGGGGGAGGAGATGGAATGCTGAAATCAGAGGGGCAGATAAAGGTAGGTTGATGGTTGGCTGGGAAGGAGATAGAGTTGCCAACTCCAGGCTGGAAAATTCCTGGGGATTTGAGGAGTGGAACCTGGAGAGGGTGGAGTTTGAGGAGGGGTTGGAACTCAGACAGGTACAATGCCATAGACTGCACCCTCCAAACCAGCCATTTCCTCCTGGGCAACAATCTCCAAGTGAGGGCTGGAGATCACTCAAAATTACAACTGTTCTTCAGGTAAGCAGAGATCAGTTCCTCTGGAGAAAATGGTGGACTCTGTGTCATTATACCCTGCTGAGGTTGCCACAGCAAATTGACGCTGAGTGTCCAAGGCCTTGGCACTCTCCCAGAGCCTCTTTCTAGAGCTCGTTGTATGTATTTCCACAATGAGCCTTATTCCTAGTTTCTTATATTACTCAACAATCATCATTATGTAAAGTACATGCCATAAACATAGACAAAGCTAGTAAATAATAGTGTGAGTACAATTCAAAAGCTTGATGCAAATGTTCTTGACACTGTTTAGGCTATGCTCCTGGAATGTTTTCTCTTCAAGTCGTCTTGATAAAGCTATGAAGTGGAAAAGTAGACTAAAAAGTCTTCATTTTTCAAGCTCTTGAATATGAATAGCATTTATCACTCCTTCCTTTAGAAGCGGGTGGATCCAAGGAATATAAGAGATAAAGAGAACACACTTTCCTTGAATTAACAAGCAGGTTTGAATATCTTTATCAACTCTATCTCTCTGTTGTAAAGCTGTGTTGGTGTTCATCACCAATCTCTTGACACAGCAATGCAGGAATGACAATAATGTGGATCAATGCAACATCTCTCTAATGTCTCCCCAAAGCTCTTAGTGACATACATAAGAGACAACATTCCAGGAACATAGCCGAAATAGCGTCAAGCATCAGGTTTTTGTATTGTACTCACACTATTATCTACTAGCTTTGTCTATGTTTATGGCATGTACTTTGCATAATGATGATTGTTGAGTAATATAAGAAATTTGCATTATTAGCATTATAAAAAGTACAACCAAGAGTATTAAAGTCATAGAACAGTGGTTTTCTTCGGTGAGCTTATTTTGTTTTAACCTCCAGGTGGTGCCTGGAGATCACCTGGGATGAGAACAACTGATTGCCAGGTGACAGAAATCGCAACCCAGAGCTGGCAACTCTATTGTTTATTCTACTTTGTACAGGTTTCTTTAAGTGTATTATTTATTTGTTTGCCATATGGAGTTGCTGCATTTCTGCTAGTGCACTGAAATGTGCTTCACAATTTAATATACTGAAAAGATTTAAAAGTCAGAACAACATAACTCCTGGCTGTTGGTAGCCTCCTCAGGAGCTCCCTGGCCTAGAATTCTCCAGCCTTCCTCTCAGGGCACACAACTCCCTCTCTCTCTCTCCCTCTCTCTCTCTCTCCCTCTCTCTCTCTCTCCCTCTCTCTCTCCCTCTCTCTCTCTCTAGATCGAGAGAGCGGCGCGGA
>NW_015166417.1:3864013-3976513 GCF_001447785.1 Gekko japonicus | reverse complement strand
GACTTTGCAGAGGGAGGCAATGGCCAACCACCTCTGCTGAAGCACTGGCCTTGGAAACCCAATGGAGCTGAGTCGCCATAAGTCGGCTGCCACTTGACGGGGCCTCACACACACACACATGCACGCACACACACAAAAGGTGTGGGGGAAGAATGGTACATTCTAGGGTTGCCAGATCCAGGTTGGGAAATACCTGGAGATGTGGGGGGTGGAGCCTCAGAAGGGTGGGGTTTGGGGCATAGTGCCATCAAGTCCAATTTCAAAAGCAGTCAGAAGAAATTAAACGTTTGGGGCTCTACTGGTAGCAGGAGCTCCTTTGCATATTAGGCCACACACCCCTAGTGTAGCCAATCCTCCAAGAGCTTACAGAGCTCTTCTTACTGGGGCTACTGTAAGCTCTTGGAGGATTGGCTACACTAGGGGTGTGTGGCCTAATATGCAAAGGAGCTCCTGCTACCAGTAGAGCCCTGCTTGAGACAAATGCCCATGCTGGAATACATGAGAATCCAGTCCATGAAAAGAAACCCGAGAGACCCCCCCCCTTCGGTGACTTTGTAAATACACACCCGAGTCTTGGAATCCATGAGCTTTCTATCTTGTGATTGGTTTAAGTTATTGTATTTTTTTCATTATGTATGTATGAAACAATAGAAAATTGGATATGAATACTTATAAATATTTCATAATACAAAAACAAAAAACACTTAGACTTGATATTTGTATATTGTTTAAAAAGCATACAGCATTTAGCTGAGGCTATGAGATTAGATTCCCGTGTCTGTATTCCTTTTCAATTAACCACCTGGAGGTTTGGCAACCCTGGCATTCTCATGGTCTAGGCTACCAACTCACTGCAGCAGAGTCCCTTCCTTATGCAGGGAGACCCTTGTGAGACCAGCATACTTGCAAAGGTTTCTTGGTGGTTCCGATGATCACTTGGCTCTTATTCAACATGCTGCAAGACGGAGGAAGATGGTGACCACTTTTCTGTGTTTCTTGCACCAGTTTAAATCCTGATTTTGAGTTATGAGTCAGCTTTAAGGCCAGGGACGCCAGCCTTCAGGAGGGAATTGGGGACCCCCCTGGAGAAAATGGATACTTTGGAGGGTGGGTTTTATGGCATCGTACCCCACTGAGGTCCCTGTCCTCCTCAGGCTGCATTCCCAAATCTCCAGGAGTTTCCCAGCCTGGATCTGACAACCCGACCCCCCTTATCCCCCACCCGTGGCCAGGGGAGACCTGGAAACCCTATTTCAGGCTAAATATTATGAGCCCACATGCATAACCAAGTTGGGAAACAGAGCTTAACTCGTTCCTTGCCAGCAGTTTCTCCGCTCTGAATCACTTACCTTCAATGCACATTTGCAGCCCTACGGGGGGGGGAGGGGGGAGGAAAGAAGCACTTGGCAACAATTTGAGGCAGTGAAACAGTAAGAGAGAAAAGGGTTCAGGGCTCCCTCCACACCAACGCTTTGCTCTGATTTCTTCTCCTTCTAACGTTAACTTTTCTTTTTAGAATGCAGCATTGGGAATGAACGCATTTGAGTGCAGTGCCTACTTTCGTCCTTGCAACCAGAGTAAATTTCTTGTTCACAATTCATGCTTGGAAGCCATTAGCAAATCAACCTGCACCTGCAAGATGGCTCATAATGTGGGTGTGAGACACAAGGAGGCCTTTCCAGACTATGGCTACAGTGAAAGAACATGTGGATGGAGCAGGTGAGCAGGATGGCACCCGCTGGCTCACACTGACCTCTACGAGATCATCACAGGCGCTGTCGTCACAGCTGGAGATCCAGCAAAATGCAGAATCCCCTATTGTGAGAGAAAAACCTAGACCTGAACAGCCCTTATGCACACAGAACTTTGAATGCATGGGATTGGGGGCAAGGTCATGGGTGCGGTCCTATTTACTCCACCCCAACCCCCCTTCCATGTGTTCATTTAATCTCACTTGTCATCTGCGAAAGGGCAAATGGATATCAAGGCAATCTGGCTGCGGCATCTGTCACCCTACTGATCATCAGGGTTGATCTGGCTGATCTGGCTGGCTAGGCGGGGGTCCCCTTCCCTAGACTTGCCAACCTCCAGGTAGCACCTGGTGATCTCCCGCTATTACAATTGATCTCCAGCCAACCAAGAAAATGGCTGCTTTGGAGGGTGGACTCTATACCCTTCTGAGGTCCCTCTCCTCCATTTGGTGTGGTGGTTAGGAGCTTGGACTCCAACATGGAAGAATGTGCTGTCCTGGCTGGCTGCCACAGAGACCACACATTGGAAGCTTGTAAACACAGTCCAGAATCAAGGTCAGTCAGAGCCAGAAAGTCAAAGAGCCAGAAAGTCAATTCAAGGTTGCAAGGACGAGGAGCGAGGAGTCTGGCCTTGGGGTGTCTGCAACTGGGGGTGCTGGGCCAGGCTCAGGATCGGCCTTTCCTTCTGGCTGCTCCTCCCGTGCAGCTGCTGGGGACTCTTCCTCCTCAGGTACAGTTGAGAGTTCTTATTCTGGGCTGACACAGAGGAGGCTGGGCTGCTCCCTGCCTCTTCCTCATCTGAGGAGTAGTCAGCCTCAGCAGACCTAGGACCCACGACAGAGAACCAGGTTTGATTCCCCACTCCTCCACATGCAGCCAGTTGGTGTGACCTTGGGTCATTCATCAGTTTTTTCAGAGCTGTTCTCTCATGAGCAGTTCTCTCAGAGCTCTCTCAGCCCTGCCTACCTCGCAGGGTGTCTGTTGTGGGGGGAGGAGATTTTAAGCCGCTGTGAGACTCTGAGTGAAGGGGCGGGGTATAAATCCAATCTCTTGTTGTTCTTCTCCCCCACAGACCCCAACCTTCCCAGGCTCCACCCCAAAAATCTGCAGGTATTTCCCAACCCAGAGCTGGCAACCCTACGCTTCTTCCACCCCTGTTCCCATGTGTATTTCTCCTGAAGCCACGTGCTCAGTGGAAGAGGATGACCATCCCAGACAGAAGGGGTATACTGCTCTTTGGTCAAGGATATAGGATAGCTGACTTCCGGTTGATGGCGGCACGCTCACGGACTCACCTCCCGGACCTCCCGGGGTGTCTCCATGCTCTGGCGGACGGAGGGGGTGAGCAGGCTCGTAACCCCCCCCCCAGGAGCCCGGGGAAGGGCACTTGGTCAAGGAGCTTCGAGGGGGTAGCTGCAGTGGTCCGTCCAGCCGAGAGACCTGATGGTACAAGTGAAGCTAGCTGGGTCAAGTTCAGGAGATCAGGCGTTTGAAATGATGAATGCAGAGGGGTCGGAAGACCAACTACGAACGTGAGTAAAATGAGAACTGATTTTTAAACGAAAAGACACTCCTTACCCGAAGCGGCGAAACGGCAGAAGCGAGTGGTGGGAGGGACGCCTCCCATAATCGTTGAGCGAAAGGGGAGGGAGTGGAAGAATAAACAAGAAATTGCCCAGAAGTACTCATTCATCGAGCTATACAGATAAGCGTATATTCAGAGACTTTAAAATTTATTGCGAAAGCAAACAAACGAGAAAAAGATGACGGGGAAGAGGGACTAAGAGAAACTTTTAAAAGCTAAACTAGAGTCCCCGAGGGTGCCGGAAACGACCAGTGAGACGGCGAAGGCGATGTCAGAGGTCATGCGCCCTCTGCTGGAACAGCTCAATGTCTTTAAAGAACAGATGTCTGTGGTAACAGCGAATATTACTGTACAACAAAAGCAGCTGCAAGTTGTGACAACAAGCATTACTGCTCAACAAACGCAAATAATGGATTTGATTCAAGTAATGCTCCTGCCTCCTCCTGGCTGAATGAGGGCCGGAAGATGGGCGGCCGGAAGCAGGGGGCAGGGCTTCATCATGTGCCCCGCCCCCATGTACCTCACCCGGGGGGAACTGTGATCCCCCGCGATCCCCCCCAAAATGACCTCTGAATTCGGGCCATAACAGTTCTGCCACAGGGCAGACCAAATCTTAGGGAATTGGACATTGGCTGTGAGGCATGTGCGAGCTATTTTGCAGATAAAGTCTTGGCGCTCCGCGGCAACCTCCCCACCACAGTTGATACAATGAGTGAACTTGAGACCCCTTGCACGTCTTCGATTCCGGCTTTGGATTCTTTTGGCCTGGAGGAAGTCGACAGATTGCTCAAGACTGTACGCCCAACCACATGCAGCCTAGATCTGTGCCCCTCCTGGCTGATCAAAGGGTTTTGTGATGCCCTTAGGGAGATTATCAACAAGTCCCTTGTGGAGGGACGGTTCACGGGGGCACTCAAGGAAGCGATGGTCCGCCCTCTCTTGAAAAAGCCATCCCCTGGAGCAGCTGGGAAGGCCAGAGGACGAGAAAAAAGAAGAGGACGATAAGTCCAGTGGAGAGCTGGAAACTGGTTCGTCTGGTGAGGACTCTTTGTCTGAGCAGGGGGCATCAGCCCCGAAAAGTTCCTACAAACTGCGGAAGAGAGAGACGAAGAAGTAAAGGCTGAAGGACTCTGAATTGTGCCTTTGAGAACTTTGGTTCTAGGGGATGATGGGGGGCACTGTTATTGGGCAATTAAATGTAACTGGGGATGGTTAAAAGGGTTAAAAGATTGACACAGTTCATAAGAAGTACAAAGATGAAAAGTCTGAATGAAGTATAAAAAGCTAGTTGGAGATCTCCACTCTTGGGTTTTTAGTTAGTAGTGGGTTCTTTACTTTCTCCCTTATATGTAGCTTTCCCTTTCCCTTTTTTCTGTTCTAGTTTTTGTAGTGTTTAACAAATCAATAAAAAATCCCCTCCGGGGGCTTAAAAAAAAGGGGGGGAAGGATATAGGATAGCTGCACTCCCCCACTAATACCTCCAAACAAACAAGCTCAAGGGTTAACGCGATGGTTGTCCCATGACCACACTGTGCCCCAGAAGAAGTGCAACTTCAGCAGAGCCCCCCCACTCCCATTTGTTCAGGTTTTCAACAACTTTCCTTATTGCATTTGGGGCACATGCCCCCCACGAATTATCCCCTTGACATAAGATGATACATTTGGATACCACTCTGTGAAGCTGTTTATGTTCATGCCACATGTAAGCAAATAAAAACAACAACAACACTTTCCTTTCCTGTAAGCTCTCAAAACTGTTTAATTCTAAGAATCATAAAAATGTTCTGGCAGCAAGAAACTGAAGTGTGGTCTGGGTGAGGGTTCCAGTAGATGGCAGCCTTCGAATGTTCACCCTGGTCCTTTTGGTCAAAAGGTCGCTATGCTTGCCTTTGCCCTCGTGAATTTTCAGCCTTGGAGACGTTCCATTTTCACTTTCGTCCCCATTCACAAATGGAACATTGTGTTAACGAGAGTCTGAAATGTGCTGGTCTCATGACAGTATAGCATTGGTGGTATCACAATCACATGGTCACCCTATCTTGAATGGACACTGATGTTAACGGTTTCCCACAAATTACCAAGAGAGAGCAAGAAATGTTAACATAACCCTGTCTGTTCTGGAAATGTTGAAGAGGAATGGTTCGTACTATCTGTTTCAGGAACTTAGAGGACAGTTCAGTAGATAGTCCTTGACAGGAAGTCACCCCTGAGCATGGGATCCCTCAAGACCAGTACTCCAGGTCTTGGGGGCCTGGGTTGCATGCTCTTCAGTCTGGCCCCGAGAAGGGAGGGATGCTACTGAAGGTCCTTAGGTGACTGTAAAAAGAAAGAGCAAATGCAATTTGGAGAGACCAACTGCTCCTCCCTCCTGAACGGCTTCCCTCAGCAGCATTCCCCCTGGCTGCACCAAAAGAAGGGCTGAGGTAGCGAGGCCCCCTCTACTCTACTCTGCCATTTGGCTCCATCCAGAACTTTCTCCTGCAGCGGCCATCCCAATTGGTCATGATGGAACGGTTCTGTAAGTTCTCCATGGATTAGTAACTGAATTTGCTTGTTTCCCCCTTCCCTTTCTGTCCCTCTTTCTTGGTGTTCTGCCGGGCTATTTTTGGGGCAGGAACGCACAGGAACGGAGTTCCAGCTGGCTCCCGAGTTGGCCATGCCCAGCAGGAACTCATTAGCATGATAGGCCACACCCAACAGCAGAAACTCATTAGGATTGGCTACATTAGGGGTGTGTGGCCTAACATGCAAAGGAGTTCCTGCTACAAAAAAAGCCCTGGGTTTTGACAACAAACAAAGTAAACAGAATAAGAAGCAAAAGGTGGGTGCAGAGGTCATTTCAGGGGGGAACGCGGGGGAACACAGCTCCCCCGGGTGAGGTGCAGGGGGGCGGGGCACATGATGAAGCCCCGCCCCCTGCTTCCGGCCGCCCTGCTTCCAGCCCTCATTCAGCCAGGAGGAGGCAGAAGAAGAGGGAGGGTAAGTTGCTTCCTCCCCGCCTCTCCCCACCCCTGCCTGCCTGGGGCCAGGGAGGGCCTTGGCGGGGCTTCCTCGCACTCCCGCTGGCCTTGCAGGTCCACCGCCGGGCCCCTGATGTCAGGGGGTGTGGCATATGCTAATGAGTTATGCTAATGAGTTCCCCTAGCTCTTTTTCTACGAAATGACCCCTGGGTGGGTGTGACTGAATGACCACACTTCTGGTAACATGGGGGTGCGGCCTGATGTGCTAATGAGCTGTGCTGTCAGGGGTGTGGCCTAATATGCTAATGAGTTTCTGCTGTTGGGTGTGGCCTATTACGCTAATGAGTTCCTGCTGGGCTTTTTCTACAAAAAGAGCGCTGGCTGTTCTGTATATTGCAAATGTTGTTTTGAATTGTAGACCCAGCTTGAACGCAGCAGCCGAGAGGTGATATACATAAATGTATTAAATGTATCAAATAAGTAAATTTCATGGAGGCGGGACAGCAAAGGGGCTGCCCTTTTTGTTGTTGGTGTTGGGGCTTTTGTGCTTCAACAGTGATGTGCCAGTCAGACATTCAAGAGGCAAAGGTCCCCCCCCCACGGCATTCCCCTTTTGACTTTCTGGTTGCTATGCAGCCAGCTTGGCAGCCTTGCAAGGGGCGGGAGGAACACGCAAACCCAGCCAGGAATTAAACTAGAGGGTATGAAGATCCTGATGCCCAGAGGAGTCTGGAGATGTATAACACAACTGACAAATAGGCCATCCTGTAGGCAGCCTGCAGAAACATGTCACTTAGGTGACATAGGGCGATACTCTCCATGTGAGACCAGATGGGCGCACCGTCACTTGCGAAGTTTGGCATGAATGCTGATTGGTGTGCAAGTGCTGCGCTGTCCTTCACAAATGACAATGTCTCAGTTTCTCCTGACATGGCTTCTTGGTGTAATAAAAAAGTCACACGTGACGCGGCTGTGGAGGTAATCCAGGTCATGTCAGCATTCTGTGCACCCAGTGAGCCACTGAGGTAGTCAACCATGGCCACACCTTATTTAGGACTCTTTTTACGATCCTCTGTGAGGAGGGTGGAACGCTACCACTTCCAGCCCATGCTGGCTCTTGCCAGCTGTGCAGATCATTACTAATAGGGAGCGGTGGCGCAGGCAGTAAAACAGGCTGCAAAAGTAATCTATCCAGCCTTAGGCTGTTCAAGTCCCACCGTGGTCGGGGTGAGCTCCCGGCCCATGTCCTAGCTCCCGCCTACCCAGCGGTTCGAAAGCCTTGCAAGTAGATAAATGGGTACCTGCCTTAGGTACAGGGGGGCACCCACCTTCCGGCACAGGAGCGGCGAAGAAGAACTGTGGTGGCGGCAGATGACGGCGGCGATCCGGCAGGAAGAACGTGGCGGTGAAACCGACATCAAGCTGCCGACATTCCGGGCGGGGACTGGCCCAGAGACGTGGCGACGCAGCACGGCCGGAGCCAATCAGACAGAGGCCAGTGCAGCAGTCGTTGCACAGTCGTGGACTGTGGAGCCAACCCAGTAGGAGCCGCTGCGGAGCTGCGCCGAGATAGAACCCACCACAAAGCCGCAGGAAGAAGAAAGAACAAGCCGGCTGGGTGCCTGGTAGACACTCACCTCCCCATATATATACATTGTGGTCCTAGTTAGAAGTATAATATGCCTATGCTCAGAGCCTCCGGGATTGAGCGGTATAGAAATTGAATTAATAAGTAAATAAATATTAATATAAAGGAAAGGAAAGATGATTGTAACAGAAGTGCTTGCACTGCTTGAATTTAATGGTGGCTGCATGGAAAACACAGGTGCTGTTTGGGAATGCTGCTGCACACACGCAAAATGGCACATGTCGCTACTATTGTACAGAAGTGTGAAGACACAACTGTTTCAGCACAAATGTGCCTGACAATCAACCATGTGCACGGTTGATGCATCCCGTGCTTGACTGTAATACGCACATTGTGACTTCTTGCTGCGCTCAGGATGAAAGGTTCGTCGGAAATTTTATTTCCAGTGGGGTGGAGAAAGCTGGTGGGTGATTTCTTGTCAGTTTCCTGGGGAGCAGAGGCAAATCAAAGGCCCAAAGGCTTCTAATTAGTGGCACGAAGCTTCCAGCTAAGCCCCAGTTGCAACCCTGGCTCTCTTTCGTGACGGATACAGGGTTTGACAGGACAATGACAGGGTCCTCGCATCCACATCCCCCAGGGCTGGTCTCTGACAGGAAGGAAAACACATCTGATCAGAGCGGAGGCTCTGGAGGAAGTGAGGAGGGGAATGGCGTCGGAGGGGGAGTGACACTCGCAAGCCTCTTCCCTACCATCACCGTCCCTTCCTGCTGTGCTTTCACCTTCATGCCTGTCAATTATGCCCAGATTGGGGAGGGGGGGGTGTTGCAGCCTTTGTTGCACAGCAGTTCAAAAACGATAAGCCTTCAGGATAGATTTTCACTGCCAGGCAGCTCCCAGATGTATTGACTGCTGCCAGAATCTGCATACGTTTTTAAGCTGTAGTTATTCATTTCCAGCTGAGAGAGAAAAATATTTGCAACCCCCCCCCAAAAAAAAAACCCACCCCTTGACATCTCTCCTCCCACTCCTACCACATGGCCCGATGATGCATACACACACACCTTCTCTTCCCTCCCAGATGGACTCCGATTGGATCCAGCCGGACCTGAGCAGGGACAACCTGTCTGCACAAGTCAGTGAAGGTGCAGAATACAGATGCCCTGCTGAGAGGCCCAGAAGACCAGCCATCGCTACACAATGGTCAGTTGTGCAGATAGATACCTCTTGTGACTCCTAGGAAGGGCACCCTGCACATAAATGCTGGTCTGTGGCCCTGAATTATGAACTAATTCATTAATTTCAAAAGCAGTTACGGAAACTGGTTGCCGCACATCAGACCGAGCAGAGTGACAACCAAAACCAAGCTGTCCTTTTCCTGTTTTCTGGAATGGGTGCAGTTCTTCTGCTAGTCAGGGGACCTCTGCGGTAGTTCAAACTGTGTTTCATCTCCCAGCTCCTCTCTCACTCCAGTGCTGTGCAGCGGGGTATCTGACTTGACTGACCTGAATAAAGGGGTTAATCATTAATTTTCCTGACCAGCTGCTCATACGCCCCGGGGTGGGGGTGGGGAGATATCTCAATCGTGATGGTGAGCAAACATCCCAACAATAATTCAAGCCACCATAAAGCACCAAAAGCTCTTGTTGTGGACAATCAGGGTTCAATTAGACTTCAGCTGATTCCACAGAGACAGAAATGACATGATGAAAATATTCAGAAAGGCTCCATGTTTCTTTTCTGGCAAACTCCTGCTCAAATGAAAACTATCCAGAAATCTGAAAACAACAAGCCGTAGCTACTATGATAACATGAGGATACGGATGCATCCTGCCCTCTGTGTGCGGGGGGGGGGGGCAGGGAGCTGAGGCCTCTTCCTGATGCAGGGGTTCATTGAATAAGCAAAGCAATCAAGGAGAGCTGGAAGACTTGCAGATCCCTCTCCAGGGAACCGGGGGTGACACATGAAACTTCCCCGCATCTTGGAACTGGTACTTGGTCTCTAGCCATTAAGAGGAAAATAGGGTGGTCCTCACCTGGATAGTCCATGCAAGCCCGATATGGCCAGATCTCGGAAGCTAAGCAGGGCAGACCTGGCAAGTATTTGGATGGGAGACCTCCAAAGAATACCAGGGTTGGGAAGCAGAGGCAGGCTATTAAGCCACTTCTCTGAATGTCCTCCATGAGAGCCAGTTTGGTGTAGTGGTTAAGTGCACGGACTCTAATCTCGGAGAACCGGGTTTGATTCCCCACTCCTCCACTTGCACCTGCTGATGTGACCTTGGGTCAGTCACAAGCTCTGGCACAGCTGTCCTTGAAAAAGAGCAGATTCTGTCAGAGTTCTCTCAGCCCCACCCACCTCACAGGGTGTCTGTTGTGGGGAGGGGAAGGAAAAGGAGTTTGTAAGCCGCTCTGAGACTCCAAGTGAAGGGCGGGGTATAAATCCAATCTCTTCTCTTCTTCTTCTTCCATGCCCCAGTAGGCGTCGCCAGAGGTCGCCATGACTTCCAGGCACGGCGACCCAAGAAAGGAGGAAAGTGGGACTGTCTGCCCAGGGGTCACTTTGGCACTACCTTAGAACTACTCAGACAAAGGGAGAGGAAATAAATGCTGGATAATGGAAAATCTGAACCTCCTGCCCGTTTGTGGTTTTGAATGATTTTTTCTACATTTCTCCCCACTGGACTTTGCAGCAGCGCAATTAGTCTTATGATGAAAATGACTGTTGGCTAAGATTTGCCAATCTAAGGTCACTTACATTGGTTTTATGCCACTGTAATGACTCTCCCCCACCCCCAAGTATCCTGCAAACTGTTTGGAGAGGGGAGGGAAAATAAGGAGATCCCCACTGGATGGTCACTCACCTCTTCCAGACAGGGCTGCCAAATCCAGCTTGGGAAATTCCTGGATTTTGAGTGGCGGTGCCTTGAGAGGGCAGAGTGTGGGAGGGAGAGGAGGGAGCTCAGGGTTGAAGTGATGCTACAGCATCTTCCCTCTGACGCTGCCATTCCCTCCAGGGGAACTGATCTCTGTAGTCAGTTGTAATTCTGGGAGAACTTCAGGCCCAACCTTGAGACTGGTGACCCTACTTCCAGCATCCTGTTTTCTCCTGTGGCCAACTAGATGCCCTGGGAAGCCTGCAGACAGGCCAAAGCCTCCCCCTAGGTTGCCTCCCAGCAACTGGACTTTGCTCCTTCGGAAAATCCTGTGGGTAGCCTGTCTTATAAAGAGCTGGATCTGTCCAACGCCTATCTGGTATGTCCTCTCTGACGTGTCTCTTTCATGTCCTGGGGTCCTGCTCCAATGCTGGCCATAAAACAGCAGATGACTCGGATGTACATTCTACGGCACCCCTTTTGCTGAAACCGAATCAATGTTCAGGGAGTGGCAGTGCGGCGCTACTACTCAAAAGCAGCCCAGGAAGAACCAACGTCATCAACCCAAGCCAAAGTGAATGCCATCCGGAACACGTCTGAAGCCTACAGCTGAACAGAATCCCCGTCGGCTGCAAACGTGTGCGATTTAAAGAATTATATGTTGTCCTCCCTTACCCCTATGAACAATTGTTAGTCCCTTGTCTGAAACCTGTGTAACTGTAAATCGCTCAGAGCCAGCTGCTCTGCCGATTGAGCGATCAATAAATCGAAAGGTATTATTATTATTATTATTATTATTATTATTATTATTATTATTATTATTATTCTACACCCCCGTATAGAGTGGCTAAGTTGTCCCGTCTGTCCGAGTGAATTCCCTTCAAATACTGGAGCAGTCTTGCTTTGATATCTGGCCTCTGACTGGCTCGGTGAGCAGACTGCCTTTAATGCAACCTTATCATCAATGGGAATTAAGAATAACAGGGGAGGTCCCATTTCCCCATGTATTCGATAGTGACAATCAAGTCTCCCGGGCAAGTTGGACATCTGCTAATTTTTTTAAAAAAAAATCACAAGCCAACACTCTCTGAAAAATCCCTAAGGGGAGATAAAAGCTGATGGCAAAGTCTTTGAATAATGACAGTTTAATGGAATTGTTGCTGTGCTTAATATATATCATTGATTTTTTCCCCCCTGATGCTTTATGAAGTTATTTGTCAGACTAGGGGGGGAAATGATTGAAAAGGAGTTTTGCTGGTTTGAAGTTTCTGAGTTTAAATTCTTTCATAACACTTCAGAATTTACAGGAGAGAATGGTTTCAGATTATGTGATTAATATAAACTAACTGCATATTCTAGATAGTCTGTGTATTCTAGATTATCAGTGAGCTTGCTAGAAATGCTTTCTTAAAAAAAAAAAAAAAAACACCCGAAAAACAAAAAGATGCAAATGACTCCTTATCTTAACTTGGCACTTGGCTTCCCCACTATAAATAGATATATATGATCAGTGATTGCCTCTGGCCTTTCTCTCCCCTCCCCCCAAAGTAAATAAGGTAAAATTAAATTTTCCTGCTGGGGACCGTCTCCCAGTCCAAAGAAATGCATGCTCTGTTTGCACTATCCCAGCACTTTTTTGGGGGGGAGGGGGGGAAGAGCCGGCGGGAGGGAGGGGGATGTCCCCATCTCCTCCCCCCTTCCTCCTCTCTCCCAACTGGGCGACAGTCTCTCAATCCCGCTGCCAGCAGCAGGTTTGGCCTCGGCCTTAAAGGGCCAACAGGGGGTTTGGCCTCTGCGAAGAACTGTGTTCTCCATGGGGCTGCCGCCAGGTCCCTCTTCAGCCCCGCCGGATGGGGGACATTGGAGGGGGCAGGGCATCCTCCCAGCCACGAAGCCCTTGGGGTGGGGGCGGCAGCAACAGCAACGGGCGGCGGGGGGGTTCCCTCTCCTCCCTGAGCCCCGGGGTGGTGGCCTTGGGCTCCTAGGGCTAAATTCCACCTCTCACGTGTGATGACGCAAGAGGTCATTCTGGCTCCCCCAGGTCTTGTTAGGGGCTCTTTAAAAAGTTATGGCCATCGGCGCTGTTGGTGGCAGCTGCAGTGGTCGCCGCGGTGGCAGGGGGTGGGGTGAAACATTCCCCCTCCTCCCTGAGCCCCGGGGTGGTGGCCTTGGGCTCCTAGGGCTAAATTCCACCTCTCACGTGTGATGACGCAAGAGGTCATTCTGGCTCCCCCAGGTCTTGTTAGGGGCTCTTTAAAAAGTTATGGCCATCGGCGCTGTTGGTGGCAGCTGCAGTGGTCGCCGCGGTGGCAGGGGGTGGGGTGAAACATTCCCCCTCCTCCCTGAGCCCCAGGGTGGTGGCATTGGACTCCTAGGGCTAAATTCCACCTCTTGCATGTGTAAATTCCACCTCTTGGAATGCCGCTCAGACATCACACATGAGGGGAGGGAGGGAGAGAGAGCGCAGGCACGCGGGCACTCGGCAACCCCGGGGAGGAGCTTCTGGACACGCCAAGCACCCTGAGGAGGCTGGGATTAAGAGCAGCATGACTGGCCACCTCAGGAGGAGAGGGGAAAAGAGTGCCTCCTCCACCATCCAGAAGGTGAACCAGCTGCAGCCAGGTGTGCAGTCGAGGGCGCACGTCTAGGTTTCAGCAGTGCCGGGAGCGTGCCGCTGCCTCCCTCCGCCATGCTGCCCAGCCGCACCACCCCCGCGGCTGCCCCTGCCTCTCCTCCTGCGTCCTAAGGGCCGGCCTGCGCTCTAGGCAAATGCCTAGTTTGCCTGGCGGGCGAGCCGGCCCTGACCACCAAGGAATACCAGGGTCATGACACAGAGGCAGCAATGGCAAACCACCTCGCAATGTCTCTTGCCTTAAAAACCCTACAGGGTCACCATAAGGCAGCTTGACAGCAAAAACAACAAAAAACAAGCCGGTGATATAATAGAAAATTTACAAGATCATGCATATGGAGAGAAAATAGATAGGCAGCACTTGCAGGCATCCGATAAGGTTGATGGGCAATATGCAAGTCAGACAAGAGGAAATATTTCTTCACTCAAACAGTAATTAACTTGTATAATTCATTGCCGCATGATGTCAAGACAAATGGTTTAGTTAGCTTTAAAAAGGGATTGGAGAAATCCATGGAAAGCAGGTCTATGAATGGCTAGTAGCAAAGGCAATAACCCTTGCCAGAGGGCTTTCTGAGGGCATTTGGTCAGCTACTGTGTAAAACTGGAGGCTGAACTAGATGGAGCACTGGTCTGACCAAGCATGGTTGCTCTCACGTATACCATCTTATTGGCCACTTACTACAGCTCTTGCCCATGCACAGACAAACATACAATTAGCTCCCACACCTTGTCACCACTAATGGCACTGTGGTTAACCACCTTATCCCAGAGGCTTACAGGGCAGCCAAACTCAGAGACAGAAACATGCGTAAGTCCTACCTCTTTGCTATATCTTTTTCCAAAGAGTACCTGAGGACTAGAATATTGGATCAAAGCAGAAGTTACAATGTATCCTTGATGGGTTCTTCCCTAAAAGAGAAGTCAAAGAACCTGCATCTAGGGTTGCCACTTGCCAGCCTCCAGATTCTCCTGGGATTACAACCGATCTCCAGGCTGAAGTTCCTCTGAAGGAAACGGCGGCTTTGGAGGGTGGACTCTATGGCACCACATCCCTGCTGAGCTCCCTCCACAAACTTCACTGTCCCCAAGCACACACACCCCAAATCTCCAGGAACTTCCCAAGTCGGAGTTGGTAACCCTGCCTGCATCTCAACTTATATCTTATACTAGGAATAAGGCCCATTGTGGAAATAAATACAATAAGCACTAGAAAGAGGCTCTGGGAGAGTGCCAAGGCCGTGGGCACTCAGAATCAATTTGCCATGGCAACCTAAGCAGGGTATAAGGACACAGAGTCCACCATTTTCTCCAGGGGAACGGATCAATGCCATATGGAGAGCAGTTGCGATTCTGAGTGATCTCCAGCCCCCACCTGGAGATTGGCAACAGTGGTTCCCCATTACGGAATGGCTGGTTTGGAGGGCAGCGTCTATGGCATTGTACCTGTCTGAGGCCCCACTCCTCCTCAAACCTCACCCTCTCCAGGCTCCATCTCTCAAATCTCCAGGATTTCCCCATCTGGAGTTGGCAACCCTATCTACTTCCCAGCCAAGCATCAACCTACATTCCCCCCTCATTGATCAGCTTTCCATCTCCCCCCCACCAGCAGCCCCCACCGTGCTCTGAAGTAATGGGGTGACTGCTGGCACCTTGTCCTATCATTTTTTGCCTTGTGGTGTTCCGCTTGTGGTGTGTTCTATCTTTTTTGTGGTGTGGCATGATTGTGTTATTGGGTTTGTTTCTTTTGAAGGGGAAGTGATGTGTTGTGAGTGAGGACAATTTTACCTCAGAATACAGCAGGTCCCATATGCAACTGACAGTTCCAACTGTCTCGTGGGGGGGAGGGAGTTTGAGGTGCGGAATGAAGTGAAGTCCAGTTAGCTTCCATATGCAAATGACCTTGAAACGCTGGCCCAATCAGAGAAGAGTGGCCTAGGCTGCAGTGGGTGGGAGAGAACTCAGTCAACACAGCCAGTGGATAGAGACACCTTGTGATTGACACATCACAGAGCCAACTGATTTTGGAGTGCATAGAATGTTGTGGGACCACTACTCAATTATATATAAGGAGAGATTCTAATAGCCACCTGTGACCCCCATCTGCACACAGTGGGGGAGGACGCCAGCAGTCACTGCAGGCCTGGCATCAAGATGCGGCACCGAGATGCGGATGCAGCCGCCGCTCTGGGTCCAAGCACTGCAGCGGCAGACGCTGTCATGACTCACCGTTCAGCCCAGTCAGTCTCTCGAGTGCTTCAGCCAGGTCCAGCTGACGGTGAGCCTGAGGAGGACTCAGAAGCAGGGGAGGAATGCCTCCGCCCGCTAATGGAGGAAGTGCCTGGGTGGTTGACAGGCGCATTGACTCCCAAAGGTTTATAGCCAGAGCCGACAACAAGCACCGACCATCCCCAAGATTTACACTTGGAGCTGTGGACAAGCACGAAGGCTTCCTAGGAATTACAGCCCACCTCTGAGGAGGGGGAGAACTCCCCACCTTTGTTGCTGAAGCATCGAAGGGAAAAGAGACAAAGGCAAAAGAGATTGCGGCACAGCTGGGGGGGAAATGCCAGCTCCTTTTAAAGGACGAGAAACACTTGGACGGGGATGGACTGCTTGTAGTCCCATAAATACTGAGTGGTTATGGCCAGTTCCTTGCTGGCAACAACTTCTGTTTCCAGCTCCCTGCTTTTCCCTGCAACTCCCCGGATCAACCTTGCGTCCTGATTCCTGCTGCTTCAGCCTTTGTTCTGGACCTGACTACACCTCTTGGACTCACCTTATATCCTGACTCCCTGTGCTACAACCTTCGTTCTGGACCTGACTACGCTTCTTGCACTCATCTCGTATCCTTGTGCTTCAACCTTCAAAACAGAACCTAACGGCGCCTCTTGGAACTTGCCGCCGATGGTGCCTCGACCTCCTGCTTTGGAACAGACTATAGTTGGGACTGTCCACTGAACCCAGACATCGGGGCCTTTTCTGTGACTTGCTGTCACTAGGCTTTCGGCCTCAGCCATGATACACGATGGACACCAGCAGCTGCTGCTGGCCTAGAGACGGTAGTGGTGGACGATGGCTGCAGTGACACACACTAAATAATCTTCTTTCAATCCACTTTCAATGCACTTTCCAACTGGCCAGTTCACACAGTAAAATCCAGTTGGAAAGTGCACTGAAAGTAAATTGAAAGTAGATTATTTAGTGTGTGTCACTGCAGCCCATAACCAATGTTCCCTCTAAGCTGTGGAGTCTTATGAGCAAAAATTCTACTTTGTGAACTACTGGCATTAAAGCTGTGAGTGAGCGATTTGGCTGCTGCATACATTAGTTTGCTCTGGAGCCGTCCTTCCTGAGCTAAGACAAAAATGTGTGAGGCGGAGGCTAGAAAACTGTACGCTAGCTCACACTAACTCAGCTTAGAGGGAACACTGCCCATGACTGTTGGGTGCTGGGTCCTGGTGCCTTGCTGGCTCAGCAATTGGGGGGGGTATGGGATCCCCCCATGAGTCTTGCAGGCCCTGCCTTGTATAGTCTATTCCCTACCCACAGTATTGATTCTACACACACACACCCTTTCCCAGTCCAGCCACCTTGTAGTTCCAGCACAGTGAGCAAAAGAGAGGTGCCCTTATATGAACTCCCTTGTTACAGAATACAACTTTTCTTCCTCTACAGATCCTGGAAATTGTAGTTGGTGCTGAGAGTTCTCTGCTCCCCACCAGGCCCATAACTAGGATTTGGTGGCTTGTGTGGCAAATTTTATACCGGTAGGGCTGAAATTCTCAGTGCAGAAAGAAAAGCTATTTAGCCAATAGAAAGCTGTTACCAGGATAGATCTGAATTGCAAGCTGTCGACCACTTTAGATAACAGTTCTCAGCTGCTGCAATTTAATCACTTCAGCCAGCCTAAGCAACAAGTCTGATAACAAGCCAGCAGGTGGGGGTGGTGACTTCTATAGTCAAGAAAGCTAACACTTAGGCAGAAAAACTCTCTTAAAGGAGACCAGTTTCTTGTCACAGAGTTAGAAGGTATCCTAGAGGTCACCTACTCCAACCCTCTTGCTCAGTGCGGGAATTAGTCAACTACAGCACCCCATTCTGCTTAAAGGAGCACACGCTTTTTAAAAAATGTTTTTAAAATGATTGAAAAAGGCATTTACAGAAGAAATTCTTGTGGGGCAGTGCCTATAAGAAAGCAGGCGGAGACCCCCAAAGCCCCACTGTACCTACGGGCCTGCTTGGACTGGGGAGACCCTGCATTAGAATCCAAGACTAGCTTGCTGGGTAACTGGAGCCAGTCTCTCCCTCTCAGCTTAACCTACCTCACAAGATTGTTGTGCGGATCAAACAGAAGAAATTCTTGTGGGGCAGTGCCTATAAGAAAGTGGGTGGAGCTCTCAAAAGCCCCACCGTAGCTACGGGCCTGCTCCTGAAGTCAAGAGTAGGCAAGAACAAACTAGTGAGGTGCTCTAACATAACAAAAAAGTATGGATACTGGTCTGCTCACGACATCCTCGTTTCACAGAGAGAGAACTATATAGGATGACTCCACAATTTGCTTTCCAAATAAAGGGCCACTATAGGACATGAGGAGCTGCGGTGGCTCAAGTGGTTAAGATGCTGAACTGCAGGCTGTGGAAGGTCAGTAGTTCAGCAGTTCGAGACCCGAGTGTGCCGCATGACGGAGTGAGCTCCCGTCTCTAGTTCCAGCTCCTGCCAACCTAGCAGTTCGAAAGCAAGAAATTGCAAGTAGATAAATAGGTACCACTTCGGTGGGAAGGTAACAGCGTTCCGTATGCCTTGGTGTTTAGTCATGCCGGCCACATGACCACGGAAACGTCTTCGGACAGCGCTGGCTCTTCGGCTTTGAAACGGAGGTGAGCACTGCAACCCTAGAGTCGGACTCGACTGGCTTTCGAGCAAGGGAACCTTTACCTTTTACTTTATAGGACATGAGTGTGTGTGTGTGTGTGTGTGTGTGTATGCCAGGCTCCTGCTCAGTAGAGCTAATAGTGTATAACGTTTGATCCCACTCAGACCTTTCAAAACTCCAAAGAAAAAATGCAGAAAAGTGCCAATTTATTTGCTGACATGTGGCAATGCGAAATATCAGCAAAGGATATTTCATCTCCAAATGATTGGTGTACGCTCGGCAGGGTAGTCAGTAGTAACCCATATGTTGCAGTGGGATTTATTTTCTCTAGGCCTTATGCCAAATTCTTGCCAAGGCAGCTTGCAATGATGCTTGCTGCCTTTTTGCTCCATGTCTATTGGTAATCCACAGCTTTAACTCGAGCAGAGATTTATTCAAATCAACCGTCACCTTTGGTCGACTCCAGGCAGACATGTGAGTGGCTAAACGAAACAGAACAGAGGAAGGACCACACAGAATACAGTGGCAACGAGCCATTAAAATATTAGCCTTCGGTTTTTAAAAGCACACCTAATTATAAGCAAAAGAGAAATACGTGTTACATGCGGAACGGCACAACAACAACATTACTCTGGCATCTTCTGCCATTGTAGCAGCCAGCTTCTTCAGGTGCTATGGTCACCTGCATCTCTAGCTGGTCTGGGCTGCGTGGTAAGCAAATGCACTTTGGGGGCAGCAGGTCTGGAGGTGTTTATCACTGCAGTCCCAAGAACACTTTTCTGAGATCCAGTCCCACTGAATAGACCCAAGTAGGCATCTGAGCAGACCTGCTTGGGATGGCGCCGTATACGTCTGAACTGGTCCTAAACCCACGTGCTTTCCTGGTATTAAATCTTAGTTGCACTCAAGGATCTGCACCAACCTACAGACTTCTCCTCCTCCACCACCACCTCTTCCCCCCTCTGTATTGGGCACAAGCCCATCTACTAACTGTTACTGTCCCCTTTCTCCTCCATGCCTTGCTGTTTTCTGGTGCCTGAAACGCTCTCCCTGCACAGAGCCCCTTCTTTGTCTCCTTCCAAGCTCCCCTCAAGTCCAACGTCCTCCTTCTGGGGAGGGTGAATAGACAGTTCGAGGATTCAAAAATATAGCTGGAACAGAAGGTCTTTGTTATTCGTTCACAATGACTGGCAGGATGAATAACTGGTGCTTATGACATGTACTGTGCAGATCACAATTTTAATAATTTCCCCTGGTGCATAACCTCGGGCAACAGGCATGAGGTTGAAATAAAACATGTGTTTTCATCTGCTAAGCCTTTGGTACAGTAGTCACAGGACTTTGCTCTGCTCTAGCAGGTCCCCGTGGCTGTAGGGCATGTCATGGGTATGGATCTAGCCTGGGAGAGACGGCACAGCTGTCACGAGAAGCGAGGGGAACAGATCGCTCCATATGTGTGCGAGCTAAAGCCAAAATGAATGTGCAAAGAAAGTTACACTCTTCTGCAGAGTTTGGTAGAGAATATTAAGAGGAGTGCACGGATATTTACCAAAACAAATATCGATTTGAAATGTTTAACAGTCTCCGACAGCTGGCATGCAGTAGCAGTCAGTCCTTGACATTATCTGACATGCAGCCATCAAGATTTGACAGCTGGACGCAATGGAAGTCAGGTTTTGACAGTATCTCATATGTAGCAGTGAATATTTGAAAACATTTGACAGGTAACTTCTGGCGACAGCATCTGACACACAGTTGCCGACGTTTGACAATATCTGACAGATGGCTTACAATGGAACTTAGTAATTTTGGATTAGCTGAGTTTGTTCTTTTATTTCCCCGGAAGAGGTGAATTTCAGACTGAAATATCAAACTACAGTCCTCTTAAATTTCATGGACAAATTTTTCACACCAAAATCCAAATTTGGAAATGAATTTATGAAATCCTGCAAACTTTCATTTCACCTCTAATGCAAGGTTCAAATTACCAGTGATTCCATGGCTTCAGTGACAAAAGACAGGTAGCTGTTGTTAATTGCAAACAAAGCGTGCTGAGTTTCTGAATGCTTCTGGTTTGGATAATCCTAGGATGCAGAGATGTTTTTACAAGGATGCAAGACCCAAATGCACAACTTTCCACAATGATTGCTATTATTACTACTCTACAGGGATGACTCTGCACTATACAGGGTGTCCAATATATCACTGTCTTTCAACATATTTGCATTTAACGGCAGAGGACGTACTGCTGATGTGGTTAGTGACCTGTGAAATAGAATGCTTTTTCCTGATGTGAGAAAACAATAGAAGAAGCTTGAAGAAGCAGCACTCTGAGTAAAAGAGTAGACAAGGAGTAGGTTTTTATACCCCACTTTTCTCTACCTTAAGGTATCTCAGAGCGGCTTACACTCACCTTCCCTTCCTCTCCCAGAACAGGCACCTTGTGAGGTAGGTGGGGCTGAGAGAGTTCTGAGAGAACCGTGACCAGCCCAAGGTCACCCAGCAGACTTCATGTGGAGGAGTGGGGAATCAGACCTGGTACTCCAGATTAGAGTCCACCACTCTTAACCACTGCACCACATATTAAGTCCCAGTAAATGTTGTGCAAGTGTACAGCATCGTGAAGGACAACCACGTGGAACTCTATGCAACTGAACAATCTCATGTAGAGCATTATGTTAAGTTTGGCCCTAAATTCTCCATTCAGTTCCAATCAGTGATGGTTGTTTCCACTGGTGCCTGCAGATGTATATGTTGGAAGTTTCTGTATTGTGATTCTAGAGACTAGAGAGCCAGTTTGGTGTAGTGGTTAAGTGTGTAGCCTGGGAGAACCAGGTTTAATTCCCCACCCCTCCACTTGCAGCTGCTGGATGACCTTGGGCAAGCCATAGTTTTGTCAGACCTGTTCCCTCAAGGACAGTTCTTGAAAGAGCTCTCTCAGCCCCACCTACCTCACAGGATGTCTGCTGTGGGGAGGGGAGGGGAAAGGAGTTTGTAAGCCGCTCTGAGACTCCGAGTGAAGGGCGGGGTATAAATCCAATCTCTTCTTTTCTTCTACATTTTCCAGGCTGCTCAGTGGATGAAAGCAGATGATGACAGCGGGTGAGGCAGAAAACAATGGTGTAGACTCTAAGGGCCAAAATCCATGTCTCAGGAGACAGGTTCCCAATCTGACTCACAGTTGTATGTTCTAGCTGGGATTCACCTTCAAAAAGCTCTCTGTTTCTCCATTTGGCTGCAACAGGGGCACAGAGGGGGGGGGAGAGGCTTTGGGCTTCCCTCCCACAGCATTTTTACCACCAGAACCAGTGCAGTGGGTGCTGTGTTTACCCCTTCCCCCAGCTTCATGTGCTCTGGAGCCATTTCTGGTGGTGAAAATGCTGTGGGAAGGAAGCACAAAGTCTTTTCCTCCTTTGTGCTTCATTTGCAGCAAAACAGAGAAATGGAGTTTTTAAAAGGTGAGTCTTGAACATATAACTGCAAGTCAGGTCAGGAACCTGTGTCCTGACACATGGATTTTGTATTCTGTATTTTGGACCTAAGAGTATCAAAACTACACTATGGGGTTTTAAAAAAAAATTAACAAGATACATTACCCAAACAATACAAAGACCTACAATTAGAAAATTCCAGATTAACAAGGTAAAAAAAGGAGAAAACCCTCTACAACCTGTACCCAGTTTAGATCCAGATGATGGTTGTATACACAGGTGCCTGCAGATGTATATGTTTTGTACCCAGTTTATCACTTTGTTTTATACCCAGTTTATCACTTCTTTTTTTTACAGTCTGACTAAATTTTTTTTATCCAACATACGGCGTCCACCAGTAAATAAACACGTTTTTCACTTTTGTCTTGTTCAGAAAGTCTTGCTTCATCAAGGAAATTTTACCAATTAACAAAATATGCCAGCATATGGAACCTGTTCTCTATCTTTGGAAGGCTAAGTGGTTTCCAGTTCTGGGATCTTCTGTACTGTGATTCTACAGATTACATTTTCGAGGATGCTGACCTGATGGAAGACGTTGACAGCAGGTGGGAGGGGAAACCATAATGCAGACTTCAAAAGGATCAAAACTAAAGTTTGAATTGCTGCCCTGCATGTTTTGCTTTGTTCACACACGCATCCCCAATTCACTGTTGGTTTCCCCACCCAGTATGTCAGGCAATATCAACTGCAGAGAATGCGAATGTGAACTTTTGTAAGAAGTCTACTCAATTGCCCTCAGGCTGTTAAAAATGTTAGCTCCTGTCTATAAACAGAAAAGCTAAAGTGAAAGGTTGGAGAAGTTAGAGTTTAAAGGCTCCTCAAAATGCAGCTCTGGTCTGTCTGGCATCTAGCAAGTAAGCACAGCTTGGCTACGCAGGGATGCGTACCCAAAGAACTCAGAATACTATATACCACTGACATCCATTAGGAGGGCTAGAGATTTTTAAAATGTTTTTTAAACTTTATTATTGATAATTACATATACAACAATATTCAATACAAATTCAAAACATGTAAGAGCAAAGGGGGCCTAGAGATCCCTGACCATCCGACTTTACTATTCCCCTCTTGTCTCACTGTGTTTTATTGAGATAAACAAAGTAACATGGTGGCTCACTTCATCCAGCCACATTAATATGAATAGAGTGATTCCTGGAGAGGAACTATTTCTTCCAATCAAGTTACTTCTCTCGGGTCTTATAAGCGAACCATCTTGTTGGTTTATTCGCATTCTCAAAAAAGTTTTGCTTTGCAAATAGCAGTTTTTTCCCCATTTCCTGTGATAATAAACGATTCATTTTATAAGATCAGGAAACAAAAAGAAAAATCAATTATACAAGCCTTGAGCAGAGGGGATGGATCAGAAACAAACAGAATTCATGAAATGAAAGTTCTAGTAGAAAACTTTTATAAAGAGCTATATAGTAAAGCGGAGATTAAAGTGGAACAAATAAAAAAATATCTAAATACTCACAAACCGAAGAAATTTACAGAAAAACAAAGGGGAGGCACTTAATCAACCAATTACAATGATGGAAGTGGTAGAGGCCCTAAAAAGACAAAATAAAGGCAAAGCACCAGGCCCAGATGGACTGCCAATAGAATTTTATCTTATATTCGAAGAACAACTACAATAGCATTTTAAAGATGTTTGTAATAATATATTGATTAATGGAGAAACGCCAGAATCATGGAAAGAAGCAATAATTTCACTAATTCAGAAACAAGAAACAGACAGAAAAGAAATTAAAAGCTATAGACCAATTTCATTATTAAATGTGGACTATAAAATTTTTGCTTCAATCTAAGCAGAAAGACTTAAAAAAATTCTGTCAAAGATAATACACAAGGACCAAGTGGGCTTTTTGCCAAAAAGGCAAATTAAGAACAACTTAAGATGCATTCTGGATGTAATAGAGTATTATGAAGCACATCCGGAAAAACCATTGGCGCTAATATTTTTGGACATGGAAAAGGCCTTTGACAACGTTAACTGGAATTTCATGGTGGAAGCTTTGGAAGAGGTACAGGCTGGTGCTAACTTTGTGAAGATGATTCAGGCAATTTATACTAAACAAAAGGTGGTGGTAACGATTAATGGGGAACAGACAAAATACATTGAAATCCAAAAAGGGACAGGACAGGGATGCCCTTTATCACCTTTGTTGTTTATATTTGTATTGGAAATACTAAACGACTCAATAAGAGAAAAGAAGGAGATTATGGGCCTGACACTATAAGGAGAAGAATATAAACTATTGGCATTTGCAGATGACTTAGTATTTATATTGCAGAACCCACTGGAATCAATTCTTACTTTGAAACAAGAACTTGGAGACTATGGACTTGTAGCTGGTTTGAGAATTAATATCAATAAAACTAAGATAATGACCAAAAATATGGAAGAGGAGAGGACAACTCAACTACAAGAAACATCAGGTTTCCAACTACAGAAGGAAATAAAATACCTAGGAATTGTAATGACAAACAAATGCAGCTCATTACAAGATAATAATTATAAAGAATTGGTGAGGAAAACAAAACAGGATCTAGAGAAATGGAAAGACTTACAGATATCTTTGATGGGTCGCATCGCAACAGTTAAAATGAATATACTTCCAAATTGGCTATTTTTATTCCAAACAATTCCCATTCTTCAAAACCAAAAAATCTTCAAGGAACTGGAGCAAGCGTTATCAAAATTTATTTGGCAAGACAAGAGATGCAGAATAAGACTGAAAGCTCTTCAAGATACTAAAGAAAGGGGGGGCTTTGGCCTATCCAATTGGAACCTTTATTATAAAACAGCTGCATTGATGTGGATTAAAGATTGGGTCACATTGGAAGATAAGAGAACACTGAAACTGGAAGGCCACAACCTTCAGTTAGGGTGGCATGCATTCTTATGGTATGGAAAAGCAAGTGTCCATAAATATTTCAAGCAGCACTGGATACGGGCATCTTTAATGAAAGTATGGGAAAACATACATAAGCACTTTTATATAAAAATCTCAAAATTGACTGTTTCACTAGAAGCCATTACACTCCCAAATGCATATCAGGAAGAATTACCAAGAAGGTATTTGGATATATTGGACTCCGAAGATCATTTGAAACCATTAGAAGACCTACCATGGTGGCAAAGAGCGCAAATAGAATCCAGATTTACTAAAGACAAGAGAATCAGATTTTATAAAAACCTTATAGAGATTGAAAAGATTATGACATCTATGGATCAGAAGCTTTTACAAAGACTTTATGTGTTGTTACTTGATGATTTAATGGTGGATGAAATAGTAAAAGGGAATATGATTCAATGGGGGCAGACTATTGGGCATACTGTTAAATTAGAGCAGTGGGATCAAATATGGAAGAAAAATATTAGGATTACAAAAGCTATTCCGTATAAAGAAAATGTATATAAAATGTTTTATAGATGGTATGTAACACCTGAAAGGTTAGCTAAAATTGACCCGAAATGTTCTAATAAGTGTTGGAAATGTGAAAATAAGGTTGGCTCATTTTACCACATGTGGTGGCATTGCAAAAGATCTAAGAAATATTGGGTAATGGTACACGAAATCTTGCAAAAGGTACTAGGTACTGTAGCACCATTTACACTAGGGGCTTTGTTGTTGAATATTCTACCTGATAATTCTAACAAAGATGATTGCTATTTGATTGTTTTTTTAACTACGGCTGCTAGAATTCTCTATGCAAAATATTGGAAATTACCGGAGATACCAACAAAACGAAAACTTGTAAACAAAATCTTGGAGGCTGCAGAATTGGATAAATTGACTTGGTCACCGTTCTATAACTGGTATGATAAACATATGTAGGCAAGCTTGCAAGAGACAGACTAAGAGTTTACTAAATGAAATATATACCTGTTAGGATGATAGAGACAGAAAAGCTGCTTACACAGTTCATGAGAAATTATTATTAAGGTGGAATAGGCATCAGGATAAATATTGGTAAAAATGAAAATAACCTCCATGTATCTGTTTGTATGTTAGTATGTATGTATATGTTATGATTGTTTGTGTATGTTATGTGAAAAATTTAATAAAACCCTGCCCCTTTGGGGGCAGTTATTAAAAAATTTAAAAAAAAGTTACTTCTCTCTCAGGGAAAAGGACGGTTCTGTTTATCATTGTGCTTATAATTATAAATTAACTGCAGAACATTTGGACTGAGGAGGTACTAATCTGTGCCACGCATTACCTTGGTGCCTTGCTTTGGAATGAGTTCCTTGGAATGAGTGCCTTTGCACTGGCAAACTGACCATGCAGAAGCATAAAACCACGGCCCCCAACAATGACAGCTCATAAACATCAGTCAGTGTGTTTATTATTGCCAAAAGTGGAGGGAAGAGATTGGCTTTACTACAATAATGTACTAGAGATTTCAACGAGTAGAATGGACACCGGCAGTAATTTACAGTGAAAGGCTGAAATGGCTTGATCACAAACAATCAATACACAGAACCAAAGGACATCTGCAGTCTGCACAGTGAAGGAGTCATTAATATAATGGTCGCTTTTATTGAGGCAACTGGGAATTACCTGCAAGTTTTCTGCTGAGTCAACCAAATGTTAGACAAAGCTGTCAGGAAGGTTTATGCACGCTGCCCAAGGTACACAGCTGTTTCTTTGTCCCATGATGTGCATGAATGCACCCACCACAGTCAATATATATATTTTGCTACCAAGTTAGTTTTCAGTTTATGTTTCAGGGACCCCTGCAATTTCTTACAGTGCCATCCTAAGCAGTTCAACTCAAAGAATGCTAGCCAGGTCTATTTAACGTGGCTTACTCTCAGGGAAGTGTTATTAGGCACTGTTAAAAGCTTTTGGGGGATTCTTTAGTAAGAACGGAGCTGCGGTGGCTCAAGTGGTTAAGACGCTGAACTGCAGGCTGTGGAAGGTCAGTAGTTCAGCAGTTTGATACCCGAGTTGCTGCATGACGGAGTGAGCTCCCGTCTCTAGTTCCAGCTCCTGCCAACCTAGCAGTTCGAAAGCAAGAAATTGCAAGTAGATAAATAGGTACCACTTCAGTGGGAAGGTAACAGCGTTCCGTGAGCCTTGGTGTTTAGTCATGCCGGCCACATGACCACGGAAACGTCTTCAGACAGTGCTGGCTCTTCGGCTTTGAAACAGAGATGAGCACCACAACCCTAGAGTCAGACTCGACTGGCTTTCGAGCAAGGGAACCTTTACCTTTACCTTTGGGAAGAACACTGGAAACAGCAGACGAGCTTTTTCTTCGCAACAGTTTGCACATGACTACTGCTATTCCTCTGCAACATGCAGCCCACAGGGGAGGTTTGAGTGTGTTCTAGAATAGACAATATGTTGTAGCCTGAAAGAGCTGACTGATGTGTCATGCAAACTCCACAGTGTCCTCAAACATCTTCAGATCAGGAGTAGATTTATGGTGGCATACGTGCTTTGGAAGCAGAAAGTCCCAAGTTCAGTCCCTGCCATTTCCAGTTCAAAGATTTCAGGGATTGGGAAAGACCTTCCTCTGTTGGAGACCAGCTGCCAGTCGGAGCATACAAGACTGAACTCAACAGACAAATGGTCTACTTCAGTATAAGGCAGCTTCACATGTTCATTCTGTACAGTGCAGCAAATGCACAAATGTTCTTTAGTGGTCAGTCCAAGTGTTGGTAGAAAGTTGGCAAATGAAAGTGCTAGAAGCATTTGCTTGGAGCATGTCTGCAACCCACACTTCTGTTTAGAGAATTGCACCTGCAAAAGTCTGTGTTCCAGCGTCGTAGTTAGGCAGGGACAGTGGGAGCGGTGCCCCCTCCCAAATTTGCAACACCTCCACCCTGGGAGGACGCTGTACCCACCCACCCACCTCCAGGGCAGCCACCGTGGCCTTGCCGGCTCATTCTGCTTCTGGCTGAAAAGAGAGCGTGTGCGGGGCCGGCTGCTGCCGAGTCTTCCCCCAGCCTACTCCTTCACTGGGTCTCCTGGCTCAGCTGCTGCCACCCCTGCAGACTTCCCTGAATGGCTCTACTGGCATTGGCAGGGCAGTGCATGCACGCACTCTGAAGTAGAGAAGAGGCTGGGTAGGCTTAAGGAGACCAGGGCAGGGGGGCTAGAAGAGTGCTCGATCCATGCCAGGGAGCCCCCCCCCCCAAGGGCTCTGGGTGCACCATGTCTAGTGCATGCCCGCCTCTTCCCAGGCTAAGAATCAGCACGGGGGGGGAGAGTGGGGATCATCTCAGGAGGAACAAAGCCCCACTCTCTGCTCCCACCCTTCTGGTTTTTATTTTTTTATTTTACTTTATTATTTTTGTGACATCAGAAGTGACGTCATGACCCCCAGTGCCCCCCCCCCCACCGAAAATCATCTAGCTACGGGGCTGCTGTGTTCCCCGGTGTGTGGAGGAGCCTACATGCACACTGTTGTACAAAGTTTGGCTCCCAGCTGACGTTCAGGTAAAGGCAACAGTGAGCTAAAAGAGAAGGCGAGAGTCTGAACAGGCAGGGTGCAAGAGACCACTGATATCATAATAAAAACTTGTTGAATCCCTGCAAAACTGCCTGATTTTAGGTGGGGATCTGGAGAATGCAAGGAGACGTGTATCATGTCCCCACCACCACCACCACCACCACAGAAAAAGTGACTTACAGGGTCCAGTCACAAGTAGAAGGAAAGTTGGAAGATGATACTGATGGATGAATCAGTTGGGGATGCTGATTTGGGAGAGGGGGAACCTAAGGCTGCTGCTTTAGTGCTTTCTGTCCGAATGCTCGCCTGCTCCCCTTTGCTTAATTCAGATGTCTGAGGGTTGGGGGACGCAAAGCACACTAAGAAAGCGCAGGCAGTCTGTTCACATTCAAAGATTTTGCTGTGCCGCTTAACTAAATGCAGCAAATCGTTCCTTCTGCTAACAATTTCTCATCCCAGTTTTGAACAAGTGACATGTGCAAACTTGCTTGGGTATCGGAGACCTGCTTTTTAGGGAGAAATCATCTCCAGTTGTCATAGAAACAGCTATGAGACAATCCAAGAATGTGCTATGAGTGTTACACAGAGAAGGCATGAAGACCAATGTAGAGTGAAATTCCCTTCATCTGTGTGCCCAAGAATCTCCCAAGTGCTGCTTGGCCCTTAAAGCTGGTCTCACCCAGTATGGAAGACATCCAGCTTTAAAGAAATAATCTGCCTAACAGAACTCTCTGTGGTGCCATGAGATGGGCCACGGCGTCTCAGACAAATGGCAGGCACACCACCAGCGCTTCTGCATCACACAGTAACACATAAGAGGGACACAGCCAGGGAGACTGTGGGATACACAGGGAGCTTAATGCAAAAGCGAGCAAATACAAATTCAACCCAGAGATGACTCTTTGGCATGCCAGACATAGGAGGGGCCCTTCTGTCATAAGAGGTGTCATTTTTTGTTGGAATAGATGACTCAAGCACCCTGCTTTATGGACAAGGTCAAAACCTGCGATGGTGGTTAATGTTTAGGTTTAAAACTTAAGACAAAAGAATAAGGGAATAGTTCATTTATTTACATCATTTCCTAATGGGTAACCAAAATGGCTTACATCTTTCTCCTCTTCTCCATTGTATACTCACAACAACCCTGTAAGTTAGGCTAGGATGAGAGTGTGTGACTAGTCCAAGGTCACCTTCCATGACACTGTGGGGAATTGAACCCAAGTTTCCCAGATCCTAATTTCTCTAACCACTGCACCATATATCATGGACATACCTCCCTCGACAGTTCTGCACTTGCCTGGCTTGGAGCACGCATAAACTATCCTGCCATCAACATAGGACTACTTTGGTGCTGACTTGGGGCATTTTGCTCCCCAAAGCACTCTCCTCCTGAGCCACCCCCATCAACTCCAAGGCAAACTGCAGAAGCAGCACGCACCTGTGCAGCCCACCTTGCTGCCAGGGCAGCCGCAACAAGCAGGGATCTGGGAGGGCAACAAGCCATGTCGGTCGCCTCCTTCAATGTGCCACTCCCTGCCACTTGAGCATTTGGGCAATGAGCTGGCCCTGGACTACATTTCAAGACAATGCAATAATGCCTTCATTGCACAAGAGGAGAGCAGGGCCCATAGTTCTAGCTGAAGAGGACTGTCCGACATCAGTAATCTGTCCAAAGTGAACAGCAGAATGTCTGCAGTTCAATTATAGCGTGGTTAGAACATGTGTAATACACAGAGCATGATACTAAACACATAAAGAACTATATGGAGTTCCAAAAAAATAACTCAGCATTATGACTTTGCTTGCACCTGCTAGCAAGGGACTGATCCAATATTTTGAAGAACAATTGACGCAAATGTAATGTATATATTCCCTTGGATAGTATACATATTGCGCTTCAAATGGCACCCAGACTTGCTAAGCATGTCCATGTTACTCTTCTGCTATATTCCGACCCTCCAAAGGAAATCTTTCTTGCATCTGTGCTCCAACCCCAGGCCTTATGATACAGAGGCAGAAAATCCAAATGGTATCCCTTCTCCCTAGTGGTAAAATAAAACCAACAGTGCAAATTGAAGTCAATGGACTTAGAAGGGGTGTAACCTTGCTTAGGATGGTACAATAATTTCTTTTTCCAGTGGTACCCCAAAAGATCTATCCATGGTGAGTCACTGCTTTTATTCTGATCTATGATTGTAAATAAATTTCTGATCTATCCTAGTGGTGCTTTGGATGTGTACCTCAAATTACTTATCCGTAACCAAATTGTTCAATAAAACCACTTCTGGAACTTTGGCAAAGTTTCTTCAGGGGAAAACCTCTCACATTTCTTGTTGTACCGGCCTGTGAATTGTTTTGACCTGAGACTTTGATAGCTGAGGAGTTACAGCTGGCATATCTCCTGGCAAAAGCTTAAAACCAATTTGTTCTGGAAGGCATTTAGAGAGACCTTTGAATTTGAAGAGAGCACTGTGTCTACGCTGACTTCTGTTGAGCTACTTTGGTCTTTAGGCCCTAATTCATCACTGCTGCAACTGCCACGATTTTATGTTCAGGTTTTATCATTTCATCTGCTGATGTTTTCATCATGTGTAGGTATTATGATAGTAAGTCACTTTGGGTATTTTTTTGAAAGCAGAAAGGCAGGATTGTAAATTCCCAAACTAAAATGCATATATATCTCTCTCAGATGTAACCAGGAAAAAAAAGTACCCCTGGATAGTTAAGGAACAAAGCTTTCATCAGTTGCATCAACTGTAAAACTGTGAGTTTTATTTACAGGAACTAATGGCTTTATTTTGTTAAATTTACTGTTTATGTAACAGACTTTTAAAACAAACAAACAAACCTGTTTTACACCATGTATTTATTGGATTCTTTTGTTATCAGAATCTGGAGCAAAGACCTTGTTTTTGACAACAATGCACCAATAGAAATTATGACAGAAAAAAGACATCCACAGTGATTATTTTGATGTGGCAAGGATGGGTGTGCACTCCTTTCTTTGTATTTATATGCATGTTCGCAACTTGCTTGTACTAGTCAGATGAGAGTCTGGGTGATTTTGGCTTCCAGATCTGATATCCTTTTACAGTGCAAATGAGGCATTGTCTGCTTGTGGAATGTTCATGCATTGCTCCAGGAAAGATTCGCTCTGTTCCCATATCAATCATTCCCCCCCCTGCTTTCATGTCTGAAGATTAATCACAAGGGATGGGCCTAAAACAGAGCCCAGTTCTGGTTCTTTAGCAGGAATTATCCTTTAGATACTGTGTCACTCCAGCAGCACTTGTTTTTTGTTTGTTTTCCCCAAGGTAGTTTAAAATCACAGCTAAAATAAGTTTTGGAAAAGTCTGGAAAAGAGAAAAAATAATGTCATAGAGTTTTCCCTCTGACGATCCAGGCCACGCCCCCAACATGGTCGATGTGCATGTCACTTCCTGTGACGCTGCACTTCGGGGGGGCGGAGTTCCCCCCGGGGTCCGATTCCACGGCGGCGGAAATCGGGCCTCCAAAGCGGGGGTTTACCCGCCACCCACCCCCACTTGGCAGCCCTAGTCCCCAGAGATAGAAAGACAGGGCTGAGCTTTGTCATGTACGTCAGGTGTACATCAGATACTTAGCAACAGACTTGACTGATAGCTACGTTAGCTCCTATGGATGAAAAAAATAGGTATGTAATGTCTGGATTTAGTCTTGTTCATGATTGTTCTGGCCAGATTTACTTTTATAATGATACAATTATTATTTGTTCTCAATTTAGGATTATATGATTGAATTTTTTGTAGTTATGTAACCGAAGCTTGATCTACCTTTAGTGGCAACTGTATAGTTAACATGGTTCAGACTGGTTGTTTTCTTGTTTGTTTGCAAATTTCTTGTAAAATCGTTTATATTTAATAAAGTTTATCATTAAAAAAAAAAGATTGTTCTGGCCAACCACCCTCCGTTATGGGCCTTGAGAGAGCAACCAAGGATATCCTTTATAGAGCTATAAGCGCACTATTTATGGATTGGGGTTGTGTTGAAATATTCTGTGTTGAATATTGAAATGCTACAAAAGTGTTTTCTGACTTTTGTGTAATAGAATAAATTGAGTTTTGGTTTAGAACAGCTCTCTCTCTCTTTCTCTCTCTGCAATTGGGATCCCAGGCTGCCAGCTTCTCTCCCTCCCCATTGACCCCAGTGGGGATGGAAGTCCATGAAAAGGTTCCTGCATTCCTAATCTCCCCAACAGATGGAGCCTCAGGAGGGCAGGGTTTGGGACATAATGCCAATGGAGTTCAACTTCTAAAGTGGCCAGTTTCTCCAGGTGAACTGATCTCTGCTGCTTGGAGATCAGTTTTAATAGCGAGAAAGCTCCAGCCACAGCTTGGCAAGCCTAAAGGAAGGCGATGGAGGGAAATACGCTATGGGGTGGGTGGGGGGAAATACCCTTTTGATGTTTCTTTCACTTTTCCACTGAACATTTCAGCCTTAGTTGCACTTGCTTCTAGACATATCTATGTGTTGACATAGACTCAATATATAGGCTTCCTAATAATAGCTTGGCTTATGCATGCATGTTAACAATTATATCTTCAAGAACTTGGCAGGGCTCCCAGGTCTCAAAAGATGAGTCAGGGAGAAAAAGAGCCCCCAAGGGCTCAATAGGACTTTCTGAAGGCAAATCGACTTACTCTTTGGACAGTTGCCAGCCTGAGAGGAAACCATTCTTCTAGGTTATATCCTCTTCTCATAAATGAACGCCATCAGGCACAACTCTCTTAAATTTTATTGTTCATTGTTTGGGACACAATTTCTCTTTTTGTTTTGTTTTTTAAAGACAATAACTGTTGAAAATAAGACAAAGTTACCAGTCCTCTTCTTCAGGTCTGCAATGCCAATTTTTATTTTAAAAGTCCTGGTAGCTGCACAGTGTCAAGGGATGAAGACCTCCCCCCCCCCCCCAGGCTCAGGTAAGTTAGGATAAGGAATCGATGCTTCCCTCAGCCTGTATCAGGATCAGAGAAACCACATATATAAATGCTCCAGTCTCTCACACACTAATGTTTAAAATAAGGGGCAAGATCGACAACTTGCTATTTTACTACGCACATGAAGATTTCACAGCTCAAGTATGCTAATTAAGGGAAGACAGCTTAGGTGAAGCTGGAAGTAAGCAGTGGAGTCCCACAAGGACTGGTATCGGGGCTGGTGCTATTAAATTTGTTCATACATGAAATAGGGGTGAGCCATGTAGTGGCCAAGTTTGCAGATGACACAAAATTATTCAGGATGGTGAAAACCAAGGCTGACTGTGAAGAGCTCCAGAAAGATCCTCACAAATTGGGTGAGTGGGCAAATTAGGTTCAGTACAGGTAAGTGTACGATGAAAACTGGAACAAAAAATACCAACTATGAGTATATTCTAATGGGGTATGAATGTACTGAGAGGGAAGGAGATCTTGAGATCATAGTGTAGAACTCAATGGAAGTGTTGACCAGGTGTACCACAGCAGCGAAAAAGGTAAACTTCTGTGCTGGGAATTATTAGGAAAGGGTCTGACAATAAAACAGCCAATATTATAATGCCTCTGTATAGATGTCAATTGGAATATCATTCTTGTCACTGTATCTCAAAAAGGATACTGCAGAGCTGGAAAAAGTATGATCGAGATGAACAAGAGGTTTTCAATTTGGAAGAGAGACAACTAATGGCGGACATGATAGAGATTTATCAAATTATGAACACGGTAGAGAGAGTGGACAGAACTTTTTCTCCCTCGTCCAAAATACTAAAATTTGAGAGCATCCAATAAAGGTGATGGGAAGTAGCTTCAGGACAGAGAAAAAGAAATATTTCTTTACACAATGAGGGATTAAAAGATGGAATTCACTGCCTGTGGATGTCATGATGCATACATGGCTTTAAAACAGTATTAGGCACATTCATAGACGATAGGTCTATCAGAGGCTACTGACCATAGTGAGTAAAGTTAACCAAATTCAGAGGCAGTAAACCTCCAAATCCTAGTGCCAGGAGGTAACATCAGGGGAAGTCCTCAGCCTCTATGCCTTATTATTGTCCCTCCAGAGTAACTGGTTGGCTGCTGTGTGAGACAAGATGCTGGACCGGATGGACCACTGGTCTGATCCAGCAGTGTTCTTTTCATGTTCCTAAATAACTCAGAGAACACATCTATTCCCACAATGAGCACCCAACCTGAAAGGGAAGCATCTGTAATTACTGTAACTTGTGGAGACAGGAATCCTAAGGGAACACCGGGTAGCAGGTTAGAATCAAGGGTCCACCACCGTAACTCCCTTATCATCACCCTTGGAATGGAAAAACGCTGGTTTATTAGAACAGTGTGGTTAAAAACCTGTTTGAACCAGTTCTGTAGAGGCTGCATCCTGAGATGGGCAAAGGGGACGGCAAAGGTTGTGGAGGTCAGTAGGCCTAAGAGCCTCTGAATAGCAATAGCCCTTTGAAAATGATTTGAAATAAACAGGTTGACCAGACTTTTGATGGACAAGGCTTTGTCCTGTGGCCAGAAATATCATGCTGCAGTGGAGTCTAACCAAGCTCCAATAGAGGACGCTTGCTGAGAGGGAACCAGGTTTGATTTCTGCCAATTAATTTGTAAACCCAACTTCTGGCATGTCTCCAGGGCTAATGGCAATTGTGTCTGTAACTCAAGCTTAGAGGGGGCAGTAAATAGCCAATTGTCGAAATAATGGAAGATGGAGCATCCCTGACCCTGAGACCATAGGTGAGCGATGACTGTTGCCATACATTTAGTAAAACCTCAAGGTGCAGTGGCCAAACCAAAAGGGAGGACTGCGTACTCATACACAACTCCCTGAAATTTAAAATGTAAATATTTTCTATGCTCAGGATAGGAAATGTGAAAATACGCATCTTGGAGGTCCAAGACAGCGAACCAATCTCTTGGGTTGAGCAATTGTAAAACTGAGATCAAGGAGACTAATGAACCCTGAGAAAGAAATTGAGACCTCTTTGATCCAAAATAGGGTGTAAGCTGCCATCTTGTTCATTAACCAGGAAAACCCTCAAATAATAACCAAACAGAGGATCATTGGGTTTTAAACCTTGAACCCTATTCTAATAAGACATTCAACTCTGAAAACAGTTCAGGAAAAACATTATCAGTGGCCTGATCAACTGTTGCCAATGGTGGTAACTGGGTATATTCAAGGCTAACGTTAGCACCTTTCAATAATGGTCAAGACCCAGGAGTCTGAGGTAATTTTAAGCCATTCTGGCAAAAATTTGGACAAACCATCCCAAAAAGAGTGGTTGGCTGTGATGTCAACCACTGATGTTGAGAAGAAAGGCTTGGAGGCTTGCATCGAGTTCTTGGAAGTGTGCTGACCAGGACCAGGTTTGGGTCGCAAGCCAGATCTACACCAAGCATGTTGGGGAGGCTGGGAGAAAGACCTTTACTGAGCAGGGGGTTGGACTAGATGGCCTGTATGGCCCCTTCCAACTCTGTGATTCTAGGATACTGATATGCCTGTTGTTCCATCTGCAGTTCCAGAGGGTCTGGCCATTGTCTAGAACACTGAGTGGGGTGGTAGCATGAGTATTGGTGCCCTGGACCTGAAGGTGCCCACGGAGGTGATGGTGAAAGAGACATAATGATGTGTTCTGAAGGGGTGTTGCCTTGAGTGGCCAGGTTACATACCAATGGAGACCGTGCTGGAGAGCGGCCACTAGGAAAAAGGGTGTGCGTAGTATGTCCGCTGACCTCAATAATAGTCCTCGAAACCAATTATTTCGATTCTTTTGAAGCTGCCCCATTCAATTCCGAGTGAGTGTATTCGTCAATACTGACCATTGGCTCTTGTGTTTAGGTTTTGATCTGTGTTTCTTTGGTGGTGGTTCTGATGAGGACTTGGCTGGAGCACGTTCTGGTGACCTGGAACATCTACGGTCTGGATCCGACCTTGGAACCAACTGGACTGAACTCACCAAAAGAGGGCAGGAAATGTGGTCGGCGACCAGTTTGGGGGCTGAAAAGACAGATTTTTCTACTGGGGCAGATGTCTTAGCTGCCCAGTTAACAGAGGCAGATGAAGCCTTCTCCTGAAAGGTGGCCTTGAGGCAACAGGTGTGGTTCGCACAGGCCTTCAGGGTAAATTGCTGACAGATCTTACATGCTGTTACTTTGTGATTTTCCCAGAGACCCAAAAGACAGACAGAGTGCTTGTCCGTACAAGTGATCTTCATAGAGCAAGAGGAACATTTTTTAAATAAAGACATCTTTCTAATTGTTTTTTTAACCAAAAGACAGGAGCTAACTAGGGGATGTTCTTCTCAAAGCAGCTGCAAAGAGAGAACTGAGGGAAGGGCAGGCCCCCCTCCCTGGAGCACGTGACCGTTAGGTGGGAAAACGGCCCAAACGACTCCGATTGGGAAGGGCCCCTCCTGCTCTGTTACTAGGCTACCTAAAAGTCTTCCAGTGGTTTGGCCTGCCTGCGTGCTCAGTCCCCCTGTGGGATTGCACAAACAACAACGATGAACAAGAGAGATTCTTGCAGTCAGCTTGACAAATGTTACATTACTGTTTAGTAACAGTTCTCATTTACTTTACAGATAAAAGAAAGCAACAATTAAATTATAACACAAAATTATAAAGAAGTGTGTGGTCTTTTGTGGCCAATATGGGAATTAGATTGTAGATCTCTATACAAAAGAAATTGAATGCAGTTTTCCTCCATGGAGGCACTCACTTTAAATAACATTTCTGCCATGTCTGCCAAGTTGTTTCAATCTAAAATCTTGGAGGATTTGACTACGGGGAAAAAGCCCACACCAGCCTTCTGCTTCACAAGTATATTATTTGCTCCACGTGGTTTGAAAAAGGCCAAGGTGCATTTTGCTTTTGAGAAATGACACTTGCCTACCATGTTAACTCTATGGCTACAATCCTGAACACATTTTCTGCAGTAAAAACCACAATATGTGTAAAGTACTGAGACTGATGCACAGAGTAGTGATTTCAGCTCATACTTTATTAGTACATAGGAGAACTTGAGATAACTACCGTGGCCCATGGCCCGCTTATATTCCCGTTCATAACACACCCAACACTCACACACACACCCGTGATTGGATTATTTACACACAGCTCCCCCTATTGGTTCCCTATTAGGATCCGGGCTGACTGATAGGTGAGTTCTCGGCTCCGTAGCTGCTATTGTCCTTGGGTGAGAAACTTGGCACGTTCCTGTGGCCACGTGCGAGCCCCACCGCATGCGCCTAGTCTTATCATGGTACACAACAACATGAATGGAACTCAGGGACTGATCTCAGGCTACCTGGACGCAAAGATTTTCACGGTGAACTGGCAGTCCACTGAGTGTGCTAGATGAAAGTTGTGTTGGGTTGTGGAACACTCCAAAAGGCTGTTATGCATCTATTTCTGATAGAAGAAACTTTTAGAGCAAACATCTGGGAAAAGTTCTGATGGCCACATCTCTTCTTCTTGAGACAAAGTTCTGTATCACCCTTCCCATGGTACATTTGAATGACCTTTAAGATAGAGGCCAGAGATAATGTGAGAAACAGGCTTTCCTTAAAGGAGTACACAAAGAATTGACTAATTTCTCGGAGGGTGTGTAAGACGGCGAAGGACAGACATAGCCCTTCAGTTGCTCTGCAGTGCAGACTCAGCTTTATCTGTGCTTTTTAACACCCTTCTAGTAGTTTAAGATATCCTATCTGGCTCTATTCAGTTTAATTAGATCCGACCCACCAGATTTTGGACTCATTTGCACTCTCCAGTCACCAGTTGGATTGTTTAGCTTCTGGACAATACAGCAGCTGTGCCTTCAGGAGCTATATATCTCCCACTTCCTCTGAAAGACACTCAGAGCCAAAATGGGGAACCAGATGAAATTTTACTTTGGGGGCTAAAAATGGAAGAGGTCAATGTGGCTAAAAGGACATTGATGTGGTATATGATAACAACAGCCAGAATGACCTATGCTCAATGTTGGAAGCAAGATGAAGTCCCGAGAGTTGACGATTGGATTAAAAAGTTATTGTTTTCGGTTGAAATGGACAAGATGACGCGGAAGCTTAATAATATGGAAGCAGAGGACTTCTATAAAGACTGGAAAGACTTAAAAGACTACTTGGAAAAATATTGGGATGTAAGAGACAACTTATTTTGCTTTAATAATTATTGAATATTGAACTTCGATAACAAGAAAGGATAGTAGTTGACTAATAGTAGATGACTAATAGTTACCTAGTGAATTTGTAATGAAGAAACGGATGGAGGAGAAAGATTAAGAAATGTGCAGGAGGTCATAGCACTGTGGGAAGCCATGTAGGGGGGAAAGGGAGGGGGTAGGATGTAACGGGTATAAAATGTATAACTAATGTTGGTTGTGACTGATTATATCCTGAATAAAAAAATTGTTAAAAAAGAAAAGCCAAAATGGGGAATAAAAAGTGATTAAGAAGGCATTCCGATTTACAGCCAAATAGTTGACTAATTTCTCATAATGTATCTTTTAATCACATGAGCACATGCAGCTGCCTAATGCTACGGACTGAGACCAACAAGTCAGTACTGCCTACTCAGACTGGGAGTGGCTCTCCAGGTTCTCAGGCAGAGGTCCTTCACATCACCTACAACCTGATCCTTTTTTAACGGGAGAAGCTGAGGACCAAATCTGGGACCCTCCATACCAAGCAGATGTTCTACCCTTGACCCTCAGCCCTTCCTTTTTTTGGAGTGGCCTGTAAAGTACAATTTAATTCTGATCACATCCTTGAATAGCAGTATGTAATGTTAGCAAGAAGATCCTGCTGCAGGATGTAACTGGGTGGTCATTTTGGATACGATTTTTACATGGTTCTTATTGCATTATGCAAATGAAGTAATCTGAAAGCATCACACATATATAACATATACGGTAAAGGTAAAGGTTCCCTTGCTCGAGAGCCAGTCGAATCCGACTCTAGGGTTGCGGTGCTCATCTCCGTTTCAAAGCCGAAGAGCCAGCACTGTCCAAAGACATTTCTGTGGTCATGTGGCCGGCATGACTAATCACCAAGGCGCACGGAACGCTGTTACCTTCCCACTGAAGTGGTACCTATTTATCTACTTGCAATTTCTTGCTTTCGAACTGCTAGGTTGGCAGGAGCTGGAACTAGAGACGGGAGCTCACTCCGTCATGCGGCACACTCGGGTCTCGAACTGCTGACCTTCCACAGCCTGCAGCTCAGCATCTTAACCACTTGAGCCACCGCAGCTCCTTGAAGGTAAATTACAGAAGTAGAAAACAATGCATTATGGGCTACTGACCAAGTGACTTTCACGAAAAATGACAGTATGTTCTCTCTACTAAGGTATTTTTGAAATGTTAACTTCAAAATACTCACTTCATTTTCAATTATATGCTGCACATTTATATTGCACATCACTGCACTGCACTGCACTTCAAACACATCTGTAAAATTTCAAATGCAGCCTACATAACCAAAGATCTGAACTCCAGTTTCAAAGTCCTGAACTATCTATATCAGTATGTTCCAATCTGACATATGAAATCAGTATATGCCAACAACCAGTTATATATTCACACAAAAACTACAGAGGGGAAGGGCCGTGGCTCAGTGGTAGAGCATCTGCTTGGCACGCAAAAGGTCCCAGGTTCAGTCTCCAGCATCTCCAGTTAAAAGGATGAGACAGGAGTAGGTGATGTGAAAGACCTCTGCCTGAGACCCCTGCAGAACTGCTGCCTGTCTGAGTAGACAATACTGTCTTTGATGAACCAAGGGTCTGATTCAGTACAAGGCAGCTTCATGTGTTCTTTCTGTGTGTACTCTTATGCCTTTGGATACTGCCAACTACATGCTCAATATTCAATTCATATTCAATGCACTGGCTACTATTTATTTGCTTCTTCATATGTTTACAAAAACGTATATGCTGTCTTTCTGCTCCAAGGAACTTTAATTTTTAGCAGGAAACACTCTGGCCATGTTAGCAAGTGGAATGGTAACAGCTGTTGTTAGCTTAGATGTTATAGGAAAATTCTGAAAGGTACTAATTTCTCAAGGCTCAACAGTTAATGATGAACATATGAAGAGCTCTTCTTTAAGTTTTGACCTATTATTATATTTCTAAGTCTGGTATTACCTAGTAAGTGTATCAACGTATCCTATATCAAATTGCCTCAACACATGCAAAATCGCACAGGTCACTGTAGTCAAAAAGCCGCGTGAGCAGCAATCCACAGCTCTTAATGATATGGTTACAAAAGAGCTTGTCAGCAGCAGAGTATGCAGAGAAGAGACATATCTTGAAAAATATTGGAATTAACACTCTTCATTTGAATTCTGAAATCAAAGTGAAGCAGCATCTTGAGTAGATTGACAGGACAGTGGGTCATATGCTTATTTTCCTGCTTTATTTTTCCATTTAGTTTTAAGCACATTTTTAAATGGCTTCTGAACATTGCACTTTTTGATTTCTGCTCTAATTGCAAATGGAATTTAATTAATGATCAAGTACATTAATGATCAAGTACATTTTTCATGACATTATACATTCCATGATATTTCATTCCATGATATTTGATCATCAGTCGTGATTTCAACACGACTGAAACTATTTTAAGAGCTCCCTAACAGTGCAATCCTCTGCAGGGCTAATCTGCGCTACTCCAGTCCGTAGGTTCTCCTGCTTGCAGAGGTCATTTCGTAGAAAAAGAGCTAGGGGAACTCATTAGCATAACTCATTAGCATATGCCACACCCCCTGACATCACCGGAAGTGTGTCATAAGGCCACACCCCCTGACATCACCGGAAGTGTGTCATAAGGCCACACACCCCGCCCCCAACGGTCCCGGCCGCCGCTGCCGGCCTTGCAGCTCCACTGCTGAGCCCCATTAGGGGCCCGGCGGTGGACCTGCAAGGCTGGCAGGAGTGCAAGGAAGCCCCGCGAAGGCCCTCCCTGGCCCCAGGCAGGCAGGGGTGGGGAGAGGCAGGGAGGAAGCAACTTACCCTCCCTCTTCTCCTGCCTCCTCCTGGCTGGATGAGGGCCGGAAGCGGGGCGGCCGGAAGCAGGGGGCGGGGGTTTGTCATGTGCCCCGCCCCCGTACCTCACCCGGGGAACTGCGATCCCCCGCGATCCCCCCCGAAATGACCTCTGCCTGTTTGTAGAACACAATTACCTCCTTCATACAGTTCTGGTCACCACTCCTCAAAAAGGATATTATAGCATTGGAAAAAGTGCAGAAAAGGGCAACTAGAATGATAAAAGGGTTGGAACACTTTCCCTATGAAGAAAGGTTAAAGCGCTTGGGGCTCTTTAGCTTGGAGAAACGACGGCTGAGGGGTGACATGATTGAGGTTTACAAGATTATGCATGGGATAGAGCAGGTAGAGAAAGAGGTACTTTTCTCCCTTTCTCACAATACAAGAACTCGTGGGCACTCCATGAAATTGCTGAGCAATCGGGTTAGAACAGATAAAAGGAAGTACTCCTTCATCCAAAGAGTGATTAACACATGGAATTCACTGCCACAGGAGGTGGTGGCGGCTCACAGTGAACATTGTTATGGTAGAAGAGGAGGTGGTGGCAGCTACAAGCATGGACAGCTTCAAGAGGGAATTAGATAAACATAATGGAACAGAGATCCATCAGTGGCTATTAGCCAAAAGGTATAGATAGGAACTCTGGGGCAAGTGATGCTCTGTATTCCTGGTGCTTAAGGGGGTGGGCAACAGTGAGAGGGCTTCTAGTGTCCTGTCCCCACTGATGGACCTCCTGATGGCACCTGGTATTTTTGGCCACTGTGTGCCAGAGTGTTGGACTGGATGGGCCATTGGCCTGATCCAACACTGGCTTCTGTTATGTTCTTATGACTTTGTGCATGTTTTATTTATAATGTTTTTAAAGAAGTTTCGCTCACATATTTGCTATATGATACAAAACTGTCAATAAAATTATTTTTAAAAGTTTGAGAGGCTGAAATGCCCCAAATGTCCATTCCTTAGAGAACACAATCCCCTTAGAAACACGGGTAAATACGATACCCAACTGCTATGGTCATCTTTGGAGGCTAGACAGGTGGCAAACCAAGAACAGGCATTCTGTTTGCAGGACCCTAACTGTGGAATTCCCTCCCTTCGTTTGTCCCCTTCAATGATTATCTTCTGCCACAGAGTGATCTTCATTGACCCTCCTTCCCATTTATGTGTTCGTGTTTTGCAGAATTGTTTTTATTGTTTATATACGCACACCTATTTTAAATTCTGCTTTAATACCTGATTATGGCCACATGAAAGTGTGGTTTATAGCTGTCACAAGTTCTACTACTTATCATGCCTGCTGATAAAGTTTGCAGATTGCTTTACAGTATTTACAGTGCCACCCTATGCACTGACTTCAGTGAGGTATTGAGGCTAAGAAAGACCAACCACAGGAGAGGTAAGCTTTTATACAGATCTCCCAAATCTAACTCTAGCTCCTTAGCCACTGAACCACACTGATCAATCACTGAGAGCCACCGCACACATTACTAGGCATACACTTCAAATGTAATAGGCATAACTTGTGTATTGCCATGAGAATAAATGGGCAGAGAAAAAAATGTAATGGGCATATACTGGTATTATGCACAGCCAGACTCATTATCGCCAATACCATTTAAAGTTCTTTTCAGTGGCCTGCTAGATGTAAACTGATTGCACTCACAAACACACACACATTTGTGGTACAAATCCAGAGCAGAATGTGTGCAGAACAGGCTAGCACAGCTTGTCTATGGCTTCTTTAGGTTTATTTTTTTAACACTGGAATTAATGCATTTTCCTGTGAGAGGCTCCACCAACACACCACAAGGCTCTAAAGTGTCCTCTTTGCAAGATAGTTGGCATTATACATACTGGCTAGGCAAGTTGAGCAACACAAGTCCAGGAGGCAGGCCCAAGGCAGCTATTATTACAACTCTTATCTGCTCTGTCATTGGTATCAGATATAAATGGCCTGCAGCTGATAAATCTACAGTTATGGTTTGATGTTTCTGAAGGGAGCCAGTGTAGCGTAGTGGTTAGAGTAGGATCTGGGAGACTCGGGTTCAAATCCTCACTCTGCCATGGAAGCTGGCTGGGTGACTTTGAGCCAGTCACTTAGCCTCAGCCTAACCTACCTCACAGGGTTGTGGCGAGGATAAAATGGAGGAGAGAGGAATGATGTAAGCTATTTGGGGTAAGCCATTGGGGAGAAAGCAGATAAAGTGAATAAATAAATCGATCTGAAGGCTCTGGCTTGCTGTTGTTCAGTCGCACAGTCGAGTCCGACTCTTCGCGATCTCATGGACAAGATCACGCCAGGCCCTCCTGTCTTCCGCCGTCCTCTGAAGTTTGCTCAATTTGGCTCTGGCTTAAAGCAAGCTAAAAGCAAGGGTCACCTGGGTTTACAGCTAGAATCTGGTTACAGGCATCCATATGGGGTTTTGAACATGTACAAACTGCATTTTCCTTTTCTCTGTTAAGCATACCTGGCTTGTCTCTTTACACAGCTGCAGTTAAGAGTTTCCAAGGCAAGAGTGAGTGATCCAAGCGGGCTCCAGTCCCAGCACTTCTTTATTTTAGAAATCAGTACTTGGAAATCAGCAAGGTCCCTCTTTGGTTTGGAGGGGGGGCGGGGCAGGGCTTGTTTATTTACTTTTACATTTTTAGGCAACCCTTCCTCCAAGGAGCGGCCCTGGAAGAGAGCAAGAGGCCCAAGGTCACCCTCGGCGAGCCTTATGGGTGCGCAATGACCGGACCAGATGCAAGTCTAACCCTGAGGCTGACCACTGCGCTGCCTCCCCGCTCATTCTTCTGCGGGCACTTGCTTGCCAAAGCATCTTTTGAGGCCGTCTTCTAAGCCTGCTATTAATAAAGTCGCCACCTCCCTCCATGCTCCCTCTAAGCTGCGGAGTCTTGTGAGCAAGAATTCTGCTTTGTGAGCTACTGGCATTAAAGTTGTGAGCGAGCGATTTGGCCGCTGCATCAATTCGCTTCGCTCTGGAGCCATCCTTCCTGAGCGTAGACAAAAAATGTGTGAGCCGGAGGCTACAAAACCGTGAGCTAGCTCACACCAACTCAGCTTAGAGGGAACACCTCCCCCCCCCCTCATGACAAGCGACACCTGTTGAATTTCTGTCCGATGCCCGGGAGTGGAGGCGAGCGCGAGACGTCCTACAGGGGGCAGGGCTCGTGCGTGGCGGGAGACCAAGCCGGCTCATCGCCCCACCCCTCCCGCCGCCAACCCGCGCCTCAAGCTGGGCCGTCCCTCGGAGGGAGGCGGCGGCGGCGGAGGCGGGGAGTGCGACTTACTTGCGGGCCTGGAGGCGGGAACGAGAGGCGGGGGCTCCGGCAGCCTCGGCCTCCTTCCATGATGGCGGCCCGAAGGTAGACAGAAAGGGGGGAGGAGAGCGACTGCGCAGAGGTGCCGCCCCCCCCCCCGCCTCACATCTTTCCCCCCCCCCCCCCGGTCAGCCAGGACGGGGGGCCGGCAAAGAGGATGGCGGCAACGGCGGGGCTGAGCCTTGGTGGGGCAACGGCGGCGGCGGCAGGAGCAGCAGCTGCCCGAGCCTGCCCCGCGGCCGGCAGGATCGCCTGGAAGGACTCGACGCGGTGGAAGCGCCGCCGCAGCCCCGGCGAGGCGAGCTGAGCTGAGCGCAGCAGCCCTCTCGGCCGCCGGTCTTCCTCTTCCCGCCCCTCCGCGCTCGGACGGGAAGGGCAGGCGGGCGCTTGGCTGGCCCCCAGGCGGCGGAACCACAGCGGGGGGAAGGGGGGCAGAGAGAAAGACGACGACGAGGAGGAGGAGGAGGAGGAAGAAGCAGCGGCAGCGGCGGCAGCAGCATGGGCGCCAAGCAGAGCGGCCCGGCCGCCGCCAATGGCCGCACTCGGGCTTACTCCGGCGGGGATTTACCTTCGAGCAGCGGCGGCGGCGGCGGTAACGGGACTGGCGGGCGGCCGATCGGCGGCGGGGGACGGTACACGCACCTGGCGTCGGGAGCGCACCACGCGGCGCCCGGCGGCGCCCCGGAGCCGGTCTCTGGGCGGGCCGGCCGCCTCCGGCGGGGCTCGAGCCGCGCACTCCGCCTTCAGCATCCCCAACAGCAGCGGCCTCTACGGCTCCCAGGACTCGGTCAACAGCACCCCGGAGGACGGCGGGCGGGAGCGGGCCGCCGCGGGAGGAGGAGGAGGCGGGCACGGCGGCGGGAGCGGGGGCCCCCGGCTGGTCATCGGCTCCTTACCTGCCCACCTTTCGCCTCACCTGTTTGGAGGTAAAACAACAACAACGGAGCAAGCATGGGACGGAGGAGGGGGGGGGGCGCCCTGGAATTTGGACAACGAGCGCGGCATGCCACTGCTCTTACAATATGTAGGGTGGGGGAAGATTAGAAATACCGTGTTTCCCCGAAAATAAGACACTGTCTTATATTTATTTTTTCTCAAGAAGACACACTAGGGCTTATACCACAAATGCATAGAAATCCTGCTAGGGCTTATTTTTTGGGTAGGTCTTATTTTCGTGGAAACAGGGTATGATTCTTTGTATCGCCAAACATCTGTTGTGGTCGGAGTGTGCGTCCGTCTTTATAGTAGCGCTGCTAAGCATTCTAAACACGCCAGGGTAGGATCTCTCTCTCTCCCCCCCCCCTCCATTTGGATGCCTGTTATGTCTCCCCAGGAGGTGTGACTAGCTGACAAGTACTATCACGGCTGCTACTGGTTATAGACACACCCCCTTGAAGCCCAGTCCTAGGAAGGTTTAATAAGAAAAAGCCTTGTTGAGATCGGTGGATGCTTCCTCCCCGACAGTTCCTTTAAAGATAGTCAGCCTTTCTGTCCATTGACTAGACTTTTAAGTGGCTGTCATTGGTTAAAATCAAATAAAATCTCAGTTTGCAGAAATACAAGGAAAAAGAAGCGGACGTAACCTCTGTCCGCAAGCTATCAACAGCATGTCAGGAAAGGTCTGCTTTACATAGCCTCTGAAATCTCTTTACAAGGTTGGGGCTTTCCTTGCATCCTTGGGAGGCCTGTCCTGTAGCACGGGGGTACAACTGCTGAGGAAGCCCAAGGAGAAACAGTTCTTAGCGACCTGAGTGGAGGAACTGCTAACTGTCCCTGGGCTGATTGTCAGAGCTGCCTTGGGAGCCCATGGGGTGGAAGTGATCCCAGAGATAAGGAGGGCCCAGGTTGGAAATAAGGACCATGGAGAGGTGAATGCCAGAGGCAGAACATGCAGACTACTGGGCTCTTACTTTCAGTGGTGTCTGAAAACCATGAGTTAGTTGCTTTTTAGAAAATGTTTGACATTGTGCTACAATAACATAGTGCTTAGTAATTCCAGATGGGTAGCTGTGCTAGTCTGTTCCAGCAACAACAAAACCGGACTGTTGTGTAACAGCATTTTCCCCCCAGTGCAGACTTTTGTGGGCTACAGCCCACTTCTTCAGGTGCAGATGTAATGCTTAGTTGTTTCTGCAACAGGAAACGGCAATACCAGTTGTGTAACAGTATAGTAACAATGATCAGCAAATGGCCCTGTACAGGAGGCCTTAGTAATTGTAGTTACAAAGTAATTGTTGAAAAATGATGCAGCTTTCGATGCTTCTGCGTGTTGTCACATTCTGAGAAATTCTGCAACTTTTTGCTAATTAATTTTTTCCTGTTCTCATCCTTGAAGAACAATAAAAAAACCCTGTGAGTGTGATATGTCTTGCTTGACACAGGTTTGTGCTGTTTTTATAGGCTCCTCAAGGGGAAAATAAACAGCAAGAGGAGCTTAACAAAATCGAGAAAGTTTGAAGCAAGTTTCTCCTATTCGTGTTTTAAAAATACCATTGAACCAGAACAGGAACTGAAAAAGTGAAACTGAACTGTCAGCACTGTTCTTAGTTTCATGTGTGTTTATTTGGCCTCACAGTAGCTGCTATCAGTGGATCTGTACATTCTCCTATCTTCTACTTATATAATTAGGACTTAATTGGATAACTTATTTATGTATCCATGCAGTGTATTTTAAACCTGACCAAGGTCTGTTTTAGATGCCAATTTGAAAACTAGAAGCAGATGTTTCTTTTTTTAGGTTAATGAGTTGCCCACAGTGAGAACTTTGTAATTACAGGTTCAGGTGGGTAGCTGTGTTGTTTGTTCTGAAGCAGCGGAACAAAGTTTGAGCCCAAGAAGGCACCTTTAATACCAACAAAGTTTAATTTAAGGTATAAGCTTTCGTTTGCAAGCACACATAGTTGCTGCAACTATGAAAGTAGTTTTCTGTCCACGGATGAAATATTCTGATAACACATTTTGTGCTTTAAAAAACCTACCCCATAGTATAATCTAAATGTATACAATATTGAAATATGGATGAAAAGTTAAGGATGAAAATGAGTCTTTGTAATGTTATAGCCTTGTATGTTCGGAGCAAGCTCGGATAAACTCAATAACAGACCTTTAAGTAAGTGTACATTGAATTTCAGCCTTGGTTTAAACATGCCTACTGACAGCTTATCATGGTACAGTATTGCAAAGAAGTGGCCAGATGTGTGTGCATTTCCTGAAAGTTAATGACCTGGTCCTTAAGTCATTTTAGCACTGAAATGGGTAACACGACTGCTGGTGGTTTCTTTCTGATAGCATGTCTGCTCTGTATGGTATGGGCTCTGAATGTTGAGTCTCATAGAAGCCTGTATGACAGTGCTCCTGTACAAGAGATGCAGTTCTTCCTTTACCCCTTAAGTCAAGGGTGGTAAACATGCGGCCTGTCCAGGGCTCATATCCAGCCCATGAGCAACCGGTGTGAGGGAGGGAACAGGAGGGTGCTTGTGGGGGTGTGCAGGCGGAGCCACTCCAATCATGGTGTCAGCGTGGTGGAACAACCTTGTCTACAGTAGTCAAGCTCCAGCAGCAGCCTCACTGGTAAATTGGAGACAACCACAGCTGCATTCCCACTGACTTGGGGTTTCAAGGCGAAGTCACCCAGTGGCTTTGACTGGAGGCAGCGGCCACCGCGTGGATATCTCCAGCTTATCAGGATTTGCTGGGCCTAGGTTGCACCATGCATGCAACCTTACACCTGGCCCACTCACCCCGCTTCTGCATGATGGGGGGCTAGTTCAAATTGTCTTCCTGGTCCCATTCCAGAGTGGCTCGGGGCCAGGAGGGAATTCTCAACTCCCAGTGGCTTCACATTTTCTCCTTGGGGCCCTGGCTCACAGCATTGGTTGCGGGAGCAGGCTGGGGAAGGGGTTTGCCCCACCCTATGGGCAGTGCAGGGATGTCTGCCCAGCACTGCACCGCTGGGTCTTCAGTCTTCCCAAGGGTTTTTTCCCCCTCTGCCCTCTCCCTCTGTCTAGCTCATGGGGCTTCATGGTGAGGACATACCAACTCGGAGCTGTTGTAAAGTTTATATCTCTGGTACCTGGCATTACATTTTATGGCACACGTGGCCCGGCCCAACAAAGTGAAATTTATATCCAATCTGGCTCTTATAACAAATGAGTTTGACACCTCTGCCTTAAGTGCTGGTAGATCAGTTTGGCTGGATCAGCGTCTCAACTACACATCAGGAAGTGTCCTTCATCACTTTCCTGTCTCCAGTGACCAGTTTAGAATTATTATTATTAGTTTTGGAGAAGACAGTTAATATTTTTTTGTGTGTGTGTCATCGGGGTATTTTGGACATGTGGTATTACTGCTGTTTGGATATGCAGCAAATGGGGTATATGTACCTGGAGAAAATGTGGTACTTTCCTAGATAGCAGTTAATAAGCTGCGGTCATTGCTGTGTGGAATGCAGGCGTGCTTATGCCACAGGCAGCTGTTGAATATTTTTGTGATGCAATAGGGATGAGTGGCATGACTTTCCTCAAGTATGCCTGTACTATTCTGTGACTTTTAAAAAACTATTTATAGGTTTTATGGAATATATACAAGCAGAATGTACTGTATAATTGCTAATATTAATGCTAGTGAATATTTTGAGTAATATTTGGGAACTGTGTTTGAGGTTTTTCTCAACCTTGGGCCACTATGCAAGTCCTACTCAAAAGCAAAAACACATTGGAAGTGTTCTCTTTAAATGTTTCTTTCCCATGTATCTCCCAATTGATAGCAGCTGGGCATACCAGTACCAGATATTTGTAATGTATTGGGCAGGAAGGATTAAACACTGCTGGTTTCTCCATGAGTAACTATCATGGGGAAAGAGCATTTGAGTAGTGGTCACATAGAGGCAGTAGCATCTAAACTGCTGGTTGTTTATGCTTGCTGTGAAGAGAGCTAAAATAGGCAAATATCAATTAAATGCAGATCAACTTTATGTGTGTTTACAGGCCAGCCAGTTTTCTATAAAGCCTTTATAAATTGCTCCCTCAAAGATGCTGTGGAGGAGTCATAATGGGAACAACACATCTGAAATCACGTGTTCCTCCCCCCTGAGTATACATCACTGAGCTTGAGGGTGGCCAAGGCTTTACTTTAGCAGTGGTTGAGAGTGAACATTGTGTTATTTTATGTTACCTTGGTTATTGGTACAGTAGCTTTTAGGTTGGAATCTTGCATGGAGAGAAGGTAGTCCAGTGGCCCACCTGGTTCCTAATGGTTGCTGGGATTCTTGCAAAGAGCTTTCATCTTATTCATCAAGCTGTTGCCTTTTTAAAAGAAAACTTAAGCCAAGGTGTGCATTTAGGATCAACTAGCTTCAGGTTGCTTTCTGTTAATCTGAACAGTTTTGTACAGTGCAGCCAATGCAGATTTAAATTTACCTGACTGATTTTTTCATGACTGTGGTGTATGCATGTCTGCACAGGTTTACAGCATTAGACCCTTCTTTTTAAAAGAATAGGTACGGTCCAATGCTGCAGTTCAAAACCTTCAACATAATATTATTAACATAATATATTAACATCAATGTGGGGGGTGAGGGCCCTAGGAGGGCAGGAGGAACATCTGCTTAACATCTACTATGCAATGCCTACCGGGGACTGTTTGGTGTGTGGTTTGTCCTCTCTGATACTTTTGAAGGGATGCTGTTTAGTTTGAGCATTTTTATTGTTGGATTGGGTTTTTAAATTTTATATTATGTTTAAATTTACTAAACTATCTGATGTTTTTATGAGCAAGTTTCTTGCCTTGTAAGCCGCCCTGAGCCCTTCGGGGGAGGGCGGGGTATAAATTTAACAAACAAACAAACAAATAAATAAATAAATAATTTTTTGAATTGTCATGTATATATACTGCTGTTCTTTACGGGACATCCCTTCACAATGAAAGTAAGCTGTGCTCTAGATCTAATCACAGCAGTGTATTGTAATGCTTAGCTGGTACACATGATCTTGTAATTCACATGTTAATAAAGGTTGTCTTGGTAGTAGATGGGTTGTAGGGGCTGTTAGCTCAGGGTTGTCTAGGTGCCGCATCCTTCGGTTGGCTCATAGAGTCCTGGACATGCTTGAAGTATTATCATTGTTTCACAGTCTGGAACTTAAATCAAGGGTATTTTTTTAACGCTAAACACTTTGAAACTTGTCTTGGCTTGTTCTGAATCAAACTGATAAATAGAAGTTTTGCTACCCAGGAAACTATCCTTTGTTACGTAATGTGATTATATTATGTCTGAAATTAATTTTTATCTTGGCCACAGTTCATTTGTGATTTTGGTTTTCTAAACGTTAATATTCAGTTCTCTCAATTAACTCTGTAATATAAGAGAACTCTGCTAAGAGAACAAATCTGCTTTCAGTTATGTTTCAATAGTTTTTAGAGAACAAGTATAATCTATAATAATATCTGAAGGTCTTGAGATATGGTACGGCAGTTACCCATAGCTGACAGTTTCAGATCCTAAAGTTTACCATCAACATTTGGTGGCAAGTATGAAGAAGGAGGATTGGATTTATACCCTGCCCTTCACTACCCAAGGGAGTCTCAGAGCGGATTACAAACTCCTTTCCCTTCCCGTCCCCACAACAGACACCCTGTGAGGTAGGTGGGGCCGAGAGAGCTCTGACAGAAACTGCTCTTTTTCAAGAACAGCTGTGCTAGAACTACGGCTTGCCGAAGGTCATCCAGCCAGGTGCAAGTGGAGGAGTGGGGAATCAAACCCAGTTCTCCCAGATTAGAGTCCGCGCACTTAACCACTACACCAGATTGGAGCCCTGGCCCGGATGGCCCAGGGTAGCCTGATCTTGTCAGACCTCAGATGCTAAGCAGGGTTGGCCCTGGATGGGAGATCAGCAAGGGAGTTCATCAAGGAAGTCAAGGATTGGTACACAGAGGCAGGGAACAGGAAACTGCCTCTGAGCATCTCATGCCTTGAAAGTCCTACGGAAGTTGTCATAACTGGCTGCAATTTTGACAGCACTTGTAAGTTCCTGTTGGAATGAAAGATAACACCCCCCTTACTTACACAGGTGCTTTCTGTTGAGTCCCAAGCCACCAGTGTCTCATTTAAACTAGGCCTCTGTCTTCAGTTTTCCATGCGGTACCTCCCTGGGTCTGGTATGGTAACAATGCATAATTATGTGAGATTCTGAAATTGACGAGATCTGGCCATGTTGAAAACTATATGTGCAGTTTCTACATCCATGCCTGATACAGTATTTAAATTGGGCCTTGCCTGCAGATGTATTCTCTGCAGAGATCTGATTCCTGTGTACACATAAAACTGCCTTCTATTGAATCAGACCATTGGTCAATCTGGCTCCGCATTTTCCACATTGACTGGCAGTACCTTTCAGGATCTCACTCCATTTTTTAATATTCCTTTTTGACGGACGTCTTCAAAGCAGATCACAATAGTTCAATTTTAAAATCGTATGATTAAAAAAACCTCTAAAATCTGTTGGGGAGAAGGAAACCAGGTTTTGAAAACCTTTAAATCATTGAATTAAAAACGAAACAAACATGGTGGCTGTAGTGGTGAATGAAAGATTAGTCAAACAGATTTAGGAGAGGTGTGTCCTCTGGTCTTTCTCCTGCTTCTCATGAGCATTCTGGGTTGGACTTTACTTGTATTTTAAAACTTAATACTTTCATAATTGGGTGGGGGTTGCTGTTGTATGAGTTCCAGATTGTTCTTGTCATGTTGGCCATCTTGGCAGTCATTCTAAATGCCTTTGATATTCTGTCTGTGTTGAGAGTTCTGTTGGCTCTCATCTAGAAGCAGATCTAGGACATGTCCCCAGTTCCAAAACCCGGTGGTGAAAGCTGAAAATTGCCTGTTTCAACAGCTAAACTCTGGGGGAGGACAGGAACATTTTCTTAGTGTAAATATCCTCAAATTAAGTTTGAATTACTAGCAAGTATGGAGAAGCTCTGTCTTTTGTAGCACAGCTGCTTTAAGAAAATGAATTGCACTGAGTCATACTTTACATTTCTGTGCCTTTGGTCTTTGTGTCTCTGTTAACCTTATCAATTGCAGTAGTGTGTTCCTTAATACAAATGCAATGAATTAGGGTTAGGGTACTGGGAAAAACACAACGGGAATATGTGCCTCTCGCACAAATTTTAAAAGTGAACTGTTCTCAGTCAGTATCCTGATGTCTGCTTTGGAGTTTCTTTGGCAACAAAGAACAATATTTCACAATGTTCATGGATAAAATGAATGTATTTAGGAACTGCTATACATAACTGCTTGTTTATACCACTGTGACAGTGTAATGCCATGAGAGGTCTTCTGGATTACATGACACTGTAATAGCGACTGTTTAAGTATTGGTAAGTATGGCAGGTGAGATGGCTTGAGTAGCAGAGCAAGTGAACCAAAGATTTTGGGAATAATAGTATTTTGCGTGTGGAGTATGATTGGTCAGTGTTTAGAGGGGGTCTGCCGGAGTGAATGTGAACAGTGAGGAGGAAGAAGAAGAGCTTGGATTTATACTCCACCCTTCACTACCCGAAGGAGTCTCGGAGTGGTTTACAATCTCCTTTCCTTTCCCCTTCTCAGAACAGAAACCCTGTAAGGTAGGTGGGGCTAAGCAAGCTCTTTCAAGAACTGCCCTTGAGAGAACAGCTCCAAGAGAACTTGTGACCAGCAACTGCATGTGGAAGAGTGGGGAATCAAACCCGATTCTCTCAGATTAGAGACCACAGTCCTAACCTCTACACCAAACTGGCTCTCAGAGGAAGGGGTCACAAGGAATGAAGAGTCTTTGTCCGTGTTTGTGGAAGGTCTAAGAGTGTCTGTTTCTTTTTCTTACAGTTAATGGTATATTTCTTAATTAACTGTTGCACGTTGTCCTTATGGTTTCCCCTGTTTTCTCTTTTGTGTCTGTCAGATAAAATTTGGTTAAATCATAAGGATGTTTCTGCATGACTACTGAATAAAGTTTTATGGAAGATGGCAGCAGTTTTAACAGTTAAAGCTTAACATGTCAGAAGCCAAAGAAACTTGAGTAGACCACCAGGGTGTATGGTATAACCTAAGGGAAATATGGAGCTGCGGTGGCTCAAGTGGTTAAGACGCTGAACTGCAGGCTGTGGAAGGTCAGTAGTTCAGCGGTTCAAGACCCGGGTGCCGCAAGACAGGGTGAGCTCCTGTCTCTAGTTCCAGCTCCTGCCAACCTAGCAGTTCGAAAGCAAGAAATTGCAAGTAGATAAATAGGGACCACTTCAGTGGGAAGGTAATAGCGTTCCGTGCGCCTTGGTGTTTAGCCATGCCGGCCACATGACCATGGAAACGTCTTCGGACAGCGCTGGCTCTTCGGCTTTGAAACGGAGATGAGCACCGCAACCCTAGAGTCGGATTCGACTGGCTTTCGAGCAAGGGAACCTTTACCTTTACCTTTAAGGGAAATATAAAGAGACCCTCAAGATTTGTTAAGAAACACCCTGAAGTACCTATAAGTGAGGTCCAGGAAGGGGCGACTGAGACAGTCACTAAGGGTGATAGCGTCCAGTACTCCATAAGGGACAGGCTGCACTGTGATGCGTGGTGGTCAGCTGGAATGGGAAATGTTCTGAAACAAGGATTCTGCCGCATGAGATGATGAAGGAAGGAAATCTTCCTCCAGACAAGTGAAAGGGGGAAGGTTTCACCAAATTCTGCAACACCAATTCATAACTCTTTAAATTTAGGATAATTTATTTGTTTGGTCTTCCTAAGCCTCTTGTTGAGATCAAACTGTGTGAGGTCTCGTCGTAGGCACAGAATCAAGAACAACAATAGTTAAGATGGGCAGATCCCGCATCCTGTAGAAGTGGGAAAAGGCATAGAAATGCACCATCAATCCCCAGTATGGTAATGCACACCCTAATGTGGATGGCTCAGGCTAGCCAGATCTCAGAAGCTAAGCAGGGTGGGCCCTGGTCAGTGTTTGAATAGGAGACTACCAAGGAACTCCAGGGCTGCTATGCAGAGGAAGGCAAGGGGAAACCACCTCTGTTAATCTCTTGGCTTGAAAACCCAATGAGGGGTCACCACAAGTCATTTGTGACTTGGCGGCACTTTATGGACACACATGATGATACACAACTAGTCATGCATGACTAAAATGGTACATGCTCTGCCTTGTTATGACCCAGTCACAATATATCATTTTCCATTTGGAAACAGGTAGATATATTACAAAGGAGTTGTGCCTTTCCTAATAAATGTCACATCAGTGTGGACATTGTCTGCTCCTTACTCAGCCTATGGAGGCAATCAGTTGTACTAGTTAAAAAAAATCTTAAATTTTCTAAGCTGAAATGATGGCACAAAGAATCAGACCCCAGGACGATCCTAGGAACTGAAGATGGATAAGCGGAATAAGTAAACAGGTGCAGGAGGAGTTTAACTAGATAGTTTAACTAGCTGCCCCGAGTCCCTTTTGGAGGAGAGCAAGAGGGATATAAATTTGATAAATAGGACTGTGCTTGGTAGAAAGGAAGGAGATACTGTGTCAGTTTCTAACTTGTTGTATGGATGCTTATTTTGGCTGTCAAAATAATGATACTAGATTGACTTGGCAGCTAACTTAAACTTACTTGGTGTGTATTTGATGTTTGTAAAATGTAAATGAAATGTCCTGATGTTTGTGGGGTACAGTGAGTTTGGAAAAATGAAAGTAATGAGGTTTCCGACACCTTGGATTCTAAAATATTCTACTGCCCCATCAACTGAAGACCTGAAATGCTGGCATTCTTTCAAGCAGGATGGTTTTATCCTACCTGAGAAAAAAGTACGAGTTGACTTGCTCCTTTCACCATCACCCCAGCGCACTGTATAGTTTTGACTTATTTTCAAGTATGGTTCCCTTTTGGAAAACTGTACTCTTGAGCTATTAAATGGAAAGGGACTACGTGAATTTACTAGACAAAAGTGATTTCTTTTGTGTGAAGATCAGGTGAGTGTGTGAACTAGTTTGCGTTCCTTGGAAACCATGTTGAATACTCAAGTTCCTGTTTATCTGGCTTTGGTAAATGACACAACATTGCAAACAAAGGTTAGACAAACTAGAGTAAACCTGATGCACTGAGATTTCACTACTGAAACCAGTATTTCTGTACACTGAGATTTCACTACTGAAACCAGTATTTCTGGAGGAGGCAGAAATGTACCGGGGGGGGGGGGGACGGGGACGGGACAGGTTGTGGAAATTTTGATCCTGGGTTCTTCTTGTGTCAGATAGAAACTATTGCAGCATCTTTCTCCTGTCTTCATGAGAAAATAGAATGCCTGAGAGTGGTTCTCTCCTTATCGGCCCTATCTGTAACCTAGGTGCCTAATACTAGGTCTTGAAATAGTTTGAAATAAATGGATGTGCTTATATTTATTTGCTTCAATTATATCCCACCTTTCTCCACAATGGGAAGCAAAAGTAGCTCGCATAATTATCCTCACCTCCATTTTATCCTCACAACAACCCTATGAGGTAGGTCAGACTGAGTGTGTGTGTGACTGGCCCGCGGTCTCCCAGCAAACTTGGTGTGGTGGTTAAGTGCGCGGACTCTAATCTGGGAGAACCGGGTTTGATTCCCCACGCCTCCACTTGCACCTGGCTGGATGACCTTGGGCAAGCCATAATTCTGGTACAGCTGTTCTTGAAAAAGAGCAGTTTCTGTCAGAGCTCTCTCAGCCCCACCTACCTCACAGGGTGTCTGTTGTGGGGAGGGGAAGGGAAAGGAATTTGTAAGCTGCTCTGAGACTCCTTTGGGTAGTGAAGGGCGGGGTATAAATCCAATCTCCTCCTCCTCCCTCCTCCTCCTCATAAATGTGCAAAAGTAGTAAGTTTAGGCTATTTCACATATTTCAAATTTCCCCTCCTTTTCGAGGCTTTAAACGTTTCTCAGAATTTTATGTCTCAAGATAGTAAAAGTTTTACAAACCTTGCTTGTGCTGATTGGAGATAAATTGCTGTGTATTATTTCAAGAGGGAGCACCATGAAACAATTTCCTGTTTATGAAAAGTATTAGAGGACCTTGAGGTTTAGGTTTTTCCCCCCTAATATAATGATGTTCTTTAAAGAAGCTAACAGTTGAAGACTGGACCATCTTGGCTAGAAAAAGCTAGAAAGTATTGTGTTGAAAGCAGTTGCCAGAAATTGTGGCTTTTTTGTGGTGCTTGGTTGTTGTTTTTTCACTCCTGTGACATTAAGTGGGCGATGGAAGGTGGAAACAGCTCCACTTTTTTGTGAAAAACTTGTTCTTTTGCTGCCTGTCCCACAAACATTTATTTCTTCCCATCAATGTAAAATCCAAGAGGTATAATCCCCCCCCCTTCTTATTACTTCAACACTGCATTCAGTTGTGTGGCTCCTCAGTAGATGTGGTTAATGTGCAGCTTCTGTTGTGCTGACACCTTACAGCAGACTGAAGTTTTTTGCCTGCTCCCCATATATGATGTATTGTTTAAATTCTCTGGCTTGTGTCCCACCCTGCCACATATCCAGAAATGCCTCATCTGTCATAGAGGTTTCAAACATGGCTGTGCATATACAGATACAAACCTCTATCTTTGCACACTGAACTCCAGTCTGTCATAGCAGGGGCAAGGAACTCAAACAACTTAACCTGCAACTATAAGGTGGTGTGGTGGAAAATGACCTGCTACTAACACTTCCCTGGCACTGCTGTACAGCTGCATCTGCTCCAATCCTACAGACAGAGATTAAGAACATAAGAAGATAAGGGAAGCCAGTGTTGGATCAGGCCAAAGGCCCATCCAGTCCAACACGCTGTCACACAGTGGCCAAAAATACCAGGTGCCATCAGGAGGTCCACCAGTGGGGCCAGGACACTAGAAGCCCTCCCAGTGTTGACTCCCCCCAAGCACCAAGAGTACAGAGCATTACCTGCCCCAGAATCCCTATCCATACCTTGTGGCTAATAGATTCTCACCCGAGGGATCTACAACACACCTTTTTGGAACTAAAGTATCCACCTAATGAAGTCAGGAAACAGATTAACGAAGCCAGAATGATACCCAGAGAAAACCTGTTACAAGACAGGCCCAAAAGAAACAATACTAGAACACCACTAGTGGTCACACACAGCTCTCAGCTCAAAACAGTTCAACACATCATCAACAAATTACAACCTCTACTGGATAATGGCAGTTTCACAAGTACTGGGGGGCAAACCTTTTCTTGTGCACAGACAGCCCCCCTGTCTCAAACAGCTCCTCACCTTCAATAATGCTACATCTAATTTGATCATGGACACTGGGACCAGAGCTTGCAATAAACCCAGATGCCAACTCTGCTGCCACATACACCCAGACAACATGATCACTGGACCTAACAACATCAGCTACACCATCAGAGGCTCATTCACATGCTCATCTTCTAACATTGTATATGCCATTAAATGCCAACAGTGCCCTTCAGTTCTCTATATAGGACAAACCCTACACCAGAGGATAAATGGGCACAAATCTGACATTAGGAATCACAAGACAGCCTTCCAGGGCATTTAATGGGTGACCTCAAGGTAGCTGTTTTATTACAAAGGAACTTCAGGAAAGGGAAATTGCTGAATTACAAGTTATTACAACACTTGGAACAAAAACCTCCCCAGGACTCAACCAGGGGTCTTATCTCGTTACATATGCTAACTCATTTAGTCCTCACATATGTATTCTTATACAGAGGGACTATACATCCTGTGTATTTTATTGTATTTATTTTTCAGAATAGCATGTTAGAATATTGAATGTACTACAAGGAATATTGGAATGTTTGGCACCAACTCAAAAAAGAAACAAATGCTGTTAAGTGACTTCCATGCCTGAGAGAATGGAGAGTCTCAGTCTTATTTTGACATATTTATTGCTTTACAACTGTTGACCTTGTAACTTTAGCTTGTTATTTAGTTTTGCCTTCTCATATCTTAAAACATCTTCATCATGTTACACGTTAGTTTGCTGTTCAGCCCCTGTCTATAAGTTTGAACCTTACCTTCCATTCCAATGTATTTGAAAAAGTGTGCCTTGCACACAAAAGCTCATTCCTTGAATAAACCTTAGTTGGTCTTAAAGGTGCCACTGGACTCTAAATTTGTTCTACTTCCCTGGCATGTAAGTAAAAACATGGATTGCCCTCTGGGGCTGTCTTGCTAGACTGCTATTTAGGTCCTCCGGCTTTGTTAAAGCCATGTGACAGTTGCTTCTTGGAATGCACAGCTGTCCTGTGCAAAACATATTGAAGCAGATAGGCTTGATCACAGCTCCATTCCTAAGTCTGTGACACCCCGAGCGTGCACATTGCCTCTGATGGCCCAGTGACAAAAGTCATCTCCTGTTCCTGTGAGATAGCTGGGTTTTAGGTGGGATGAGAGCATTTCCCCTTTAAACTGCTAATATGAATCTCCGTCATAAAGCTGTAATGAGCAGTGGTTTTTTTTTCTTATCTGAATATTCTTTGCCTTTGCATGTACAGAGATAATAATATAATGAAGTTGCAATGTTTCTGAAAGACTGTCCATAAATAAAAGAATAAGGCCATTCAGGCGATTTTCATGCATGATTGTGAAAAATTCTGTGTGACCTGTGTGAATTTTTACATTTAAATATGACGTGTCGAATAAGCCCCACAATGGAAAAATATTCTACCTTCTGTTTTCAGACTCTCATAATACAAGCCTCCCTAATACACTTGTTTTTCTGATTTACTATCATAATACAGAACATTCAAATTGGTCTTTAAGGTACGGTATACCTTCTTTAAGTAGCGAAGACAAATTTCTCAACAAATTAATGACAGCAGATTTCATGGGCATTGCACAGTTCCTACTGATGTTCACAGGCTTTGGGTAGATGTCTTCCTTACTGGTTCTACTGTTGAAAGACTTTCGCATTAGGGAAATACGCAGCGCCTGCAAAGAATGGGGTGCGGAGTGCAGAAGAGAAGCAGAGGAAAACAGTCTGCTGCGCTCCCCTCTCATGCCCCGTCTCTGCCTTTCCCCTTCAGTTCTCTTTCACCTGTTTGGGCATGCACCAGTCAAGTCCATCAGCCAGGCTTCCTCCTGATGTCCTGGAAGAATTAAGGAGGGGCCTGTTACTTCATAATCCCTTCTTTTTGGGGGACGCAGAGTGGGGTAAACAGGCCTAGCTCCCTGCAGCTGTCACCCGTGATTGATACTTTTGGAGTCCCTCCGGTTGCTGCCAGTGGAAGCAACTGCTAAGCTGCTTTCTTCACCCGGGGCAGCAACCCCCCACCACAGTGGGCCCGACTGCATTGCCGAAACAAAACCAGATGTCCAGTGGCATCTTAAAGACTAACAACACTTATTCCATCATGAGCTTTTGTAAGACAGGGCTCACTTTATCAGATGTAATGAAATAAAGGAAATCATTCTCATTTTTATGCAGAAAATTACAGGAGAGGGGTCAGAGAAGTTGAACACAAAGTGGCCTGGTATCATAAATCAAGTGGGCTTTTTTGTTGGTAACTTGAACTGTTCACAGATAAGGGATGATGAGAGAGGTCAGGGTCTAGCCTCTCCTGCAATGAGGACAAACAAATGTGCAATAAATCGAGGTAAGCAACAAAACTAATTAAGGAAGTGTTTTGAAAGTAAAGGATTATGGTATAATACAAGATATTGGGAACAATGTGTTAAAGTTTCTAAAAAAATGTTCCTATTGGATTATTAGACATATAATGAGGTAAGACAAGTCTCAGTTTAAAGTTAGGATAACAGAAAGTGTTTAATTTCTTGATGACTTCTAGTTCAGCACTTTTACATTGTATATTCCCTTTGAAGGTTTTTTAGTTGTTTGTTTTTGATAGAACAGTGATTTGCACATCTTGCCACAATGTCCAGGACGATAAAAATGCTCGCCCACTGGTTTCTGAATGTTGCAGTTTCTTATGTTAGATTTGTGTTAATTGCTTCTCTCAATAGTGTGCTGCCTGGAATAGTCTCTTATATGAGGAACATGCTCTTGTGTAATCATTGGCTTTCCATAGTTTGTTTAGATCCCATGTAATTTGTTTTTCTGCAAAGATAGTAGGTTTCTCTTACCTTACTGCTCTCAAAATTTCCTATTACACTTATGTGGAAGTTGACTGACTGACATCTTGAAATCAGCATTTGCTAAACCTTGGTTAGCAAACTTTCTCAAAGAAATCATAATACTAAGGGGAACCTTGACATAGTGCAAGAGACAAATGCCGACTCTTCTCTTGTCACTGAACTTCATGTGTCCAGAGTCCAGTGGTGTTTACTGTTCTGTGAAGCATAAACTAAAAATCAAAGTCAGTCAGTAAAAGTGTATACTTAATATGTTCCGGTTCTCTTCCCCTCATGCAAACAAAAATTGGAGTGCAATCAATTTTTAACAATACCTGAGTCCAATGCTCCCTCTAAGCTGTGGAGTCCTGTGAGCAAAAATTCTACTTTGTGAGCTGCTGGCATTCAAGTTGTGAGCCAGCGATTTGGCAACCATAGAAATCAATTTGCTTTGGAGCCATCCCTTCCTGAGCTAAGACAAAAATGTGTGAGCCGGAGGCTAAAAAACTGTGAGCTAGCTCACACTGACTCAGCTTAGAGGGAACCCTGCCTGAGTCACTAGATATTAGTGCTTTTCTAAATTGTACTGTCACACAGAACCTACCCATGTTTATAAATAGTTCTGTGGGCAGTGTAACTGCACAGATTAACCAATTTGTGCTTATCTCACAGAGATCTAACTGAAAGTAGTAATTGCCTAGAAGTTAGATATAGTGTATATGTGGAATAGTGATTAGTGATTAGTGTCAGACAGGGATCTAGGAAGACTGGTTCCGATTCCCGTTCACTGATAAAAACATTGGAGAGCCTTGAGGCAGTCGCAGTTTTTGTATTAGAAGATCCCACGGTCCATCGGCAGAAGGCAGCTGGGGATCTTTCTCACATTCCTTCCAGTAGTACTTTCCAACCCTGAGAAAGCTTATTCTCATGGTCATGAGACCTGCATAGTGTAATAGCCACACAAGTCAGGAAGGGGGAACAAAATCATCATAATACTGTCCCAACTCTGTGAACCTAATTAGATTAGGCATACTACTTTATTTACTTTCCCCTAGTTCCCCAGTAGACAATCTGTCTGAGTTGGTGAATGTGCTCTCAGACATCGTGCTGGAAATACCTAGACGGATTGTTAAGGTAAAGGTTCCCTTGCTCGAAAGCCAGTTGAGTCTGACTCTAGGGTTGCAGTGCTCATCTCCATTTCAAAGCTGAAGAGCCAGCACTGTCCGAAGACGTTTCCGTGGTCATGTGGCCGGCATGACTAAAAACCAAGGCGCACGGAACGCTGTTACCTTCCCACCGAAGTGGTACCTATTTATCTACTTGCAATTTCTTGCTTTCGAACTGCTAGGTGGGCAGGAGCTGGAACTAAAGACGGGAGCTCACTCCGTCATGCGGCAACTCGGGTCTCGAACTGCTGAACTACTGACCTCCCACAGCCTGCAGTTCAGCGTCTTAACCACTTGAGCCACCGCAGCTCCAAGGTATCACCCTGCAGACGGTCAAAATCCACAATGGTCTATACACATGCATTCTCCGTTGCAGTACCCACCTTATAGAATGGCCTGCCTGATGAGGTCAGGAAGGCTCCCAGTCCTGGCTTTCTGCAAATTATACAAAACTGAGGGTTGTTTTACACAGGTAGTAGGCCTGTACTGTAACATAATGGTTTAGAACAATGCCTGATGAAGGGATAGAGACAATGGATTATACTATTGTGTATAGTATGTACTGTCTGTTGCTGTAAGTGTGATCGTACTATGTAATTTCTGCATCATTTAAAATGTGTTAATGCTTATGCTGTGTTTCAGCTCTGTTTCTGGTTTCTGCTTGTTTTTGGACTTCAGTGCGAATCCTATTGCATTGCTTATTGGATGTTTCATACTTTTTATAGTATTAACTTACACTGTATGTAATCTGCCTTGAGTCACCATGAGAAAGGTGGGCTATAGATGATGTAAAATAATAATAATTATATGCCTCACAGGGCTATGGTATGGACAAAGAGGAGAACCATGCAAGTTCTTTGAAACAAGGACATGATAAAGGAAGTGGAGATACTGTGAGCTGGGGATGTTGAACAGTGACTACATGTAAAGTTATGTTAGTCTACAGAAGCTCTCAATTGACATGAAATGTGGTTTCCGTACCCAGGAGGGACTCTTGTTGCATGGATTTCTCCTGTTGCACAATGAACTTCCTTGTTCAGCCAGCCAAACTGGTCTGGGGGATGTTGTTAAAGTTGGCCTAATTTATTGTCCTGGGTGATATCATTGTATCTTGCTAAGGCTGGCTCTTTAGGGGAAGCTTGAAACTTCATGATCAATATGCTAATCATGGCCCTGTTTTAAAGGTGGTGGCCTTGCGTACAGACATAATACTAACTTTGTTTTTGAAAATAGGCTATCTAGTTTTGTGTGGGAAGGCTGCTGACAAAGGGAACACTATGTGGTACAGGTACTTGAAAATCTATGCCCAGTTTAGATAATATGAACTACTTAAGAAAATCACCCTGCCCCCTAATGCTGATGGAATGAATTGGGGATTTGCTTGATGGTTTTTAAGCTACCATCTTCTCACTCTCCCCACCCTTTGTGTGTGTGTGTGTGTGGGGGGGAGAAATACTTGTTGCTTGGGGGCATTGCATAAATCCTGCAATAGAAGGTAGAGGGTTAGTAGTAGTAGAAGAAGAGGAGATTGGATTTATACCCTGTTCTTCACTACCCAAAGGAGTCTCAGAGCAGCTTACAAACTCCTTTCCCTTTCCGTCCCCACAACAGACACCCTGTGAGGTCGGTGGGGCTGAGAGAGCTCTGACAGAAACTGCTTTTTTCAAGAACAGCTGTGCCAGGACTATGGCTTGCCCAAGGGCATCCAGCAGGTGCAAGTGGAGGAGTGGGGAATCAAACCCGGTTCTCCCAGGTTAGAGTCCGCGCACTTCACCACTACACCAAACAGTACACTCAGATGCTCCCCCAGTGAGACAGGTTTTCTGAAAAAATGTGAACTGGAAAGTTTTCCTGTGCCCTAATTAGAACTTGATCTGATTTACCATGTTTACTTTGACGTACATGTAACAAATATTTAAAAGTACTATGTATGATATGCTACAACTTTATTTATTTGTAGATTTAATCACTGTCCATGTAAAACATGTTTATTCACACAATTGGCAGGGATAATCACCTGACAAATATGAATTACAACTTTGAAACTGCCAAGTTTATTTAATATTGTATTAGCAACTGGTGACTCTTTAGAAATGGAACTTTTTTCACAGAAAAACAAAGCACTGGAAAAGTTTCCACCCCGTATTTCTGTGCCCCCACCCATGGTGGGGGAACCAGCATGTAGAAACCTGTCTGTTTTTTGGGTTGCTCTGAGTATAATGGACTTATGGAGTACATTCATAGATTGTTCATATCCTCTCACAGTGAATCTTACATATCTGTGTTCTTACCTTGCAAACCATTTTTGTGGTTTGTGTGGTTCACACTGTGAAGACTAGCAACATTCATCCAGCAAACTTGACCATTTGTGCAAAATACACCTAAGCAATGACGTTCTGCGATTTTGAGCTGAGAAGTGGATTGGGATGCAAGAGGGGAGTAGAATAATGTGTCTGCAGGTGGCTGTACAGATTTTCCTTGCATTTTTTTGGTGGAAGGATGAGAGAAACTCGTCCATCCATTTAGTGCAATTGCTTTGTAATACAATATGTGTTCTTCATTTGCAAACAGTGAAACTTGCTTAGGGCTGCCTTTTATAATACATTAATGGCACCAGACAGCAACATTTAGAAGTAAAATTAACCTTATTCACTGGCTATTATTGTGAATTGATATTGTTGCTGGCTTTGCCGTAATAAATGATTGGATTGGATTAGAAGTGAAAATCTTGGTCACAAAGGTGTATAAACATATAATTTTTAGTTTGCAAAATACATGCAAGTGCAAGCCAGAATCACCCTGAGAACTTGGGAGAACTTTAAAGTGAAGAAAGGGATTGCCTTTATATTGAGTTACATCAGTGGGCCATCTAGATCAGTACAGTAAGCAAGTGGCCCTCTGGGTTTCAGGGTCAAAGTGGATAAGACACTGGGAAATTGACGAGCCCTCCTCTTATAAAGCTCAATTATAGGTATACATGGCTCTCTGACTTGGATTTTGGCAACATGGGGTTTACAGTTTTTACCCCCTCATTGGTTTCAATAAATTCAAACCGACTAAGCCTTAAAAAGGGAAGACAAAAGGTGGCCTTCTGTCTCATCCTTAAAGGACTAATAACGATAGGTATTAACCACCCCCCTCACGTGGCTCCTTTAAAAGAATGGAAATCTCTGACCTCTGGTTTGACTTTCAGATCTTTCTTGTGTGTGCTACTTGAAAGTCTTTTGCTGAAGATTTAAATTGCATGGAATTTGCATGAATTGCATGAAATTTACCATTGAGCATCATACAAGTTTTTTTGTAATATTGGCAGCAGATTTGTGTGTTGACCAAATCTGAGCCTGCCTCGGCGGGGAGGGCGGGTTATAAATTGAATAAATAAATAAAAATGTGGACCTCTGATGCAGTGCACATGAGACTTTGGACATTTTCATCACAGTGACTTGCTTCCTTTGTAAAAATAGGTTATTTTCTAGGGATTTCTTGCCATCTGCTTTTTGCTTTGTGTGCTGTTGAAGTGAGTTGCAACCAAAATGACTTGCAGTTCATTTTCATAGAAAAAAAAGGCAAATGGTAGTGTTAAATACTTATCTATTAAAATGTCATCAGAAAACTCAGCATTCTTAGCCTTTCAATGCATGGAGAGGGATCAGTATTAGCCACTGTTAATAAAATCACCAAAGCACTGTAGGTCAAACATCTCCGGGACATAAAAGCTACACCAGCTTTAACAAATAAAACAAAATAGTAAAATATTGAAAATCACAAAATATTGAAAGAAGCAGGCCAGGGACCCACCTTTACCCTCTGGCAGTATTATGGTACCCACTGTCCTACAAGTATATGCAGGTGCTGGTGTGAACTTGGGTCAGTCACAAATTCTCTCAGAACTGTTCTCTCAAGGGCAGTCCTTGAGAGCTCTCTCAGCCCTACCTAACTAAATAGGAATAAGGCCCATTGTGGAAATAAATACAATGGATTCTAGAAAGAGGCTCTGGGCAGGTGCCTTGGCCTTGGGCACTCAGCGTCAATTTGCTGTGGTGACCTCAACAGGGTATAATGACACAGAGCTTACCGTCATCTCCAGGGAAACTGATCTCTTCCATCTGAAGAGCAGTTATGATTCTGAGTGATCTCCAGCCCTCCCCTGGAGATTGGAAACAATGTTTCCCCAGGAGGAAATGGCTGGTTTGGAGGGTAGAGTCTATGGCATTGTACTGTCTGAGGACCCACCCCTCCTCAAGCCCCTCCAGGCTCCACCCCTCAAATCTCCAAGAATTTCCCAACCTGGAGTTGGGAACCCTATCTCCCTCCCAGCCAACCATCACCCTACCTTTATCTGCCCCTCTGACTTCAGTTTTCCATCTCCTCCCTCCTAGAGAGCAGTTGTAATTCTGAGTGATCCCCAGCCCCCACCTGGAGATTGGCAACAATGGTTCCTCAGGAGGAAATGGCTGGTTTGGAGGGTAGCGTCTATGACATTGTACCTATCTGAGGTCCCACCCCTCCTCAAACCTCACCCTCTCCATGCTCCACCCCTCAAATCTCCAGGTATTTCCCAATCTGGAGTTGGCAACCCTATCTCCCTCCCAGCCAATCAGTGCCCCTCTGACTTCAGGTTTCCACACCCCCAACAGCCTCTACCCTGCTCTGAAGCCCTGACTGCTACGTCACACTGGCTGTCATAGGGGGGCCATCTCAGCAGGGTTTAATGACACAGAGTCTACCCTACAAAGCAGCTGTTTTCTCCAGGGGAGCTGATCTCTGCCATCTGGAGAGCAGTTTTAATTCTGAGTGATCTCCAGCTCTCACTTGGAGATTGGCAGCAATGGTTCCCCAGGAGGAAAAGTACAGTTTTTCTCCGCAGTGGAGACCAAAGCAGCTTACATCATTCTTCTCTCCCCCTTCTGATCTGCAGAACAACCCTGTGAGGTAGGTTAGGCTGAACGTCTGACTGGTCCGAAATCACCCACTGAGCTTCCACAGCAAGAATCTGGGTCTGGTAGGCCCTGCTCTGAAGCACTGCTACGCCACACTGGCTGTGGTATCACCTGGTATCACAACTGAACCTGACAACAGATCTCTCTCTCCCCCGGAGAAAATAACTGCTTTGGAGGGTGGCCTGTATGGCGTTCTGTTCAGTTGAGGCCACTCCCCTCCCTAAACTCTGGCTCCACCACAAAATTTCCCAACCTGGAGCTGGCAACCCTAGTCAGGACTGGCCTCAATGAATTTTTTCCCAAAGTCCAAAGTAGGCATGGAAAGGGTCTTCCCCCCCCCCTGCCTTTTACTGACAGAATCAAGCTTGGTTACCTAGCAACAGGCACTGAAGGGAAAGTAGGGTTGCCAGCTCTGAGTAGGGAAATACCTGGAGATTTGGGGGGTGGATCATGTGGAGGGCAGCGTTTGGGGAGGGGAAGGACTCAGCAGGGTATAATGCCATAGGGTTTACCCTCCAAAGCAGCCATTATCTCCAGGGGAACTGATCTCTGTCATATGGAGATCAATTGTAGCAGTGGGAGATCTTCAGGTCCCACCTGGAGATTGGCAACCCTAGGGGAAAGTCAGCCACACAGCAGGAAGTTGAAGAGAATGGTTTGATGGCCTCTGGCCCACCTCAATATCCAGCCATCCATGGTGGAGCCAAGCAGTAGAGGCAGCCGTTTTTGCAGTTTATTCTGACAGGAAGGTGGCTAAACTGGCAGTGGGCGGGGGAGAGGAGTGGACCCAGCCCCCAGCCGATGGCACGCAAATACTCTTGAGTGGCAGTTGATGGGCCAATGGTTGATGGAGCACACTGCACAGCCAATGGGAGAGCTGGAAATGGCCAATACACAAGAAAATTATATATGGTGTTTTCTGTGAGGAATTGCGGAGAATTGCAATACCGTATAACTTTTTGAATTAAAAGCATCATGGGGGAAATATTACCAAAATATTATGATGCCATCGTATCTGAGGGATCAACATAATGTAGATATACCATGGATCAGTGTAAGCTAATACTATTCTGGGCTGGTGTCAATTGGGCCCTCAGTGTCATAGAAGTGCAAAGCCTCCCCCCCCCCCCCCCCCCCCCGGACTTCAGTAATGGGGCTCGCTGTGTCTCTGCAACCCCTTCTTAATAGAACTTTAAATTGTTATGCTGTAAATGGGGTGTGGTGTGACCGTAAGTGGATTGCTAGCTTGTGGCAGTGAATTCAGAAGACCAAATCTACATGTCTCCTTGTGTTAACCACTTATGTTGGGGCTTCTGCCTAGCTGTACCCCCTTCCCTGTTTTTGCTTTGGGGTTCCTCCTCAGCAAGTCCTTGTTCCTTGTGGTTCAACATGAAAATATTTATTTTATGAAATGTGTAGGTTGCCTCTCCAAGGACCTGCTGCTAGACTTGCTTTGAGAACAATCATACTTTCCCCCCATAGCACCATAGAAATTATGGGTTGGTGGTTAGTCTGAGTTTTTGGTACTTCATATTAAGTAATATTTAATTTAGAAATCTTAAATGCTATGTAATAAGTTAACTGCTATTTGTGAATGGCTGGGCAGTGAGTTGCTGAAAAGGAGTGCATTATTGCATCCTGTTATCATTCACATTCCATCTTGTATTTCTTCCTAATCTTGATTCAGAATAATTAGGAAAAAGTTGTACTTGAGGTTGATATATTAAAGAACTTTGTGTAACCTGGGTTCTTGTACTGTGCATATCTGTCCTCATCTTCACTGGAGTCCTGTGAAATATTGGACTTTGATTTGGCTTTATATATAACTAGGGCTAATTTATTCTCCTTTTGAGTTTTAGCCTGTTGCTCTTTACTCAGCTGCGTATGCGGTGCTGTTTTGATCAGAAACTCCTTATTATAGATGCTTTGCTGTTCCTTAGTTCACTTTAAAAGCTGTGCTCTCATAGCCTTTAAGATGAAGCGAGTGGTTACCATGTTGACTTTACATTGCTGCCTTTCAGTCTGAAAGATTTGTTTTAACTGTATGCATCCTTAAGTTGTATATACCGATTTGTTTGTTATGTCAACATTGCTGTTCATCTTCTGCACTTGAATCTTTCCCATGCCTGTCAGAACAAGTGTGGGCATGGGGACACACGGTGCTAAAGCAAAAGCAGAGGATATCCAGACGAGCCCCCTGCCTCTCTTGTTGAGGGCTTGTCTCTACACCTTAGCGACATTTGAAAAAGAAAAAGAAAAAGAGAAGAAAAAAATTGCTGTTATCTTAGGTATAAGCATATCTTTTTAAAAAAGTTTTTCAAATGCTTGTTTAATAATAGTGTTTATGGAAGGTATGATATTCAGATGCCTGAATGTCCAGTTGTGTGAATTTGGAGCAAAAGGGGTAGCAGAGCTGTCCAAATGCAGTGGTGATTATGATACCCAAGCAGAAGATGAGGTCTTCTTCCTGTTGAAGTTCTCTCTATCCTGTGCAGAGTATTGAAGTTTTATAGACAGCAATCCTGGTTAGATTTTAGAAAATGGTACTTATAGTGCAGTCCTATGCAGTTTCTCCAGTCTAAGCTTGTTGAATTCAATGGAATTAGTCTGGAGTAACCCTTTATAGGCTTCTGCCGCTACAGATCTAAATTTCATTAAAGTGTTCTTTTCATTTACTGAAAATGCAAATCATCAATGTATATGTATGACCAGGTTCATACATGGTGGGTGATTCCCCTCTATTGTTCAATAACCAAATTGTCAAAGTTCTTACAAGTAATTATTTTTGTATGGTTCAAGCACTTAATATTGGTTTACAATAAAGGGGGAATCAGGATTAGTATTCCACTGGTGTTCAAAGTCTTCCTAACTCTGCCTTGCAAAACTTGTGGAATCCTGGCAAAGTGGAAGTGTTCCTAACCACTTCAGGAAGGTTGTTCCATAAAACAGGAGCAGCTGCTCAAAAAGCCCTAGATCTAGCACTGACTCTCCCAAGTACCCTCCAAGATGAATTAGCAGTAGGTGTTCAAGGAGCCATACTGGTTGCAAGGGAAGAGGTGGTCCTACAGGGATGTGGATCCCAGTATCTTGAACTGAACTTGGAATGAGCAACCAGCGCAGAGATCTCAAAATAGGCATAATATGTGCCAGCTGATAAAGTGAGCGGCTGTTATCTTGCAACAATTGAAGTTTCAAGGGCAGATCCATATAGAGTATATTACAACAGTCTAGCCTTAAGGTTACTGTTGGATCAGCATGGCCAGATTGTCTGTGCCCAAGAAGGAGGTCAGCCTTTGAACAAAATGTAACTACTAGAAGGCACTTTCTGCTATGCTATCTACTGTTAGTCCTCTAAAACCACCCCCAAGCTCTTAACTGACAGGGCACAGGACTCAACCCCCCATCAGACCTCCAGCTTTTGCACTCACCAGGGGTCATTTCGTAGAAAATGAGCTAGGGGAACTCATTAGCATAACTCATTAGCATATGCCACACCCCCTGACATCAGGGGCCCGGCGGTGGACCTGCAAGGCCGGCGGAAGTGCGAGGAAGCCCCGCTAAGGCCCTCCCTGGCCCCAGGCAGGCAGGGGTGGGAGAGGCGGGGAGGAAGCAACTTACCCTCCCTCTTCTCCTGCCTCCTCCTGGCTGAATGAGGGCTGGAAGTGGGGCGGCCAAAAGCAGGAGGCAGGGCTTCATCGTGTGCCCCGCCCCCTGCACCTCACCCGGGGGAACTGCATTCCCCCACGTTCCCCCCCGAAATGACCTCTGGCACTTGCCATCACCTCTGTCTAGTCTGGATTGCGTTTCAGGATAGAGACAGCTGCTTCTGGGGAATATGTACTATAGCCAGGTGAACTAACTACCACCCAAGATTTTCAAACCCTCAGGGGACCACTTATTAAATGTGGTCTTTCTGATGTTTCTGTATGCTTCATCTCTACTTCAGCCAATGCTGGTCCAGCGCACGACACCCTCTATAATTCTTGAAACTATGCATATTTTGGTTTCATAATTCTGTTTCTTAATATAGGGAGCAACAAGGAGCTCTGTACTCAAAAGCCCTGCTTCCTGGAAATCAGAAGTATTAGACTTGACCAATCCTTCTAAAAGTACACCATTCTTTGTCATATTTTATACTTTGTCTGTGGCTCTGAAGACTGCAAACCTTTTTCTTTTTTTTAAAGAGAGTGATTCTCAGCTAAACTCTGTGTTCAGCCTTGTGTTTGCAATAGCACAAATGGGAAATTCATGTAGACTTGACTCTAGAAGCTTCACCAATGAATGTGAAGTAGGCAGTATATAGTATAGTTAAGAAATGGGAAAACCCACATTTAAATATTTAGTCATAAATAGACAAGCTGACAAAAAACCTGCAACATGGTTCAGATGCAGTGGCAACACTTGCTTTTTAACCTTCAGGTGTCATGTTCTAATTAGAGTTTGCTACGAGGTCCAAAATGGCACCTTGTGGTTTGTGCTTTTCCTTCTAACCAGGCTTCCAAACACCTAACTAATTAAATGTGTGTTTGAAAGGAAGAGATGGGGTGGTAGAGGAAAAGGAAGAAGATCCCCTTTTGTTATTTACATAGAACCAAATTGTGGCTTGCCAGTACATCTGAACAAAGTGTATGTCTTGGTCCCAAGTCCCCATCTGAGCCTATTATTGCTGCCTTTTGCAGTGCTTCATGAATCAGTATTGCATTCATTTAGCATTAATGGGATATTGTATAGTTGCGAACAGGCAAAGCTGTTTTGCAGAGATATGGGAGGAAATTAATATCTTCAACTGAAAAAAGATTTTTTAATGGAAACTGGGAATTCAGAGAACCTAGAAGATGGAATCTCATCTATCACACCATAGCACAAATATGGACTTCACATTCTAACAGCATGTCTTTCACTTGTTTTCCTCTGATCTAGTTCAGATTTCGTACTTCCTTGCCTGAAAACCATGGCTTGCCGTTCCGGAATTGTACTTGTGGATGTGCTTTCTGTGGCAGCAATTCTCTCTTTCCTCACTGGCCTTTAACCGTGGTTAGTGCTAAACGTGGTTCCAGCCTGAACCAGTATATGTAACAAGGTTGAAGTGAGTTTACAAATGTGCTTAGTATTAATCATAGTTGATGTTAGTGTATATTTAATACTAAATTACAGTAGAGCGGGCAAGGAAAGGTAGTAGGGAAATGGCAGCTGGGAGGAGGTCAGGGAATGGGAAGAAATGTGTTGCCTTCTCATTTGCAAATTGTAGTTTTGCGGGAGCCAGCACTACATCAGCACCCCCAGGCCCCTGTGAAGGAAAAATGGCTCTAAAATCATAGTGTTCATCTAGTGGAAGTTTCTATCACAGATGCATGCATGTATTGACACTGAACTCTGACTCTTTTGTCATTGATAAGGTTTTCCTCTCTTTCTTTATTGCTGCTGAGTTCCCCCAGGAACCAATAGGTACTGGTAAGTATCATCTCAATCAGATTTTACAAAGTTTTGCCCTAGTGAGGACACCATACTGTCACTTCCTATGGTGAAAACTTTGTAGACTACAGATAAGCCTGTTACCTCAGGGCTTTCTCGGGTCTTCATTATTGGCTTTGTTTGTGCTGTGATAGAATTGAGGCCCTCCAGGAAACTTTGTCTCTGCATGCTTCTCAAGGGCATCCATTTGTCTGGTGGTCACGGAAGTCTGCAGTTTCTTCTCTTCTCTCTGTCTGCTCAGTTCTTAAGTGGAGAGTATTCTGTGTTCTTTTATTTGATAAAATATGTTTCAGGCAGCCTCTTTTGCTTTTAGGGAAACTTGTTGTCAATGTTGTTGTTCTTAACCATCATCCAGTTATTGTAGTTTTGCAACCTTTATCTCACTATTTGTTTTCATATGGTATGTTGGACCCACTTGTTACCATATTCTTGTCTTGTGCTTCACAATCATGGAATATCTTATATAGTAATGATTGTTCAAATAGCTAGCAAGGGTCAGCTGGTAACTAAGGCTTCAGATTGCCTTCACTTTTTAATATTTTGTTCTAGACATGTAGAACTAAGAGTAAGCATATTTTTTCCATTGGGGGAATCTGTTTTAAAATCTCTATTGGTCATTTAAAATAACTGAATAAAACGTGCTTATGAACATTGTTAAATAAGTATCACTGTTGTGCCGAGTGGCTAATAGGGGTGTGTGTTTGTCATAAACCGAACCAAAAAAAATACCCAGAAAAACCTTACCATATTTTCCAGGTATTATTTAAGCTGAATACAGATCAGAGATCTGTATTTGGCTACCAATAAAGCTGACCCCGAAAAAGCCGATTTTTCTGGCTTTTACTTGGGTGTATCAGCTATACCATGAGCCAGCCCCAGCCGAAGAGGTGTGGAGCTGTCAGGTCCAGCCACCCTAGCGGATCCTGGGCTGATCAGCCACTCTGACTGATCAGCTGGGTCAGTGCAGAGCTGTTAGCTCTGCACTGCCTTGGCTGGGGCTAGCTGGCTCCTCTTGCAGCTCAGTTTAAACTCCATGCCACTCCAGCAGATCCTTTCTTGTAGTTCTGAGCTGCAAGAGAAGATCGGGCGGCACGGAGCTGAGAGCTCCCACCACCCCAGCTGATCCTGGGCTGACGAGTTCACTCAGAAGGTGTTTAAGAAGAAGAAGAGAAGAAGAAGAAGATATTGGATTTATACCCCACCATTCACTACCCAAGGGAGTCTCAGAGCAGCTTACAAACTCCTTTCCCTTCCCCTCCCCACAGACACCCTGTGAGGTAGGTGGGGCTGAGAGAGCTCTGACAGAAACTGCTCTTTTTCAAGGCCAGCTCTTATCAGAACTATGGCTTGCCCAAGGTCATCCAGTAGGTGCAAGTAGAGGAGTGGGGAATCAAACCCGGTTCTCCCAGATTAGAGTCTGCGCACTTAACCACGACACCAAACTGGCTCTCTTTAAAAGGAACAGAAGGTGTTAAGGCCCTTTAAAAGCCTTTGGACTTCTCCAAGCTGCAGAGTTGCACGGCTTAGAGAAGGCATTTAAAGGGAACACAATGTTTTTAAACACCTTTTTTTGTACATTGGTTTCAATGGAGGATGGGGGCACCTTCTTTGGGGGCCCATAGAATTGGACATCCTGGTCTAGTTTTTTTTGACCTGGGTTGTTGTTTTTAGGAGAGGCGCTTGCAAATTTGGTGCCTCCACCTTTTAAAAAGCCCCTCCAGAGCACCAGATACCCCCAGATCAATTCTCCATTATACCCTATGGGGACCATTGACGATAATGGTCCCCACAGGGTATAATGGAGCTGAAAAAAATTCGGGTTTCCTGCATATTTCCTGAATCTCTGAATACCATACCAATATTGGGATTTGTGGATATTGGGAGATACCAATATCTTTCATGTTCAGTATACCAGAACCTAAAAAATACTGAGTTTGTTGTTTTTGCATATCCCTAGTGGCTAAATAGGTCTGTGGGCTTCTTATAGATTTTGGCACATTGTTGTGAGAGTTAAAAATAGCATTTGACTGTTTATTTGTATATTTTTCTTTCAATTGTGATCTGTTTCAGGTAGGAACACTATGTTGAACGCAGTGTTTATTTGTGGCAGTAAATACTAATAAATTGTGCATACATGCATGCTTCTCCCACCATCATTCACTGCTTCTTTGCATGGAGTGCAGTGCAGAGTAATTTCTATGAGAATTCCTCCTGTCTTAAAGGCCAGCTTCCTTCTCATCAGTGTGACCTGCAATAAAATAACTTATATTCTCATCCCACCCAGTGCGTACTAAGGAGGACTCTATTTTGAACATATTTGTGCCCTTAAATTCTTTAAAGCAAGACTAATATGCCAGTTGTTCTGTGAAGCTTTAAGCCATATCAAATATCTGTAGGATGCAATATGATTATTGAGAATACTGGGAACAACAGTTTCAGTTATGCAAAGTGTAGTTGCAGCACTTCCATAAGTAGAAGTGGTAGTATTATTATGCCCTTTCTTTGTTAAAAGGGGATGTTCATTTTGCTTCTTAATGGTAGTTCTTAAAATGTTGTTTAAGTAGGTTGTATGCTACTAAGTGTTCCATAGCCATGTGATGTCAAAGTAGAACAATAAGCCATTAATTGTTGTTGTTGTTCAGTCACACAGTCAAGTCTGATTATTCGTGACCCCATGGACCATATCACGCCAGGCGCTCCTGTCTTCCACCGTCCTCCGGAGTTTGCTTAATTTCACGTTCACTGCATCGATAACACTGTCTAACCATCTCATCCTTTGCCATCCCCTTCTTCTTTTACCGTCAGTCTTTCCCAGCATCAGGGTTTTCTCCAGTGAGTGCTCCCTTCTCATTTGGTGGCCAAAGTATTTGAGCTTCAGCTTCAGTATCTGGCCTTCCAGGGAACAGTCAGGGTTGATTTCTTTTAGGATTGACTGATTTGATCTCCTCGCAGTCCAAGGGACTCTCAAGAGTATACTTCATCCTAAATGATCTTCCCCTACCTCCAAAGAGCAATGAATGTCAGTCTAGGGTATTGATAGAGAATTCTTGACATGCAAAGTGATAACAGTAACAATTTCTGACATCTCTTCCATCCCCATTTATGAAGGGTGCATGCACAGTATTTGTCGGAATGAAATTATTTCAGATGTATTGTAACATGTGAGGCATTCAGGCTCAATTCATGAGACATGCTATGGTGGACAAGACTCTAAGAGGATGAATATATGGCTACAATTTTTCACAAAAATTGGCACGTAAGTTCTGAATTACTGTGATGCCATGTACTAAGTTCCTGGGATAAAACTGCAAGTAGAAGTTAGGGGAATGGTTTGCAAACTGAAAATGGCAACTATGAATGAATAGAACCTCCAATTTACAAGTTGTTCTATTTAAGAACACTTGGTTTTATGCAGTTAATTGTTTGTGCAGAGAAGTTTTAAGTCTGCTTATGATCTGATTATATACAAGTACAGAAAGCGTACAAATGAACTGAAAACTATAAGGTGACCTTTGAAACTGAGTTTTTGAAGCACATATTTGAAGTGTATTTGTGTTCTATTCACCATGTTTTTTAATCTGTTGAATGATTTTTGTTATTATAGGTTCAGGATTTTAGTGTAGGGCTTGCAATAGTTGAGCCTGAAATGGTAGTACTTAAAAATAAAATGTATCACTTTTTAATACTCCCCCCGGTGTCTGGCTTTTGATTCCCTTCTTGTTGCCTATAGAGGAATGCATATACTAATCAATTGACATTAGGCAAGAGACTGAAGTGGAGGGATGGGGTCTTAGATTTGGTTTTGTGGATTGGAACAGGATTCTCTTCATTTAAAGGAATGCTACTCTATATTCTCTCAGTCCTGGAGGATCCAGAAGACTTGTCCAAGTGCCTCTCTATGCCATATGTGTCTTACCTACTTGTTTTTCAAGTGGAAAGTATCTCTCCCTCACTATACTGGCCAGAAGTATGTTGTGACAGCTGATATCCCAAACTTAGAATTAGTTTAGGTCAAACTGGGGGGAAATCTTGATGAATCTCTTGGGCTAAGTGAAAGGTATCGTAGTAAACTACTGGATATTCATATACTGGACCACTTTTCTTATTATGTAAGGGAAAGTGTTATGTAGTATACTATCATTTCTACAGCACAGGTAGCTTGAGGAGCCACTGTATTCAGGTCGGTATACTGAGACAGTTGTCTCTACAGCAGGGCCACAAATGGGATTAGCCTCTATTGCCTTTACTAGGTAGGCTAGATAGGCTCCATTTTTTCCCCTGTCAAGGATACAAATGAGAAGGACTTCTCTTAGCCAGGCTTGCACAGATTTTGGCTGGCCAACCAGCATTTCCAGTAGTCTCCCTGGCTTGGCTTTCTCTGCTTCCTTTTAACCAGCTGTCCACTGAGGAGATTTTACAGGGAGTGTAAAGTGATATACCTTACAAGATGCAACAGGAATGGTGTGGCTGGGTTTGTAGCAATGCCTTTGCTCCACCACATATGATAGCATTCCTGCTGCATTCCAGTATGGGAAGCAGCTTGGTACCATTAAGGAGTTACTCAGTGCCTCCTGTTTTGCTGGCAGCTTTTACAACTTTGTTCTTTGCTGATGGAATATACTTGGTATTCCTTTCGGGTCCCAATAATTAAATTTCTGGTTAGTACTTTAATTTTTTCGTGATTGTATTTGTGGTTCCTTGAGCAGTCTTTAGGTTTCTATTCCTGTTGAAACTGTTAAGAGATACTATTTTGCTTCAGATGGTGGGGAGCGCTCAGCTGTTTTTTGGGCTGTCTTTTGCAGTCCCTTTAAAGGGCCTGCACAAAGCCTGAAACAGCTGAGCAACGGGGAGCACCTCCCTGCTGCTCAGCTGTTTTTGTGGCTTTTGTGAAGAACAGAAAGCAGCGGTTTAAAGGGACTCGGAGTCCCTTTAAACCCTTGTTTTCTGCTCCATCCATGAACCACCACAAACTGCTTTAAAAGTTTATGGAAGTTCATGACTGTAGACCCATCACGAACTTCTGTTTGTGAACCATGAACAGGGCAAAATTCATGATGAATTTTGCTTTGTGGTTCCATTTGTGCCTATCCCTATTAGAGAAATTCATGCATGTCTAGGGAAAGGAATTTTAGAGGCTACTGCAATTCAAATGGAACTGGCTCATAGAGCGGTATGTCACATATTACCTTGGAGGATTTCACTAAGCATTGGTCGCTTGCAATAAAGCCAGCTGATAGGGGTGGGGCCAGTGGTTATTCAGAACATATTTGACTAATATATGAGGCTGAAAAACTGTTGAGTGATGTGTTTTCTTATAGCTTGATTGGAAATAACTTTAGTAAACATATACTTTCAGTTATTAGGACAGTGGTATATGAGAGTCTGTCTTTGGGACACATAGTGAATTGGTGGTGTCCTCATTTTTAATTATGTTTCTTTGGTTCCTGTTACTTAGAATGGCCAACATTCAGAATGATGAAAGATCTTCCAAGAAGATCAGTTGTGTTCAGCTCTACTTGCATATTTGAGCCATTAGCTATATTTATTGACTGTCAGATAATTCTCTTTCTCTCAGCTATGAAGTCTCTCATCAAAGACAAAATTTTGTTTTGACCGTTAAAGGAACACTAGGTATATACCTTGCAAGGAGGATTGTCTGGTAGCTGAATCTTTTTTTGATGAAGGGAGAATTTAATGCTGTGCGCTATTTTTTCATGAAATTACTTGATACACTGTTGGAGAAGAATTATTTTCACTTTCAGAATCACTTCTTTTACTGCATCCCTAGTATGATTATGGGTAGTACTGTATCGCTTAATATCACGTATTTATCCATGTTAACTTGTGAAGAGATTTACTTTCCAGTCTTCCAGCTGGGTGTTTTGACACAGTTTAGGCTGTATCTTCGCTTATATTAATGACATTTTTTCAGAGCCATTCATTGTAACTTTGAATTGGATCAGCAGTCTCCATCCAATTATTTAATGTTCTTGTACTCATAGAAGGATAGTGTTTCTTAACACAGAAGTACATGTTTAAAATTGCAAATGGAAGTAAAATTGTGTATTAAATCCCCTGAAGATAATTCATTTTTACACCATTTCTTCTGCATCTAGGCAATAATCAGTCAGTCTTTACACATCAAATACAATTCTTTTCTTCTTGGAGAACATCAGTCTGACTTACTGATGTCTAGATTTTTTAATTATTTTTTTAGAGGGACACCCAAAAAAGAACAGCAGCTGGTTTTTCTTTTTTCTTGTTGCTAAATATACACATCCTTATCTTGATACCAAGAAACTGTATCCTCAGAAAGAGACATTTTGGATTCCTGCCTTGAGTACATTGTATCGTGAAGGGCTGAATGATAGGCTAGGTTTATCCCCATTCATTCAAAGTAACTCATCTATCATGCTATGATTCTTTTACTTTTTTGTTCTGTAACTTTAAATATGTGCATATTGTATAAGACTAAGCCTTACAGAGAAAGACTGCGGGAACTGGGAATGTTCAACCTGGAGAAGAGGAGGTTGAAGGGGGATATGACTACTCAAGTATTGGAAGGGCGGTCATTTAGAAGAGGGTAGGGTGTGTTGGTAGTGGAGGGATAGGACTTCCAAAAATGGGTTAGAATTACAGGTAGGGAGATATCGGTGGGATATTAGGAAAACCTTTTTAACGATAAGGACAGTTCTGTGGTGGAATCAGTTAACCAGGGATGTTGTGGGAAATGTTTAAGAAGAGTTTGGGTTATTATTTCTCAGGGATGCTTTAGGTCATCCTGCACACTGCGGGGGCCGGACTGGATGGTCTTTAGGCCCCTTCCATCTTTTTGATTCTGTAATTCTATGACTGAGGATCTGGCTTATGTAGCTCCTCCTTTTTGGATACTGAAAGGGGAAAGACAAGGTTGTTCTGTCTTTTTTTAATGTTGGCTTTTATTTTCCTCTTGGTTTTTGGAAATGGTTTGGCACATGGGTTCTCTGAAATCATTTGGGGAGTTCTTTTTTGGGTTTTTTTTTTACATGTATTGAGTGTTGTCAATAGAGTTAGGATATTTGAAATGAGTTCTTGAATGTTTTTGAACAACTTTCAGTTGAAAGTACAACTTCTAACATTCATACTTTTAAAATATTATGTTTTGTTTAGGCAATATAGGAGGTAGTGTACAGAAGTCTGATCCAAAGAGACTTTAAATGTGGATTATCATTATTGCTTTTACCTCTGAGAAAGGTAGTGATTGAAACAGATTTTGACTTTCTGTCATCACTTTTATATCTAGGTCTTCTTGTACTTGGTACTTCTTTCTGTTTGAGAATGGTAGGGTTGATACATGGTTGGTTACCCATTTAGTACACAATAATTTATCAACCACTTTGTTGCCAGTGTTAGGCCTAATGTAGTGCTGAATGGAGCGTCTTCTATAGACAGCTGTATGGCTGTCCAGTCTGCGATACTGTGTCAATGGCACAAGTGTTCTTCTGCAGACTAGATTTTCTCTTAGGAAGGAATACCGGACTCATGAATCAGTTCTATGCTTTAATACCTGTGCTCAATAATTTAAAATCCTAATTGTATTGCTTTAGCTATAGCATGAGTATCAATTGAGAAAGAAGTTGTCATTATTTTTCTGAATTAACAATATTTTCCCTTCACTCTAGGATTCAAGTGCCCTGTTTGTTCCAAGTTTGTATCTTCAGATGAAATGGATTTACATCTTGTGATGTGCTTGACAAAACCAAGGATAACCTACAATGGTAAGAAAGTAAGCTGATTACTTCACGTATTAGGGTAATTAGATTAATACAGTGTTAGCTAAGATTTACAATTCAGATTTTTTTTACTTAACACTGCTGATACTCTACCTTTCAATCGATCCCTTCTTGATGACTTCTCCCCCCCAATTGTCTTTTCTTTTCCTATCCAAGTCCCCCCCCCCGCATTTTGCATTTTTAAGTTCCCCTGTCTGTTAGTGAGAACATTAGTTGAACAGATAGGTAATTGGGAACTGATTTGGATGTAGTCATGGGGATTTCAGTAATTCAAGTGACTCTTTTCTTAGTTCTACATTTGTTGCAGTGTTATCTGTACTGAGTGTTTGCAAATAGCTTTCTCTGTGAGCCTCAGCTTGAAGAAATAACAGCTAAAGTAGAGAATTAGAAATCCTGATGACTTTCATACCACCATAAGGGATACAGACTAACATGCAGGTCAGGGAACTATGGATAAGAACTGGAGGCACGGAAACTAAAAAGTAGGGTGTAGGCTACTGGATCAAGAGTTCAGGTGTTCCCGCTTGTCCATGTCCAGCTTCTTGTATCCAACTGTGCGCTGAATCAGCTTCTTTTCGGAGTACAAAAGTATTGTAAGAAGCTGTTATAGTCAGGGGTCATTTCCTGCAGGAGCGCACAGGAGCGGAGCTCTGGCAGGAAAGAGCCCTGGAGGGGGGAACATGCAACAAGCCCCACCCCCTGCTCCCAGCAGCCCTCAGTCAGAGCAAGAAGCAGCCAGGTAAGTTGCAGAGCCCCCCCGGCCCCCTGGTCCCAAACAGTCCAGTGGCACCTTTAAGACCAAGTTTTATTCAGGTACAAGCTCTCCCTCCTCTGTGAGGACAGATCTGCACGTCCCCCCCCCAATAGCTAGGAATCCAAAACAGTCCAGTGGAGCCTGAGCGGTGGGTGTTGCCTTCTGACACACTTCCGGTGAGGTCAGGGGGTGTGGCATATGCAAATAAGTTATGCTAATGAGCTCCTGTACCTCTTTTTCTACGAAATGACCCCTGGTTATAGTTGATAACTACTATATCTGCATTCCCATTTTTTAGAACATGAATTGCCTCCTTTAACTGACTGTTTCAGTTCTCTAGATTTGTTCAGCATCTTCATTTCAGTTACACTGAGCTGCACTTGGGTTCATCTTTGTACCCTTAGAGTAGTGTGCTTATTTAAGGAGTATACTGAGGACATATTTGAAAGACAATGTTTGCTTAAATTAAAAAAATAAATCTGAGATGCTCAGGTATTCTGACATGAATATAGCTTATATTTACGTTTGTTTGTTGTTTAGACATCTTGACACAACTTAAATCTCAGCATTCCACAGTTAAGGATACATTTGCTCATCAGTCTCCAATTTTGACATATTTATTTCCTTCACTATGTTTTCATCCAGAATCAAACCCAAACAAATGGTAGTAAGCTTGTTGTTCCTATTTGGTCCTTGCATCTGTTAAATATCTTCATTATGCTGTATGCTAATTTGCTGCCCACCTTCTACCTATATGTATGGACTGGTAACTACCCAATTTTTAAACTTGTTGTTAGCTGCCCTGAGCCACTGGGTAGGGCGGGACAAAAATCTCAAAAATAAATAAATAAATAAATAAATAAAATAAATTTCATTGTACCTGAAAAAGTGTGTGTGCACATGAAAGCTTATACCTTAAATAAAACTTTGGTGGTCTTAAAGGTGCCACTGGACTCAAATTTTGTTCTCATACTTTCATTGTCAGTAGTTCAGAGGCTAGTACTTTACAAAGCCGTACTGAATATGTGTGATCATTGGTGCAATTAAGTCCTTCATCTAATCTTTCAGGGTTTTTTTTTCTGTATTATTTTGCTTTTTTTTTGCTGTATTCTTTTGTACCCTTTTGTGGTGGGAAATTTCAACTACTGCAGATTAGATCAGTTAAAAAGTAAGAGCCTTTTAGTAGAAATGCTGATGGGAGCATGGATCTCTGTGTTAATGTAGTAGGATCCTTTGTGCCTAAATGTACCTTGATTAATAGCTTGAGCAGTCCTGATTAATATTCATCTGATTGCTTAGTACTTGGTTGCTTGGTACTTGGTGTGCCTCTGCTTCTCATTGCAGAATGCTGTTATTCCTCAGTAAGGTGTGTTGAGATCAGTCTTCACTTTACCCTTTGTCCTTGAAGTGACCTTCTTATATGTGCACTAGCAGAGGAGCGGTTCTTGGACTCAAGATGGAGGGCAAACAGAAAACAGAGGCTTCATGACAACAGTTTTGACTCCTACCTATTCATCTAGTTGCTTTCTGTCTTAGAGGTATATGTGGTTTTGATGGTCTGCCAAGCCACATATACCAAATAACAACTTACCATAGTGTATGTATGTGTAGCAACATGGTCTGTTTTGTCCCATTAAGTGTCATGTGACATCTTACAGCCAGTGTTCAGGAAGCAGAAGAGTGGTAAAACCTTCTCTGCCTGTCAGGATGATTTGATTACTTTTTCATGTACTTCACAGAAGAACATTTTCATGTATTGAGCAATATGGTGAAACTGTAGCACCAGGTGTATTTGACCTTTGAAGGCAGAGCTCCCACCAAATAGCAGAAATAGCACATCCATGCTCTTTCTGAAAATGGAAGTAGCGCTGCTTTCCATGAGTGGGTGGCTGGCCTTTTTAAAGTGATGGCATAGATGTCAAGTGATGATACAGTGCTTATAACCTAACCACTTACACAGTGAGGTTTTTCACGTTTGTGGGGAGAGGGTTTTTCACTTCTGAGTCCTGTTATATATTTTTTTCAAATGAAAAAGTATACTGATAGAATATGCAGTTATTGAAAAAAGACAATGTAGTACTTAGCCCAAGGTTCCAGAGGAGATCTGGGAAATTACAGGCCAGTCAGTCTGACTTCGATACCGGCTGAGTTGGTGGAAACTATTATTAAGGAAAGAATTAATAGGCACATAGATGAACAAAAACTATTGAGGAAGACTCAACATGGGTTCTGTAAGGGAAGATCTTGTCTCACTAACCTGTTAGTGTTCTTTGAGGGGGTGAACAAACATGTGGACAAGGGGGACCCAATAGATGTTGTTTATCTTGACTTCCAGAAAGCTTTTGATAAAGTTCCTCATCAAAGGCTCCTAAGTAAGCTCGATAGTCATGGGATAAAAGGATGAGTCCTTTTGTGGATCAATAATTGCCTGATTAATAGGAAACAGAGAGTGAGTATAAATGGGCAATTTTCTCAGGGGAGGGTGGTAAGCAGTGGGGTACCGCAGGGATCAGTACTCGGTCCGATGCTTTTTGACTTGTTCATTAATTATTTGGAGTTGGGAGTATGCAGTGAAGTGGCTAAATTTGTAGATGACACAAAGTTGTTCAAGGTGGTGACTCCATGAAATTGCTGAGCAGTTGGGTTAGAACAGATAAAAGGAAATACTTCTTCACCCAAAGAGTGATTAACACATGGAATTCACTGCCACAGGAGGTGGCGGCAGCTACAAGCATGGACAGCTTCAAGGGGGAACTGGATAAACATATGGAGCAGAGGCCCATCAGTGACTATTTGCCACAAGGTATAGATAGGAACTCAAAGTCTGGGGCAGGTGATGCACTGTATTCTTGGTGCTGGGGGGGGCAACAGTGGGAGGGCTTCTAGTGCCCTGGCCCCACTGGTGGACCTCCTGATGGCACCTGGTATTTTTGGCCACTGTGTGACAGTGTTGGACTAGATGGGCCATTGGCCTGATCCAACATTGCCTTCTCTTATGTTCTTATGTTCTTAACGTCTCCTGCCTTGACAACCCTGTGGGATTGCCAGACGTCGGCTGCAACTTGATGGCACTTTCTACGACTAGCACGTAAATGTTCTCCTTGTCACAGCCTAGATAGTGCTGCATTTTGACTTCAAGTAACTGTGGCCCGCTGTTGATGGTTCACCTACCCTGTTGAGAATAAGGCAGAAACATTACAGTCAGCATGAGCCACTAAGTCTGTGCATTTGTGTGAGAGATGTATGTTTTGACCTCTTAGAAGCAAGGGTAGGGCTGTATGTTACGGTAAAATAACAGAAGCTGAGCTCTGACATTGATACATTGAACAAATGTGCATAAATCTCTGATTTCTCTTCTTTAAAAATCTTGCTCTGGTTTTCTGGTCATGAGAGGGACTGTTTCCCAACACTGAAAATTCTGTTGAGTCACCAATCTGACTTTTTAGGTTTTAGCAAGTATTTCATTTTCAAATATATCTTTGCCAACATATGTTCTGTAAATCCTAAAAAAGAAGGGGGGGGGGGGGGGGAATGATTCTTGGAAGGCTAAATTCTGCACCCTCTATGGTATGCCGCTCTCCTGAAGGATCACAGCTTATTCATAGCCACGAGGAAACCTGTATCCTTCATCAGGACCGGTTTCCCTGACAGAACACAATTAACACTATAGAAATGTAGCAGTAATTTTTAAGGGGATTTTAAGGCCACGCCTAATTTTCCTATTGTTCTCATGTAGCCTTGGTTCAGATAACCCTAAAATTAGGCAGGTCTGGTACCTTGCATTGTCCTCCTACAGTGATTACTTCCTCCAGATGACATGAGGGGGGAAAGCTCCCCAGAAAGAAGATCCCTCATGAGTCTCATGGGGAAGTGGCAGAGCTGTCTCTGGGTGTCTCCTCTCCTCATCTCAGCTGGGGAGGGGGTTGGTATGGTGTGCAGCGCAGGTGCTTCTTTATGTCATCCATGCAGCGTTGATTGGTGGAGATTGGAGAGGGGGAATAGTGGCAGTTAAGTCTTTGTCCAAACTAATAAAGTTGCCTGCCATGGACCAATGTGGTGATGGGTCCTCCTGGCGGATAAGACTAACCTCAGTAGATTGTGGCAGAGAGATATATTATTATTATTATATTCAGGGCTTTTTTGGGGCAGGAATACAGGAACGGAGTTCCGGCTGGCTCCCAAGTTGGCCACGCCCAGCAGGAACTCATTAGCATAATAGGCCACACCCAACAGCAGGAACTCATTAGGATTGGCTACATTAGGGGTGTGTGGCCTAACATGCAAAGGAGTTCCTGCTACAAAAAAAGCCCTGGGTTTTGACAACAAACAAGGTAAACAGAATAAGAAGCAAAAGGTGGGGGTGGGGGTGGCTGGATGACCACACTTCTGGTAACATGGGGGTGCAGCCTAATGTGCTAACGAGCTGTGTTGTCAGGGGTGTGGCCTAATATGCTAATGAGTTTCTGTTGTTGGGTGTGGCCTATTATGCTAATGAGTTCCTGCTGGGCTTTTTCTACAAAAAGAGCCCTGATTTATATTATATTATTATATTAATCCTTGAGTCTGGTCATATTTTTGATAGATCTGCTCAATGATGGCTAAGCCAACAGTTCAGATAGACAATTTAAGGAAATTTGAGCCGATTTAAACAGGTTTTGGGCAGGAGGGTTGGTTCTGTTGGCCGTCCACTGCCTCAAGTAAAAGCCTGGTGGGATAGCTCCATCTTACAGACCCTGCGGAACTGTAACAGGTCCCTGATCTCATAGGCCCATTCCACCAGGTCAGGGCCAGGGATTACCAGTCGATCAGGGCACATATGGGGAGAGGCAGTCAGCAGGTATGTTGGTCCCAGGCCATTCAGGGCCTTGAAGGTTAAAACCAAAACCTTGAACTGGATTCGGAACTCTTATTGACAGCCAGTGCAGTCTGCAGAGGACTGGCTGATTGTGTACCTGCAAGGGCTTTGCAGACAGCAGGCACGCGGCTGCATTCTGCACTAGCCGTAACTTCCAGATCAGGCACAAGGATAAGGTCACATAGAGTGAGTTACAATAGTCTAATCTGGAAGTGACCATTGCATGGATCACTGTAGCCAAGTTGCAAGATGAGAGGCAGGGGACTAGTTGCCGAACCTGCTGAAGATGAAAACAGGCTGATTTGGTAACCACTGTGACCTGGGCCTCAGTCGATAAGGAGGCATACCTAGACTCTGGACCCTGGATGCCGGGGCAAACAATGCCCCATCCAGGGCTGGAAGCCAAATTCCCCCACTGAATCCCCCGTGACTCAGGTACAGGTCCTCCATCTTCGATGGATTCAGCTTCAGCTGACTCTGCTGCAACCAGCCAGCCACGGCTCTCAGCACCAAGTCCAAAGTATCTGGGACCAAGTCCAGTCGGCTGTCCATTAACAGATACAGCTGGGTGTCATCGGCATATTGATGACATCCAAGCCCAAGATCATGGATCAGCTGAGCGAGAGAGCACCTATAGATGTTAAATAACATCAGGAAGAGGATCGCTTCCTGAGGGACCCCACAATTCAATGGGAATAGTAGGGAGACCCTCTCCCTTAGCACCACTCTCTGTCTGAAACCTTGGAGGAGAATAATAATAATAATAATAATAATAATTATTATTATTATTATTATTATAATTATTATTATTATTATACCACCCTCCCTTGAAGGGCTCAGGGTAGTTTACAAAATCATTAAAATACAAGAGTTAAAATAAAATATAAATAATAGTTAAAACATTAAACAGCACAGTGCAATGCACATTGTCTAGTTATCAGTGGCCTAAATAAAATTATGCTCACTCCCAAGGGCAGGACCCCTGCTGGCAGCGGGAGAAACTACTTTTGCGGGAGTGCTTCCCTGCCACCAGCCAGCTGTCCGGCAGAGGGAAATCCCGCCCCCAACTGGCCCAAAAGGCAGTGTGATTATGTCACCTGGAAGCGACGTCATCACGTCGCCGACATCACATGGTGACATTCTAGTTTTGGGGGGGAAACCATATGGTAAAATTGACTACAAACCATAGAGCATCACCCCCAACATCGGAGACGTGATGACATCGCTTCCGGGTGACATCATTGCACCACGTGTGCAAAGCATGCACGGCAGAAGATCCTGCTGCCAGCTGCCAGGTAGGACCTAAAATCTCTAAACTGAACTAAGCCCTGCAGGTCGTAGATGTCTCTAGGCAGAGAGTTCCACCAGGCTGGGGCCAGGGCCAGAAAGGCATGTATTAAGTTTCCCAAATCCCCCCGGGGGGCAGAATTCCCCCCGGTTTCGAGCCCCGATTCCCGCTCCCGCGGAATCAGGGCCCGGGGGAAACCCCACCCCCGTGTGTGCGTCACCCGGAAGTGACGTCGCACGCTGGGGGCGGGGCGACGCCATTTGAGGGGAAAACAAAGAGTTTTCCCCTCAAATGGTGTCACCCTGCCCCAGCGTGTGATGTCACTTCCGGTGATGCTCTGGAAGCGCAAGCGCGCAAAGCGCACGCGCGCACGCATCCCCGGCCGGCTCTTGGAGCGACAGGATGCTCCCCCGCCGGTAAGCTTTTTTGATTTGGCAATCCTAGCATGTATGTGTGCAGTTTTTGTTTTTAAAAGCAACTTTCAGGTATGTGTTTACTGTTGCTGCCAGCAATTCTCACTCTGTTGGGGTTTCTCTCTCTTTTTTCCTTTCTGAGAGAAGTGAACAGTGTGCACTGAAGTCCTTTTGGTTGCTTGCCACAATTACATTCTCAGCGATTCTAAAATGGACTTTAGAAGTATGGGGGGGGGAATTGGATGTGCTCTGCACTGGTTGCCCATCTGTTTCTGGGTACAATTCAAAGTGCTGGTTCTTACCTTTAAGGCCCTAAATTACTTGGGGCCAGGGTAGTGGAAGGACTGTCTACTCCCATACTGTCCAGCCGCCAGTGAACCATCTACCTTGCTGAAATAGTAGCTTTCTGTGAATAGTAGTTCCCTGAATGCAGGAGAGGGGAGCTAAGTGCTAAAGATTGTATAGATGCACATACATATTTAAAACCCAAGTCTCTGGTCTGTTCCCTGGAGGGTAGTAAAAAAAATACCTTCTGTTAGAACCATCCCAAGCCGCAAGCTTGCATCCTTTTTTTATTTGAATTGATCCAAGTAAAGAGTTTTACCATACCTACATGGAATTCCACATGTTCATGTATTCAAACATTTTATTTGAACAGGTTATTAGTACCACTGGAATTGCTAGGTCTACAAATGCTAATGAGATACTAATTAACAGTTCACAAAAAGCCATTAAATAACATTCAGAAAACACTTACAGAGTGGACTGTTGGTGTAAAAATTTGCTACGCAATACATGTTGGCAGGCAAGTCCTGAAATACTTGTCTGATAGAAGATGTACTGTACCTGATAGCAAATGTACAATGATTGCCTTCGCATCATGTGATTATCTTGGATAGGAACTACCTGGAACATCTTATGCTTTGGCCTCTAGCTTGAGAGGTCACTCAGAGGACGTCATAAATTGTGTGTCCACAACTGCTGCAGTCTTATGACTTCTGGGAGTTGTACTTTAAGGCAGACAATGAGTCACTGTATTTATACAGCAGGTTGCATTTGATAGTCCATAAGTGCTGATGCTGGGAAAGACTGAAGGTCAAAGAAGACGGGGACGGCAAAGGATGAGATGGTTAGACTTTCCCTGTGAGGAAAGGTTAAAGGGCTTAGGGCTCTTTAGCTTGGAGAAATGACGACTGAGGGGAGACATGATTGAGGTTTATAAGATTATGCATGGGATAGAGCAGGTAGAGAAAGAGGTACTTTTCTCCCTTTCTCACAATACAAGAACTCGTGGGCACTCAATGAAATTGCTGAGCGGTCGGGTTAGAATGGATAAAAGGAAGTACTTCTTCACCCCAAGAGTGATTAACACTTGGAATTCACTGCCACAGGAAGTGGTGGTGGCTACAAGCATGGACGGCTTCAAAAGGGAATTAGATAAGCATATGGAGCAGAGGTCCATCAGTGGCTATTAGCCACAAGGTATAGATAGGGACTCTGGGGCAAGTGATGCTCTGTCTTCTTGGTTCATCGGGGGGTCAACAGTGGGAGGGCTTCTAATGTCCTGGCCCCACTGGTGGACCTCCTGATGGCACTGGTATTTCTGGTCACTGTGTGATACAGAGTGTTGGACTGGATGGGCCTTTGGCCTGATCCAACATTGGCGTCTCTTATGTTCTTATGATGAGATGGTTAGACAGTGTCATTGATGCAACAAACATGAAATTGAGCAAACTTCAGGGGACAGCATAAGACAGGAAGGCCTGGCGTGATCTGGTCCATGGGGTCGCGAAGAGTCGGACTCGAATGTGCGACTGAACAACAACAACAAAAAGTGTCTCGTAAGAGAGTGGTCATTTATAGAGTAGTTCTGTGGTACATCAGTAAAATAGGTTTGTTTTCAAAGAGTGCTTTCAAGTTTATTTCATAAATTTGCAGTTCTAATTTTCAAGTGATAGTAATTTACACCAGCGCAGGGCAGGAGCACCACTGTGCTGCACAGTTCCACCGGTGCAGAGGTGCAATGCCTGCACGACAGCGGACTGTCAATGCAAACCGCTACAACACCATAGATATGCGTGTTTCTTGGGGGGGAGGGTTGCCAGTTAGGCAGTTCTCAAGGTGTTTTCAGGGTGGGAATGTCCCCCCAGAACAGGCGCAAAGTTACCCTGGTAAAAGTGGTGGTATAGCCCATTGTCGCCCATGATGGGCCAAATAACACAACCCCCCATGCTGCTGTGGCCGTGCCCATAGAATCCAAGTAGCACAGGATGCCAACCAAGTGCTCAGCCAATCTGCCCCCTCCTCTGCGCTGGGTGTCCCCCTCCACAGCACCCAATCAGCCCCTCCTACAAATGGTTCCAGAAGGTTGCCCCACAACCCTTGAGGTAGGGCATGCAGCACAGAATTCTGTGTGTTAGCTCTCTGGCATGAGGGCTTCGAGCAAGCACACACACACACCCCAGTGGCGAGCACAACACAGACAGGCCACTTAGTATTATTGGATGAGCACTTGGGTAAACACCACAGGGAGAGCAAAGTCCACACTCCGAGGCCGACCTCTCCCAGATTTCGGCCCCAACAGGTAAACCAGCTCCTCTACCAGTATCCCTAAGGACAGCCATGCACACACACAGAGATAAGTAAGGCCCTTTACCAGCAACAGTGGCCACAAGCCGCAGGGGACCTGGCAGCCATGCGGTCCATCAGTGGTCCTCTAGAGGCACATGGCATCTACACCCGAGGCGAACAGATGTGTTGGGGCATGCTCGGGGCTGCTGCCGGGGGGGGGGGGGAGGGGGTTGGTCATGGCTGGGGGTGCTCTCATCTGCTCCTGCCTCACTGCTCTTTTCAGGTCTACCCAAATTTCTTGAATATATGTGGGGTTTTCCTGGGATTTTCTTCCCGGTTTCTCCAAGAAAACCCGAATACATTTGGGAAGCTGGGTATATTTTTGGTTTGGGTAGATCCAAATGCTCACCCCTAATCTGTACCTTCTTAATCTTCTGTAATGTGTACTTTGTTTAGAAAGCATTCTTCCAGCATCACAGAGGCAAACACAAATTGAGTCTGTATGGAATTGTTCCAAATGAAGCGATGTTGTTGACTAAAGAGAAATGAGACACCTAATTACTGCTAGAAGTTGAAACTTTGAGTCCCCATGGTAGTTGAAATACTTTTGATGTTTGACCGATATGTTGTCAAGGCCGGACTCTTGTAAGAACTGCTTGATGTTTCAATTAATCTCAGTGTATAGTTATTCACGGTGTGTTGTGCAAAAAAAAATAAAATTGGAGTAACTCACACACCAGGATACTTATTTCTGGCACTTTGTCCTAGAACTCAGTTGTTGACTCTGAGCTATGCGCCAACTTTAGAGCTGTGTGATCCTGTAGATCTAATACCTCAGCTTTTTCTGTAGCCATGATTTTGGGAATTGTACAGCCATCTCAAATTAGATGGATCATAATTGGGTTTACAAGAAAGGCAAAGCAGGATACCAACTTCCATAGGTCTTCAGGAAATCATCAAGCAGGGACTTCCGGTTTTTGGCGACTTGCAGGCGGGTGCGCTCCATCATTGCTCTGATGTGAGCGGCCCGCAAACGTGCCGATGGGGAGGGGTTCGAGTTGATCTTGGACCCCCGTGACCCCTTGTAGCCCGAGGCGAACAGATGTGTGGGGGCATGCGCGGGGCTGCTGCCGGGGGGGGGGGGCAAGGTGTTGGTCATGCACTGGGGTGCTCTCATCTGCTCCTGCCTCACTGCTCTTTTCAGGTCTACCCAAATTTCTTGAATATATGTGGGGTTTTCCTGGGATTTTCTTCCCGGTTTCTCCAAGAAAACCCGAATACATTTGGGAAGCTGGGTATATTTTTGGTTTGGGTAGATCCAAATGCTCACCCCTAATCTGTACCTTCTTAATCTTCTGTAATGTGTACTTTGTTTAGAAAGCATTCTTCCAGCATCACAGAGGCAAACACAAATTGAGTCTGTATGGAATTGTTCCAAATGAAGCGATGTTGTTGACTAAAGAGAAATGAGACACCTAATTACTGCTAGAAGTTGAAACTTTGAGTCCCCATGGTAGTTGAAATACTTTTGATGTTTGACCGATATGTTGTCAAGGCCGGACTCTTGTAAGAACTGCTTGATGTTTCAATTAATCTCAGTGTATAGTTATTCACGGTGTGTTGTGCAAAAAAAAATAAAATTGGAGTAACTCACACACCAGGATACTTATTTCTGGCACTTTGTCCTAGAACTCAGTTGTTGACTCTGAGCTATGCGCCAACTTTAGAGCTGTGTGATCCTGTAGATCTAATACCTCAGCTTTTTCTGTAGCCATGATTTTGGGAATTGTACAGCCATCTCAAATTAGATGGATCATAATTGGGTTTACAAGAAAGGCAAAGCAGGATACCAACTTCCATAGGTCTTCAGGAAATCATCAAGCAGGGACTTCCGGTTTTTGGCGACTTGCAGGCGGGTGCGCTCCATCATTGCTCTGATGTGAGCGGCCCGCAAACGTGCCGATGGGGAGGGGTTCGAGTTGATCTTGGACCCCCGTGACCCCTTGTAGGGGGGTTGCAGGCTGGGGCACGTGAGGTGCCTCTTCTGAGGTGGCAGCCAAGGGATGAGGCTCCTTTTTGCCCCAATAGGTCCCCGCGGCACGGAGCCAGCAATGGCACCTAGAGGCGCATACCGGCCCGAGCGTGCAAGTGATCCGAATGAAACGATCTTCTCTGCATCATAAACAACAAACACAAGTAAACATAGGAGTGAATTCATGAGTTAGTGAGCAACCACCTAAATCCCGAGAGTAAAGCCGCCCCAAAATCTCAAACAAACGGAAGGGGGAGGGGAATCCCGATCCTGGAAAAAAACTGAGTTAAAAGCGGGGACCGAGAGGGCGGCTTGAAGGGAGCAGATTTTGACTGAGTATGCTGTGGATTAGCAAGAAAGCACTTATTACCAGACCTTCAGAGAGCTCTGGAAACTTTTCGCTAACTGTAAACAGTGACGCAGCGAGCAGAAAGAATGGCGGCGAAATTGAAACTTACAATAGGAAGTGCCAACACATCATCTCTGGTTACTAAACTGGAATTAACCATAGACTTTCCCAAAATGATTGCTGCAGCTTTGCACCCTCTACTGGACTAGTTGACAAGTTTGATACGTTGCAAAAGGAGCTTAAAGAAACTTCAGCAAAAACAGAGAAGTTAACCAAGAAGATGAAAAAAGTTGACGTTAAGTCCAAAGATTTTGAACAAAGACTGGAGATAGTAAAAAAGGAAAAAATCTCAGAGTCAACAATTGCTACTTCTTCAAATGGAAAAATCAGCTTAAGTCCTGAGATTTCAAAACATTCCGGAGCAGAAAGGAGAGAACCTGAAAGAGATTTTAAGTGAAGAGCTTGCTCCCATGGTAGGCTTAACAGTGGAAGTGATACAAAGTGATATGGATATGGCATATCGTACTTATCCAGAATTTATTAAAAAAACCCAAGCTACCCAGGGAAGTATACGTGAAATTCTCAAGAAGGTCAATGAGAGACTTAATCTTGAAGGCAACAAATGGAATTGTCTTGAAAATCAAAGGAGAACAAATCCTGGCAACCATTCTTGCAATACAGAAGAAATAGAGATTGGTAGGTTGGTCTGCCACATGTAGCTCCTCGACAGAATTTCCAAACTGATGATGAATCTACTCACTGAAGCATATGAATACGACCATTGCCAGGACTGTTTTTCTACTTGAAGCAGCTGCCAGCATGATTGTCATGATGGGTAATCAGTGAATAGAGAGAATCTTGAGATTATTTTTCAAGAGTGTGATAAGGCCTACCTTTCTTCCCATCACTACAGGTGCTGCATCTGTTGTAACACCTACAAATTTATCCAGTGGAATCCTGGCATCTATCAATACTTTGTCATGTGCCTTTTTTACACCAATTCTGTGGGTGTTGGGTACCACCAGAGTCCACAATTTCTTCTTTAAAATTATATCTTCTGAAACTGGTAGCAGAATGTCAATCTATCTTGCACATCGCTGGGCTCTTCAGGAACGAGGGCTGAATGCCAGGCAACTCTTCAGATCATTTTATGTCTCATTTGCAATATTTGCACTGATTTGGGAGATGCCTTAGAACAACAGAATCTGTTTTAGTCAAACTTTTACATTGTTTGAATTGCTTCCTATTACTAAGTGATATGTGTTACAGATAAAACACAAGGGTTTGCCTCCTTTTAGCAAGGAATGCAAGATTTTCCCCTCCTTCTGGGTTAGAAATTGGTTTTCAACATCATGCTTGTGTTCCTTACAACTTGATGACATGCTTTCACAGGAGCCACACATGAATAAGAGATAAAATTAGATGTGAGGTTAGATGCCACAGGATGTGATCCAGCATCAGATTAGAAAGGGTGGTAAGACATCTAATGCTGCATGCCAAAAACTCTTAACACAGAATCCTTTTTGGAGTACTACAAACAACCTTTATCAATTTTGCAAAGTTGGCAATGGAATAGTTGCATTTTAAACATAACTTTTACATCTATCAGCACTATAAACCTTACGAAGAATATGAATAAGGGAACTTTTTAGAATGAACAAAAGCGCTATCCATTGTGTTTGCATTTATTCTGTATTAAGTGTTCATGGCATTGCATGCCAAAGGCTCTAGGAGTCTTGCAGACCACTCCCTCCTCCCCCCATGTCCTGCAGAAAATGGGTGAAGTGGAAAGCCTATGAGTTCCACCCCCCTTTTCTGGTCAATGACTTTGTAAAAGGTAGAAGGCCTTACAGGTACAGAGTACCCCCCCTTCCCTAGGTGAGGCCTGTAGTGCTTGGGTGGGGAGCAAGGGAAGGGAATGGCCCTGTTGCCTGTCCCTAACTCTTGCTAGGTGGCCAGGGGTACCCATGCCTGTGGGAAGGACAATGCAATATAATAATGGCTATTTTTCCTCTACGTCCTGATGGCCCCCTCTCTTTCCTCTGGTTTGTGTTTGTGGCTTTTTGACTGAGCCTTCTGACTAAGAAGGCCAGTTTGATGCAATGGTTAAGAGCACGGACTCTAATCTGGGAGAGCTGGGTTTGATCTCCCACTCTTCCACATGCAGCTGCTGGTGTGACCTTGGGTCAGTCATAAGTTCTTTCCGAGCTGTTCTCTCAAGGGCAGTTCTCGAGAGAGCTCTCCCTCAGCCCCACCTACCTCAAAGGGTATCTGTTGTTGGGAGGGGAAGGGAAAGGGATTGTAAACTGCTCTGAGACTCCTTCAGATAGTGAAGGGTGGGGTATAACTCCAATCTCCTCCTAATTTCTTTCCCCTTCACACCCCTTCTGCAGTCTTTGGCAGCCAGGTAACTCTGTCTCCTCTCTTTCCATGTTTTCCAAGCCTCTTAGACAACTGTGTGTCTTTCCTATCCATGCCATTCACATTTCTTCAACAGTCTCCAATCTCTTCTTTCTCCTGCAAGCTGAATTGAACCCCAACAATTGGTAACCATTCCATTATGCTGTATGCGAACCCACCTGAATCCATGCCTCTTCAAATGGCCCTTATCTCTCTGCATGCCATATGCTCTTTTGCTGTCAGTGATGCCTGCAGGTTGCATCCCAAGAAGGTGAAAACAGCAGCAATTGCAGAGCACTCCGTCAATATGTCGTAAAGGATGCTGAGAGTCCCGCCATGTCGGCTGTGTTGGCTCAAGAGCTGCAGTCGTAAGATCTAAGAAATGCATGTGGTTTCCAAACCATTCTTTGTTAGCTCCTGATATAGGAATGCAGTTGCAGGACTTTGAAATGATATATTGATTTATCTTTGAAAAGTTTACATAACTTTCTTAGTTGGATGCATTTTGCTGAGGTGAAATGACAGGGTGAAATATAGTACTGGCTATCCATAATAGTGGTAGAAAGCTTGTCTAAACAGCCTTTGTTACAAGGTAATTAAAGCAGAATAATTCCCTAATGTAGGATGGTGTGCTTATTTCACTGAAGTAAGCCAAAACAAAATACTGAAAAAACTGTAGACTGGCTACCCTTTATTAGTTGCCATTCATCAACCAAAGAACTTCAAATGGAGATTCTAGCAAGAAATTAATGGATTAGAATTTATTGGCAAATTTACCCTATTTGTTACCCCAGAACTAAATAGAGATCACGTTTCTTTATCCTGCTACAGATGTAAAGTTTGCACAGCAAAGCTAAGAAGATTGATTTTTTTCCTCTGATCGCTGCTGTTGTAAATGGTCACTATGCTCATCTTGTAAATATTTAAGCTTTACAAAGAGATAACAGACTGTTCCTCTTGTGTACACATACTAAGTAAAATACTAACATATATACACACAGAGAGAAAGAAAGCTAACTGAGGATAACATTTCATATATATCTGATAGTTGACCTCAAGTCTGTTGGTCCTTTAGGGACCAAACTCTGTTTGACTGTGGTTTGCAGTTCAGGTGACTTAAAGTTCTTGTACTGGGGTTTCCAAAGAAAGACTTCTTTTTTTTGGCCCCCCGAAGGGGAATTTTTTTATTTTTGCATTTTCTACACACTACATATATGGAATGGGAAAAGGAAAACTAATGCCCTATCACTATTACTATGGGAAATGGGTCAGGGAATTCTAGATACATATAATCTACTGGATAGAGGGAGGAAAAACTACAATTCTATTCTAAATCTCCTACTGAATATGGGGAAGGGATAAAGACTAATACAAATCACGATCTGAAAAGCTTAAAAATAGATCTTTTTAACCTATGAGTACTGGTTATACAGAGATTAGTTCGATTATAAAAAGTCTAAAGTTATTAGCTTAGCACAATTACTGCCCTTAGCACTCATGCTTTAGTTTTAGAGTATTTTCTTCTTAGATTTCTTCGTTTTCTGCAGTTTGGGAGCGTCCTCTTCTTTCTCCGATTCAGATGATTCTGATGACGAGGAGATTTGGCTTGTTGAGTCCTGTGAATAGGACTCCTCCTCCTCTTCTTCTTCCTCCTCCACATCTGTTTTTAAATTCTTTTCCTTCTGCTTCTTTTTTACATTAAACATTTGATCCATAAATCTTTCCGCTTTTGGAACAGAGTCAATTATATATTTTTTAACCTGGTAATTAAAACTCAACCCTTCCGGAAATAGCCATCTATACAATATTCCCTTTTTTTGCAGAGAGAGAGTAAGCATCCTGTATAGTTTCCTTCTTTTTCTTCAAAGTAAGACTCTTGATGTTAACTTCTATCTTCATTACTTTGAAGCCAAGACTAAAATTCAGGGAGTGCTATTTGAAGGTCAGCATTCAAGGTTAAATTCGAGATACAAGGTTCTGGGAGTGTGATGAGATACAACTATATTGTGATCTGGATTTGGGGGAGGAAGAAAATGGAGGTAAAAATCTGAAGATTAAGTTAAATTAAACTAATCACTTCGTCAGTCCTGACCTAAATAGCCCAGGCAAGCTTGATCTCAGAAGCTAAGCAGCTCTGACTCTGGCAAGTGATCTCCAAGGAATACCAGAGGTGGGAAGCAGAGGCAGGCTACTAAAGCCATCTCTCTGGAAAACATCCAAGCCCCCAGTAGGGGTCATCAGAAGTTGCCACGACTTCCAGGCAAGCACACAAAACACACACACACACACACACACATTACATTTTTTTAAAAAACTACCCACTTCATCTGTTCATTCATAAAATAGCTTGCAGTAGGAGAGAAATTCAAGGCATGTCCACATTAGATGTGCTTGTGCTCTTGATTTGGTGTTTGTGTGCTTAAATGTATTCATGAAAAGTTAGAAACACGGGTATTCTTGTAGGTGGGATCATCATATCCAGATTGCACGCAAACAGGCATAGTTAGATACGTGCAGGACTCAGTTTGTTCATCTTGGTGTGACTGCAACGTGATTCAGGCTGAAGAGTATTACTGGAACTCCATCAAATCTACTTTTTTGGTTCAAAAACAAAAGTGAACCTTGTGGCACCTTAAGGACTAACACACTTATTGTAGCATAAGCTGCCACTGGCTGGAGTGCAGTATATGTGATGAAGAAGAAGAGAGAGAAGAGATTGGATTTATACCCCACCCTTCACTACCCAAAGGAATCTCAGAGTGGCTTACAAACTCCTTTCCCTTCCCCTCCCCACAACAGACACCCTGTGAGGTAGGTGGAGATGAGAGAGCTCTCTCGAGAACTGCCCTTGAGAGAACAGCTCAGAAAGAATTTATGACTGACCCAAGGTCACACCGGCAGCTGCATGTGGGGGGATCAAACCCAGTTCTCCCAGATTAGAGTCTGTGCTCTTAACCACTACACCAAATTGGCTAAGTAGGCCTTAGGGTGCCTTAATATCGTGTGTGTTTGCTGGAACGGCTAACAAGCCAACCACATGGGACTTGTTTAGTCCAGTCCAGTAATGCAGTTTCTTCAGGCTGTCTCAGGCTGTCCAGTAGGAAGCTAACACAAAGATTGGAGATTGCCTCTCAAACCTCACTGTCACTCTCTCTCCTCTCTTAGCTTCCCAGATAGCATCTGCATTAGTAGAAGGAAGCAGGGTGCCCTTTATTGCAAGAGGCCTAGCAACAAGGTTTCAGCTGGAGAGAAATTCTGTCTGGGAGTACTCTAGAAAGACAAGCATTTACGACACAGAACCAGCACTTAACCTGATTTTAAAATGAAGAAATGCACATTGCGGGAGGCCGTGTTGTCCATCAGAAAGAAATCCAGAACCAATAGCTCAGTAGTAACTTTTATGAGGACCCAACTAAAATTCCCCAGAACACTTCAAGATAATGTAAACATCACTGTAAAGACTTTAAAAGGTGTGAGAGGAAGAGAAACCAGCAGTAACTGGGATCTGTCTCCAGCACTAACGGAAACACTTAGAGGGTTCCTTCCTTGTATGGCAGAAAAGTAAACTAAAATAAAACAGGGAACGCTGCATCAAAACAAGACATTGATTTTAAGTGACATACTAGCATTTTAGTAGATTCTTCTATTTTATGCTGAATTGGCCATTAAAAGTTTATTAGTGCTTGTGTGAGTTGTGGTATAAATCGTGTTATACTTTTAACTGCTGTTAGTTATTTTAATTGTTTGAATTTTTAAAAATATTTGTTGCATTTAATGTTGTAAGGCACCTGAGGCAGCGTTATTTCAAAGCAACAGCAAATACCCTTTTAAAAGGTTTGACACCATCATTGCTTTTCTTCTGGGATGTGATGGGAAAGTAGCACCGTCTACCTGCTGCCTTTCCCCCCTCGCATAATATATGTTGCCATCTGTTCCTACAATGTCTGTCCCCAGCAACTATCCAGATCAACCTCTCTCCTCACCCCACCCTCATAGTATACTGGATAGAATGTTAGGCCGTGAGCACAGGTGTTTCCCCATCAGGCAAAGCCTCAACATCTGCACCTGTTCTCCTGTCATAGATATATGTTGGCCATGCTGCCTGAAGATGCTGCCTGTGAACTGTTATTACTGAATGAATGGGTGTAACCAGTTTGGTCCCTTAAAATTAATCAGCCAGCTTGCAGGCTGTTACCATTCTCATTAGATAAGCAAGTCAAGTTTAGTTTATTGTCTTAGCCATTGGCCATAACAACACAAAATAAATCAAAGCACAACCAACAGTATACATCAGTAACTTACAGTAAGTCCTAGACCCAGTCTTATCTTTTTCGCCGCCAGTGCAAACAAAGCCATTCTGCTAGTAACATGTGCATCAATATCAGAGAGCAAGAAAACGGTCAAATCCTGCTCTGAAATTCCATTATACAGAGGTACAATAGGATAAACAAACCTTTGCCTAAGTGGTTCATGCCATGAACATCTCAGAATGTAATGCACGACATCATCCACTTCACCCATACCACAGAGGCATATTCTGGAGGCGGCAGGGACACCCTGAAAGCGGCCAATACAAACCATTGAGGGTATGACGTGGAACCTTAGGGCAGTAAAAGCCCTTCTCAGCTCCAGAGTAGTTAGTTTCTCTAGATATACAGTCCTGCAATGATCTCTTTTAAAGATCTTATACAAGGGGGCTGTACGACAACTTACCAACACATGTCGGTTCAAAAGCCCATCCTTATTAAATACCCATTCCTTCAATTTAGACTTTTCGTTTTCGTTTATCAATAAGTCATCGGGGATTGAGTATTTCAGTAAAATAGAATTCAAGTGATCATCTAATCTTTTCGAGGATTTCAACAGCAATCCAAAACTTTGTACACCTAGAATATCCTGAGGTCGTTCTAAACATTTCCTCCAATACAAGAGGATTCTTACATTTGCCCTGGCTTTCAGGGATACCATACCCAGTTCAGCCCTCATCAACGCCACAGGTGAACCTTTGGGTAAGACCAAAATCCGCCTTATAAAATAATTTTGCACAGTTTCTAGCAGGGACAGTAACGATTCGTCCCAACCCCAAATCTCTACCCCATACAGCATTGCTGGAATTATCTTGCTCATGTATAATTTAACAACCGGGTCGATCATACCTCCACCCCTAGAGAAGTAAAACTTCAACAAAGCCCTAGATTGTTCATGGTAGCGGTCTTCAGTTGTGTGATATGGGGACGCCAGGAGAGGGTTTCTGAAAAGATTATACCCAGATATCTGTATGTGCTACATTGCTCAATTGGTGTACCAAGAATGCTCCACACGGATTTCTTGGGTCTTTTCCTGAAAACTAGCACTTTAGATTTGGCATAGTTTATTTGCAGGGCTTCTGCCCTGCAATATTCACCCAGTTTATTAAGTAACCTCCTCAGACCAATCTTGGTTACAGAGAGAAGAACCATGTCGTCCGCATACAAAAGGATTGGAACTTTGTATTGCCCTATGGCTGGTGGCATAAATTCACTACCTTCCAAACTGGCAATTAGGTCGTTCAAATACAAGTTGAACAGGGTGGGAGCTAGCACACAACCCTGTTTCACTCCCTTGTGCACAGGTATATCTTCCGTAAGCTGACCCTCCCTTCCAACCTTGACCTTGACAGTGGTGTTATTGTGCATCATTAGATAAGCAATGCGTATTCTCTGTGCCAGCTGCACTTCTATCCTGGCACACAGCTCTAACCCCTAAAAAGAGGAATCAAAATCAACCCAGAATTCCATATATTATGTTTTTACATAGAAAACTCATGGCCTGGTTTTCAACATTAAAAAGTTAGAAAATGCTCTTAATATGATATCTCTGAAGCTCCAGTGTTGACCTTTATGGTAATGGTAGCACACTTTTATTTTGTTAGAGCCTTATTCAAAATAATACCCTGTACCGGCCCTAATCAGGATATACCAGTTGCAATATATCTTACAGATGCCATTGTCAGTTCTGGCAGGCTTTCTCTCCAAGGTCTAAGAACAAGGATCAGTTTTAAGGTCTGAAAACTTCAGAGTAGTCAGGCTTTTGTGATGAGCTACTGTATATTTTAACACACACACACAAAAAGTATCCAGTATATATGCAGCAGTGACATCAAACCTGCTTCTCTGTTCTTGAGGCTGGTTGTCCTACCCTCCACACAAGAGCTGTACTCATCTAATTCACATGCATGTCTGATTTATGGCAATCTGAATCTCTTCCTTAGAGATTTTGTAGAATTTTGCCAACAAGAATAGGTTGGAAGGGACAGACATGTTAGCCCTCTGCACTACAGTCATTGTACTTAACTTTACCAAAAGTAGGAATGAGTGTGGTGAAGCAGAATTCTTTGTCTTTGCCCTGCAGTGACCAGAGCTTTTCTCTTAAAAGCAATAGAAAGGCATCTAGAACTTTTTGCCATATTTTAGGTTCCAAGTAGAGTTTGATTTTTCATTTGTAAAACTAGAGCAATACAAGTACATAACGGCAAAAAGATTATACACAAGTTTATTCATAACTTTATTGGAACTGCTTTTGCATAGAGCTATAGTTTGAGGAGTTTAAAGGCTTGCCCTGGCCTGTGATATAAATGCAAGGAAGACAACGTTGGGGATCAAAGCAGCCAACATATTAGTAATTAAAATAAAAAATAAATTAAAATAAAATAAATGAAGGACGTGGGGATTCAGGAGCTTGCCCTTCAATGGTTTGCCTCTTTTCTTCAAGGCTGAGGACAGAGGGGGGCAATTGGGGATCAGCGCTCCCGGAGGTATCCTCTTGAGTGTGGGGTGCCTCAGGGGGAAGTGCTTTCCCCAATATTATTTAACATCTATATGCGCCCCCTCGCCCAGATTGCTCGGAGTTATGGGCTAGGTTGCCATCAATATGCGGATGACACCCAGCTCTATCTAATATTGGGCGGCCGGTCGGATTCTGACCTGGATGATCTTCATCGGGCACTGCAGGCGATGGCTGGTTGGCTCAGGCTGAGTCGGCTGAAGCTAAACCCGGCGAAGACAGCCAGGCTGTTGATGGGCTTCCCTAGGCGAGACCACATCCAGCCTGCGCTGAAGGCATTGCACTGGCTGCCAATAGCATACCGGGTCCGCTTCAAAGTGTTGGTTCTTACCTATAAAGCCCTATATGGGCACGGTCCAGCTTACCTAAGGGACCGCCTTTCCCCATATGTTCCCCCAAGGGCACTACGGTCGGGGGCGAAACAACTTCTGGCTATTCCAGCCCCTAGAGATGTCACATATGCTGTGACTAGGGCCAGGGCTTTTTCGGTGGCAGCTCCTATCTGGTGGAACAAGCTCCCGGAGGAGATCAGGGCCCTGCGGGGCCTTATGCAGTTCCGCAGGGCCTGCAAGACAGAGCTCTTCCGCCAGGCTTTTGAGTAGGAGCCGCCACCATCACCGCGCTGCCAATTTTGGCAATGCGAGCTGGCCCTGGAACTGAAGAACGGACATAGCGCAGACTGATCAAGAAGAGCTAGTAGAATTTTTAAACATTGTATTGGAGACCCCATCTTGGATGTTGTTTTGTGAGCACCAATTTTAAATGTAAATGTAATTGATTGTTTTATCTGGTTTTTATTGTTATGTATGGCGATTGCCTCCTGTCAGCCGCCCTGAGCCCAAGTGGAAGGGCGGGATATAAGCCAAATTAATAATAATAATAATAATAATAATAATTATTATTATTATTATTATTATTATTATTATTATTATTATTTAAGGGCATTTTTGAACACCAGTACAGATCAGAGGTATTTTCATTTATCAGGATATAGCATTTAATGCTCTGTTGCATCTTTATTATTGCTGATGTAAAACTATTATCACTCTTGCTTTTTTAGGCAAGTGCACACTTGCGTTCCATTTGTGTTCTTCTGCTATCACTGTGGGTTCAAGAACAAAAAAAAAAGTATTCAGGTAATATGCCTGAGATCTTTAATCCGTCAACTCGTGGTGCTTGCCTCTCTCTCCTACCCAACAATTCTGCCTCCTCCCCTTTGCTGAAAGAGATTGTTTTGTATTGAGTGCCTGGCCTGAATGGCAGCTATTCCTGTTATGAAGTAGAGCATGGAATCTTGTTGGCTTTCATAAAATCAGTCCTGAAGACAGACTTTTGTTTTTGCTTTTTGCTCTGTGCTGCCTTGTCATATTAAGAGTATAGAAAAGCTAATTTTGTTTTGCATTTTGGCTGCATGAAAGGTGATGCTTCTATACTTGATCTAGCTGTCTGTAGAAGCACATAGTGTATTGAATTATTCAGAATTGACTCACTGAGAATGCAAACAGCTTTTGATTTATGGCCTTTCCTTTCCTTTTATTTCCTTAGAAGCTCATTGATTAACAAATCTTGAGCAGTAGAAGATTCTCATTCCTCATTTTTGCTAAAAGGACTGAAATGAATTTCACTATTGCCAGAGTGCTCTTAGGATCCTTATCACTAAGCAGAGGAGACAGAGCTTTCAGGGTGTAGGGGAGAACCACTGATCAGTTAGTGGCTGAATATAATGATCCCTTATATTTTCAAAAAACCTACATTCAAGCAAACATGAAAAGATGTATCAATCCTATTAAGGCCACAAGGATGAATAAATCCTATTTAGAAATCTCCCCTGTAGAACCATTGAGGATCTAATATTCAGTCTTGCAAATAAGAAAGCTCTGCAGTATCATGGGGGTAGTAAGATAGTACATATAAGAGGGTAAAGATTTTTTGGGGAAAGACCAAAAGACAAGGGTGAGCAAACACGGGGGGCTCTTAAAATCAAACTGCTGTAATCAGTTTCTAGGACATGCTTTTTGATCAAAGAAAATGCTTTGGATTTGCCCATTTCAGAGGTATGATTAGCTGACATTCCAGCTAACATTAATTTCTCATCCAGGGCTTTCTTCCAAATCAATTTGTGGGTATCTTATTTCAGAGCCGTCTTCCACACAGAATAATTTTAGTATCAGTTTGAAGGCATAGAGCCATGCTCTTGCTTCCAGGGATATTCGTCCAAATTCTGCCCACAATACAACATTTGATACGCAACAGGGGACATTCAGGATTTTTCTTAAAAACTGGGCCAAAGGTTGATCAGTATTATCAGAAATAGCTTTGATCCAGATAGCTGAGCCATAAAGAATAGGAGGGACCACTTTCAAGTTAAAGGTTTGCACAGTACCGGGAATATACTCCCCCCCCCCCATTATGGAAAAACCTATTTATAGTGTTTGCACATGGTTTTGCTTTGTTGAACATTGTTCTAAGTTGGGGGGGGGGCAAGATAAATCCACCAAGAGCAGAATCTCCAAATAGGAGAAGGTTTTAACTTGCTCAATATTGGACCCATTGATTGACTATTGAAGCGGGTTTGATTTCCTGGTCTTGGTGAAAACTAAGATCTTACATTTCATATAATTAATCAAGCTTTCACGGAAACAGTAACTGGAGAAAGAGTGCAAGGCCCTTTGCAGACCAACCCTGGTTCAAAACAAAATAACATCATCTTCTGCGTAAAGCAGGATAGGGACACAAGTCTCAACCAGTTTTGGTGTGTGGCAGCAATTGTCAAAGATTGTTGCTAAATCGTTTAGGTATAAATTGAATACAGAAGGAGTCAGCAGGCATCCCTGCTGTACCCCATTTTCCAACAGACCTGTTTTGTTCAACATCTTTATCAAGGATTTGGATGAAGGGATAGAGGGAATGCTTATTAAATTTGCAGATGATACCAAATTGAGAGGGGTAGCAAATACGGTAGCAGACAGAGTCAGGATACAGGATGATCTTGACAGGCTGGGAAACTGGGCTAAAACAAATAAAATGAATTTCAATGGGGATAAATGTAAAATTCTGCACAGGTAGGAAAAATCAAATGCATAATTATAGGTTGGGGGAGACTTGTCTTGGCAGTAGTATGTGCAAAAAGGATCTAGGGGTCTTAGTAGACCATACACAGAACATGAGTCAGCAGTGTGATGTGGTTGCTAAAAAGGCAAATGCAATTTTGGGCTGTATCAACAGATGTATAGTGTCCCGAACACATGAAGCGATGGTACCACTTTGCTCCGGTTAGACCTCACCTAGAGTATTGTGTTCAGTTTGGGGTATCACAATTTAAGAATGATATAGACAAGCTGGAACGTGTCCAGAGGAGAGCAACGAAGATGGTGAGAGGTCTGGAGACCAAGTCCTATGAGGAAAGGTTGAAGGAGCTGGGTATGTTTAGCCCAGAGAGAAGACAACTGAGAGGTGATATGATAACCATCTTCAAGTACTTGAAGGCATGTCATATAGAAGATGGTGCGGAGTAATGTTCCAAAGAGAATCTGTAGGAAAAAAAGACATAGAGATGATCACTTCCCATAAAATAGTGAACTTTTAAGGCCATAAACGCTTTAATATCCTTGCAGCAAAGTCTCTATAACCAGCCAGCTATATTCCAGTTTATGATATGGAGTCTGCAGGTCCCAGATAATCAATTTATTGCTGCTGGGGAGTCTGATACTGACAGTTTGGGGTTATTTCCAGGATTTTGATCCTGATTAATTTGTACTAGTGCATGCTGTAATTTCTGGAATTGGGCAATTATATTGCCTTGCTCCTCAAAGGGTAAAGAACAAAATGATTGAAGAATGGTCACATCAGGGCCGTAGCTAGTGTGGGGCATACGGGGCGATGCCCCCTCCTGAATTTGTGATGTCCCCGAACCTTACAGCCCACCCTGCCAAAATGCCTTTTTTATGCCGCACCGCACTGGCCAATGCATGTTTTCCTCCTCTGAGTCATCAGATAAGCCAGCAGTGACTGCTGTGTGGCTTTGGCAGAGCAGCTGCTCCTCCTTGTTCCTTACTCCCAGCCCATTTCCTCCTCTGAGTCCTCTGATAAGCCGTCAGCGGCTGCCATGCAGGCTCAGCAGAGCAGTTCCTCCTCCAAGTTCCTTCTTTCTGGCCCATTTCTGGAATAGGCAGCAGCTCCTTGCTTCTTGTTTCCCACAGTTGGCAGAGGAGCTCTGGTTTGATCCTCTTCATCCCCAGTGTGCCTTGCCCAGCCAGCTTTTGGGGGAGGGGATATCGACAAATCAAATGGGGAAAGGAGCTTGTGAGGAGGAATGTGGCCCTTGTAAGAGGGGATCTGCCAATGCTTTTCTTTAAAGCCCACCTAATTTTATCGAAGGCCCCCTTCCCTCCTTTTCCAGGCAAGCCAAATCCCGCTTGTCTTCTTGACATCATGTCTGTCAAAAGGTTTAGGCCGCACCAGCAGCCATGGCACAAAGCAACACAACCTAGGCGCAGGAAGCGAAGTGTGTGTGTGGGGGGAGCCAAGTGAGGCAACTGTGTTAAACTTTCAGATCAGGTTTGCGGGCTCCAAAAGGTGAAATGAGGGGCCTGCTACCGCCCCAGCAGTGGAACATCTGGAAGTGTTTAGGGTGTCTGTCTAATGGAGGGAAGAGGGGGAGAAGGTAAGGATTGTGCTGAGGGAGGGAAACACTTGTCTCCCCTCGATGTCGGGCACCTCCATTCTTTCTTTCCCCACCCTTCCTCCATCCAGTACCCCAGCACCAAAAATCGTCTAGGTATGGGCCTGGTTCACATCTGCTAAGTCCAGCTGAATGTCCTTTGAGAGGGATGGCAAAGGAGAGAAGGTTTCAATTTCATCTGTTACGTTATATCACAAGTCATCTTGTCTAGTAAATCTGGTTGATCAGAATTGGCTTTCTTAGTTGGCGAAAATTCGATCAGAGATCTATTGCTAGTAGAAGATTGTATTCTCTTTGAATGTGTAATTTTCGTTTCCTTAAGGGGACTAGACTTGATGAGTGGCTTTTTGATCAGATTATAAAGGGATTTTGATAGATGAATTCCATGCCTTTTAAAATCAGTGGTTTTAGTGAGCATCATTGCTGGAATCCTAGGCAACTAGAATATTAAAATATCTCTCTCTCCCTGGATTGGCCCTTGTAACTTTTCAGTAAATTCTAAATTGATTGAGGAAACCAGTAGATTCAACAAATAAGATGAGTGCGCTTTAGTGTTCCACTTTCCCCACCAAATTATCCATTGTCCTTTAAACGGAAAAATAGTCACTATGATCTGAAGATTGTTCACCTGGAGCACATTCTAATTTTTAAAGAGGGAAAGGGGAATAAATCCCGTTGTTGTTGTTGTACAAAGGCCTTTCTTTAGATATTACATCATTTTTAGCTACTACTGAGTAGAGTGGCTTCCTGTGACTTTGTAATGAGTTTCCCTGGTTCAGGGGTACAGTTTTAAGGAGATAATTTGTGATAAACTCTCTCTTATAAATAAGTCTCTTCTGTAATGTTGTTTGTAATGCCAGCAGCCTAAGATCTTTTTTTTTTTGTATTTTTGCATTTGTGTGTGTGTACCCATGCCTGACAATAATGGTGGTGACCTCTGGTGACTCCTATTAGGGCACGGAGGACATTCAGAGAAGTGACTTGATAGCCTGCCCCTGGCCTCCCAGCCTTGGTATTCTCTGGAGGTCTCCCATCCAAATACTTATCAGGGTTGGCCCTGCTTAGCTTCCAAGACCTGATGAGATCAATCTTGCCTGGGCTATCCAGGTCAGGGCCAGCAGACTGAGATCTTAAGACCTCTTTCCAATATTCTGATCAGGTGTTTAACATATCATCTTTCCCCACTGAAACAAATGAATTCTTTTGGTTCAAAGAATGGGATCTACCAAGTTCCCCATCCTCCACTTGACTCTGATGGATCAAAGGTTCAAACCTGTTTTTAGGGGAACTGGAGAAACACTAGTAAAGAGATATAATCTAATCTACTTTGTTTTGGTTTCATGTTAAAATCATCAAAAATGGCAGGCCTGCTTTTTATTCATTACAATAGTCACTAATTTAAATATATTAGATATATTCAATATATGGACAATGTACCCTAAACTAGGTCAAAACAGTTTTAAAACAACTTTAAAAGGACTTAAAATAGCTTAAACTTAAAGTTTTAAGAAGCTTAAAATCAGCTTTAAAAAACCCAATAACAACAAAACACAAAAGAGAGACAGCTGAGAGGAAAGAAAAAACTTAAAAGTTAAAAACTGAAAGGTTATTTCGCTATAATATCTTGCAAAAGGACCATACCACCCAGTAATTAGTAACTAGCTATATAAATAAATACAGCTTGCTTAGTTCTCCCTATTTATAACAATATAAAGGTAAAGGTTCCCTTGCTCGAAAGCCAGTCGAATCCGACTCTAGGGTTGCGGTGCTCATCTCCGTTTCAAAGCCGAAGAGCCAGCGCTGTCCGAAGACATTTCCGTGGTCATGTGGCCGGCATGACTAGACACCAAGGTGCACGGAACGCTGTTACCTTCCCACTGAAGTGGTACCTATTTATCTACTTGCAATGTCTTGCTTTCGAACTGCTAGGTTGGCAGGAGCTGGAACTAGAGACGGGAGCTCACTCCGTCATGCGGCACCCGGGTCTCGAACTGTTGAACTACCGACCTTCCACAGCCTGCAGTTCAGCGTCTTAACCACTTGAGCCACCGCAATAACAATATAACACAACATAAATAACAAGGAACACAACTGAACTATTCTGTCACCCATCTAAACCCCACCAGAAGCCAATAAATCTTTTCCCTCAAAACAAGTAGGAAAAAAAGAAAAGAAAAGAAAAAAAGGAGCTTCAAAACAGCAAGTTGTCTAGGAGCCGGAACCCTAACTATACACAGAGCAGATAAGTAGCTGCAACAACAGCAGCATTAATCAGTTGAGAGGGAACTCCTCCACTCTCTCTCTCTCTCTCTCTAGATCTATAGATAAAGCTGCAGATAAAGCTTTCATAGTGTCAGACTGCTAAATAATTTTATTTTAATATTCCCAACTAATAGAGTTAGAACAAAATGAGTAGAGGGGATATGGGGTCATTGTTAAGTCCACTTCAGATGGTGACATTTTTATCCCGCTTTCTGTATCCATCCAGCAAAAATGTGGGGGAAAACTTGTACTTAAATCTTCTAAAAGTTTCTAGACTTCCAAAAGAGTAGATAGAGTGCAATCTCTTGGGCTGCTTCAGTATGAATGCTGTGATAGTATCCTGTAATCTTACTGTAATCTTACTACCGCGTACTTTATTCAATCCTTTAGTTTTTTTAACACTCAGGACTCAGGACCATCCCTCTGGTGGCAGGAAGTCTTATGTTTCATGTTGAGCACAGTCACTTGTGTGTGTTAACTCAGAAAGGCATCTAAAACTGCCCTGACCTTGGATAGCCCAGGCAAGGCCGACCGTGGCAGGTAATTGGAAGGGAGACCTCCAAGGAATACCAGGGCTCAGGATGCGGACGCAGGCAGTCAAGCCACCTCCCTGAAACGTCCAAACCCCAGTAGGGGTCGCCAGAAGTCACCATGACTTCCAGGAATGCAAGCGCACACATGCAACCCCCCCCCCCCAAAAGGCATCTAAGATTGTACTCTGTCCTCCCGAAATGCTCCTCCATCCTTGTTCATTTGCCTGTGAGCTTCTCAGTCTCTCTCCTTTCACACTCTCTGTCCTGTTGCTTTTCCACCTTGCCAGTGCTCTCTCTTCTCTTTCCATCTTTTGCTCCCTTTCACAGTCCTGTAACTCGCCCTGTCCCGACCATGTTTGCCCCTGCCTTCACCCAGTTGGCAACCAGTGCAATGCACCATTTGTTCTGGACATGGCTGCAGGACCAACTCTTATGCGTGTAGCATTGTCATCAGTACTTGTTCTTTTTACCTTACGTTAACTGATGAACATCTCACCCTGGAGCTTAGCACTGAAAATGTGTCTGTTGGGGGAAAGCACCACAGGGAAAGCCTGATGGGAGTAAAAAGGTAAAGGTAAAGGTTCCCTTGCTCGAAAACCAGTCGAATCCGACTCTAGGGTTGCGGTGCTCATCTCCATTTCAAAGCCGAAGAGCCAGCGCTGTCTGAAGACGTTTCCGTGGTCATGTGGCCGGCATGACTAAACACCAAGGCGCACGGAACGCTGTTTCCTTCCCACTGAAGTGGTCCCTATTTATCTACTTGCAATTTCTTGCTTTCGAACTGCTAGGTTGGCAGGAGCTGGAACTAGAGACGGGAGCTCACTCCGTCATGCGGCGTACTCGGGTCTCGAACTGCTGAACTACTGACCTTCCACAGCCTGCAGTTCAGCGACTTAACCACTTGAGCCACCGCAGCTCTGATGGGAGTAGGAAGGGGAGGAGCAAGGAAGAAATAGAAGCAAGTCAAGATTTAGTAGGCTGCTTGAGGGACCAAGAAAGACACCCCCCTTTCCCTGCACAAACCCTTAGCTTCTTCCTGCTCACCTGTGCCCCCCCACCACATTACCCTGTCAGTGCTATTGCTCCTCACCCACACTGGCAGCACAAGGGTCTCCCATTGGCAAAAGATCAGCTTTCTCAGACAAAGGGGGATCTGTGCCACAAGTGCATGCACAGCGCATCGGAGGCCTTACTGGCAAGGGCATGTGGCGGTTTTGTCAGGCAGCTGTGGGGGAGAAGGCAAAAGAGAGCTTTTGTGGGAAGGGGTGGGTTCTGAACCGCCTGCTCATGCACAGATCATTGGATGACAGGGTGGCTGAGCCAGGTTGAGGGGAAAGGCCGACACCAACTAGGGAGGGAAGGCTCTCTGCACCTTCCAGTACCAAAGCAATCCTTTCCACTGCTGAGTAACCCACCATCTTGCTGCTCCTCTGTGCATGCGTTCGAAGTGAGGTAGGAAGTGTCATACCCTTACATACGCTACGCACCTGCTACCCTCCAGTCCTTCCGAAAAGCATCTCTAGAGAGGCTGATTGCCCACCTGGTGGGCTCCATGACCTTCCTGGATAGTCCTCACAAGTGGGCCGAAGAGCATTGACCTAGAGCATATAAATAGATCTTCCACTTGTAGAGATTAAAATAAAATCCATTGTACAACATCTTGGTGGAAGAGTGTGCCATTTCAGGACTGCTTGCTTGAGGTTGCATTTGAGAAGTGATCAGGGGCTCTTATGTATAGAAAGCTTCTTTCACAGAAAAATATAAACATCGAGGAGAGTTGTAGCCTGGCATGTCTCTAATGTGCTAAGTCCTATGCGAAGGCGAGGGAAGCCATTGTCTCCCAAGTTCACAAAGGGTGAAATGTTCTTCTGTATCCTACAAAATGCAAGGCAAATTTCATATTCTAGAATTCCCACAAACCTAGAATGCAGTAAGTAGGTGTAAAAATCCAGCAGTGTGGAGACCTAGCAAGGTATTACGAGAGACACCTACTTCCTGCTGTCCGTGCCCTTCCCCCTTCCCTTTCCTGTTTGCTGAAATATCTAGTTAAACAGAACACATGATGTTGTCATGCAATCCATTGCCCTGCCTCTTTTGCCAGTTGCCAGTAATAGTGCAGAATGCTGGCCTCGCATCATGCAGTGTAGTCAGCTAGATGTTCCAAGAAATGAGTGTCTGAGGAAGAAACAACTCTGTGCATGTACATCTCATTAGGCCCTAAGAATTCCATTTTGCTGTAAATGTTTAAATGAGTGTTCAGACCCTTATGGCTAAAAGTGTATGTGGGGTGAGAGGTAACAGTGGTGGTGGGGCAGTGCTGTGCAGGGCTCCGGTGTTCTGTGTTCCTGCTCTCCATGGCTAACAGAAGTCTGAGCAAAATAAGCACGGTTGCATATTGCTTATTTTATGTAATTGTATGTCCTTTGTAGATCTACGTTGTTCTGCTTTTCTTGGTACAGTGGCGTCTTTTTTGAGGAAGGGTTTAAGGCTCAGAATAGGAGGAAATGGGGGCTTCCGGTCTGGCTAAGATGGAGGACTGAAGCGTTTCGCGATCGTGCGAAGCGAGCGACGGCCACTTTCGACAGTTTGGGCAATACACAGCCCAACGCATCACTCCCCAGCGAGGGGGGGGGACAAGCAGGCAGCAGCGCCCTAGAGGGAGTGTGAGGTTGGCGTAATCCAGCTTCGGAAGAAGCTGAATTGGGCTTTGACCTCCTCCCACGAAGAAGGCAAGTGCCAAGCAACTCTATAGTGGCCGATCGAGCCGGATTACCGGCATAAATTCTTCGTCAGCAGACTTCTTTGAAGAAGGACAACAACTGTGAGTTAAAAGAAACAATGCGAAACCCGTTTTGAACGTGCTAGATAACAAAAACGTGCCGCTTACCTGAACTGAGTTTGGAGTCAATTTGAATTAAGCGGTTGAGCGGAAAATGAATAGTAAATCCCAGAAATCCGATTCCGGAGAGAAAAAAGTTGATTGAAGCCTTTAAAAACTGTAAAAACGCTTATTGTTTAACATTCCTGTGGTGAAGATGGAGCCGTGTGCGCAACTGTAAAATCGAAACTCACGAACAATAGCGTGGGAAGAGCAGGCTGGTGTCACAAAGAAAGAGGTCCGTGTGAAACATCCAGGAAGTTGAATTCCTAGACGGGCATTAGCGAAAGGAAGACAGTGGAACTTTTAAAGGTGCCGGACCGGAAGTGAGTTGTATGCGGAAGGAAGGGCCTGCAAAGTATCAATTTGACCTACTCTACATGAAATTACCATAGAGAAGTTGCGCCCGACATTTTGAGGAGGACTTCAACTAAATTTGCTTTTTTAATATATTTCTAAGGGTCTTTGGAAAGCGTAAACAGAGAGGCATGGAGGACTAAATCTTATCATCTAGAAGAGTGCTTTATTTTGCGAATCTGTGAATTGGAAAGAAATCGCCAAGACGGAGACCAGGAGAGGCAAGAAAAGAGCCGACTCAGACCCAGAACTTAAACC